>NC_060172.1:18906292-18957914 GCF_021292245.1 Micropterus dolomieu | reverse complement strand
AGAGTGGCTGAAGAAGAAGCACATCAAGGTTCTGGAGTGGCCTAGCCAGTCTCCAGACCTGAATCCAATTGAAAATCTTTGGAGGGAGCTTAAAATTCGAGTTGCCAGGCGACAACCTCGGAACCTGAATGATTTGGAGGCTGTCTGCAGGGAGGAGTGGGCCAACATCCCTGCCGAAATGTGCACAAACCTTGTCACCAACTATAAAAACCGTTTGACATCTGTGCTGGCCAATAATGGCTTTTCTACAAAATATTAACATGCTGTTTGTCCAGGGGGTCAAATACTTGTTTTTCCTCATCAGATGGTTATCAATTTTTATAAATTCATATGATGTGATTTTTTGGAATTTTCTTTGGGATTCTGTCTTTCACTGTTAGAATGTACATATGATTAAAATTATAGATCGTTGCATTCTTTGTAAGTGGGCAAACCTGCAAAATCAGCAAGGGGTCAAATACTTATTTCCCCCACTGTATTACAGAAACAGACTGTATGAAAAGAGGGAGGATTGTAGTGAGAGCACTGCAGTGTCAGGTATGACTGTGCAGCAATGGCAAATTGTTTACATCACTCACAAGTCAGGTAGTAGGGCCCCATAGCAGAATTTAGCTTAGGGCCCGAGGGAGGTCAGGATTAGCCAGTTTTTGACTTGAGTGGTGACATAACTGGAAAGGGTTTTGCAATATAAACATCTAAAAACTTGCTCTGGGACTGGAAACTGCACTTTCTTGGAGGTCCTGACGTTAACATCTTTGTGGATTTGTGGTGAGATTTCTGCCTGATTACAAGTGTTTTCAGTTAGTTTCACCTGCTTGTCTCATCCTAACATACAGTCCCAAACTGGGTTATGTGTCTGTCAGACGGTCTGAAGGGGTTACAAACATATCAGCAGAGCAAAAACGCAGGCTAATCCTCCACACAGTAGAATTATTCACTTGTCCTCTTGCGACTCAGTTTTCCTTATTGTGATTGTGTAACTTACAATGCTGTATTCAAACCTGTATTCAGTGAATTTAAGAAGATAGGTTGCTTTTTGTAAGATCAATAGATTTCAATGTGTTATACTTTTTACTTTAAGTACTTTTAAAACCAGGTACTTTTTCACTTTTACTTGAGTAACATTTTAGTGTGGTATCTGTACTTTTACTGAAGTATAAAAATTGAGTACTTTTTCCACATGAATTGAGACACAGCTGGTGTGTCATTAGTTCAGCATCAAACTTGGGAGCCACCATTGACCATAGCTGTCGTTTCTTCACATATTGAGATGACAGTGCTATTGGGTGCATTTTGTTACAGATATTTGTTTCTATGGAGCTGTGGCATTTGAGCCTCAATTTTATAAATGGCATTTGTACTCACAAACACAATTCTTTAGGTATGCAGAAAGGTGGGTAATTTACCGATTGGTTTGGAAACACCAGTATATCCAGAGATAAGTATCTTTTCCTGCAGGATGTCCTCCAAAATGTTGTTTGTGCAGTCGTCTCCATTACAGTTGCGACAGGTTGCTCTGCTTTCAGCTATGGGGAAAGAAAATTTTCAAGATATTTTATCAGTGTTTAGTTTAGTAAAATGATCTCTCTAATCACATCAAATCTGTCTTCATCTCTGTATTTTTTCGTTTTGGTAAGACAGACAAACACACTGACGTCACATGAACTATTACCTGCAATGTTACCGATGCTGGTGTCTGATCTGATCAGATTGGAGTTTGGGAGTGTGTTTTCCATTTCCACCCAGTTACTATGACTGTAGAAATCCTATTATTGAAAAAGGAAGACAAGTTAAATATTTACAACATGTCAAAAACAGCATCTCTCATTATCTTTTAGTACCAACATTCTTTTTTCAAAACTCTTCACTAAGCCCTTTTAAAGATTTGGTGGGCGGTTGTAAAACTAAAACAAATGGCATTGCATACAGTTTTGATACATTTGCACACTGACTAATGGCATAACACTGCTGCACCTGATTAACATTTGTGTGAGAAACTTAAAATGGAAACAAAACGAGTAGAAAGTACCTGTAAAGTGTGTAAGATTGCACCCAGTTGTTCTCTTGCTGCCTCAAAGTTCTGTAATTTGTTGCTGGCCTTCACAGCTGATAATCCATCTGTAATGATTTTTCTTCCCTCAGAAAATTTCTCACGGTCAAAGTGATAGGGTGGGTCAGACAAATGCTCAATGTCTACATTTCGATTGTTGTCTTGGATTAAATTGATTGTTTGGATGAAGCTGTTGGATGAATTTGCTTGACAGGCATCAGCGACAGACTCAGCGGTAAAAGGCTGCGGCTACACACACACACACACACACACACACACACATTATTGTAGTGGCACATCACATTTATTAATAATACAGGCTCTGGTGAAATAGTCAATATAATTTGGTTGAATTTCATCCTTACAGGAAAAGTGAAGTTTTTGCCCTCAGCCAAGGCCAGAGCTTGGCACACCTGCACGGTGGTTTTTAAGATCGCTATCTGAGTGATTTCCTGATGACTCAGAGAGTTTCCATCAAATACGATATTAAACCCCAAAACTCCAGTCTGCAGGAGCAGGAGACACAGAGCAGCCAACCCAGACATCATTGCACAACCTGCCTGACAGACACAGCAGAAATTATAAAAAAAAAAAAGATTATTTTACTGGTGTCAATTTGTACTAATGTCAAAATTAACACAGAAGAATATGGATGAAAGAATGGCAAATCGGGCTAAAAATCGTGTAGTGTGAACTAGGCTTTAGAGAATCTCACCTCACACCTACAACAACTCATTATTTCACATTAACACAACATTTTGTAATTACAGACACTGCAGCTCTCCTGATTTCATACCATCATTTTAAATGCACGTAAAAATGTATCTAGTTTTCTGGTCAAATGACATTGAAAGTTAAAAGGACAACTAAAGAGAAGCCCTTGTCATTTTATAAGCATTCAAAACACTTATCATTATACATTTTGAATGAACATCACTGAAACAGTCACATAATTGTTTTGAAACTAAATAATAAAAATACTTTTCAAAATGACTTTGTAATGTAGACACAACAACTGTCATAACATTAAATTAGATGATGAGTTTATAAAAATACTAAAATGTGACTTGTGTCAAATTGTTTGTTTTATTTAACATTACCAATAATAATCAGATATTACTATACTGTACCTTTGGTCTTGATGTCGCCTTGTAGACTGTCTATCTATTGTGGCAATGTCTTTTATAATGCTCCATGTCAAGGGTACTACTGTCTTTACCTGTTTGACCTGTTACTGTGGCAAAAAAAACAAGTCGTTTTGAATTCTTTCATTTTCATTTTCAATATGAGTCACAATTTTATTGAGAATGGTTATTTTGGCAATTTATTTTCACTAAAAAAAGAATAAAAATGATAAAAAGATTTGGCAATGAGTTTTCTTGATGTAATTATGTTGTGTTTTTGTGCTAAACTGCAAAATGTTCAAAATTCATACAGATTGTTCATGAAGTGAAGAAACATAAATAAAAGTTGTTTTCCTGCAAAATGCGTGTCACTTTACTTAAAGCAAACAATTACGTGTTATAAGGTCTTATAATTAGTTCATATGGTATTATGTCCACCTGTAATATATTATACAGTGATAGATATTTTAACACTTTACTTAAAGCAAACAAAGACATGCTATATAACATTAAACATTACTATAAGCTATTATTCCATTTTATATCACGAATTGTAAATGGTGAGTAAAGTGTATTCATAACAAGGCAGAGTTATAATGTGTTATGGAACATGGTAGGAGATTCTTACCGCACATTGATATAAACTAATTAATATTAGTTATAAAACATTACATCAAAAGGTCATAATACGTTATGAACTTTGCTATAGCGCCTAATGCATGTTTGTAAGTGATTATAACAACTGTTATAATGTCTTATGGACGCATTATATCGTGTTATAAATATATGCAGAAGTCATTATAGCGATGACCTTCATAGAAAGTGTTACCAAAGGTTTTTGCTGGGGTCTGTACCAAACAAGCATGTTCCCACACCTCTACAGAATATTGTTTGTAGGCTGGGGCATCTCTGTAGCACCACAATGCTTTGTTTAAATTGTATGTTGCAACACATTTTACCTTTATTAAAAAATTGCTGCTTCTGCAATGGATTTTGCACTTAGCCATGTTGCGATTTGGATAATATTTTGATTAATTGTTCACAGTCTTTCAAAGAAAACATTATTTTGCTATCTTCCCATAAGAAGGTGCGAGAGCTATTCCCTAATCACAGAATAGTTACAGTTAAGTTGCCATCTTATGTTCATCTTAAAACTGTGATCAAGGAATAATTATTTTGTCACAGGAAACCAGTTTGTTGTGTGAGAAATTATTACACACCTGCACACTGCTGTAAGAGGTTCCCACATCAGATTCTGTGACCTGATTAAGAATTTCAGCTATAGACCAAATATTGTTAGAGGAAGTGTTATTGCTCTGCAGACAGACCTATCCACTAAAGTTTTTGCTATCACAACCAGCAAAATTGGTGACTCTTTCCATATTTAATATCTGAATGTACGTGGTTTGTCTGTGTCAGTTGGAATTCTTTCATTTTCATTTTTTATGATGACAGTTAGTCAAACCAGTTTTTGTGTATGTACCAGACGGTAGATGTTGGTATGTACCACAGTTCAATAAGCATACCGAAAGGGAGAATTCCTCCCATTCCTTTAGCAAATGAAAAGAAAGTATCTTGAATGATGATTGTCACTGCAATGTCAACAATTTAGAGGCTGAGGGACCGATACATCTAACATAGATAAACTGAAAACAGCTATCCAATGTGTATACAATAGTGTTTTTAGCAGTTGCTAATTTGCAACACCTCTCCCTAGAAGGGCTTTTTAAAGAAATAAAACTTTAAAACATAAAAACAGTGATGAAAAAAAAGAAAATACAATACATTACAGTATAAGTCAAGATAAAAGGAGGTAAAATGAATAGACATCAAAATGCTATGAAAAACATGTAACACTAACTACAGTAGACTAGACAAGTTTGTTGCTGAACCAACCAGGACTTGGCCTCTCTTTTAAAAGTGGTGAAGTTTGCAGCAGTTTTCAAGTATTTAGGTAGCAAGTTTCAAGACTTAGCTCCTTTCACAGAAAAGGCTGTCTGAGCAAAATAAGTTTTGCAAAATGAAACTTTACAATTGCCACTTGAAGATGTTCTGGTGGATCTGCTGTTACTCTGAAGTCTCTTAATGTACTTACAGAGAGGCTGAGGAGCAAGTCCATTGAAACATTTAAAAACAAGCTTTACATAATGAAAATCAATAAAGTTTGCAAAACTTAAAATCTTGTATTTACTTAAAATGCGACAGTGATGAGACCTGATTTGCTTTTTGTCCAGAATTTTCAAGGCTTGATTGTAAAGACACTCCATAGATTTAATCACAGACTGACTGGGCTGGGACCAGGTAGTTAAACAATAAGACAGATGAGAAAGTATCATTGAATTTAGAAACATCAAGGCGCAATCAATTCAATTCAATTCAAATTAGCTTTATTGGCATGAATGTGTAACAACAATATTGCCAAAGCATCATACAAACTACATAAGAAAAATCAACATGATACATTTCATTAAACAAGTAATTAAAGCGTAAAGTAATTAAAGCGTATGTGTGTTTGTGTTAGAAAAATTTTATATATTAAAAATTTTATATTAAATAAATAAATAAAACAGTAAACGTGTGTGTGTGTGTGTGTGTGTGTGTGTGTGTGTGTGTGTATTAATAGACAAAAAATATAACAATTTATTAATTGATTAAAATAATAATAATTAAAAAAAGAAATCATTATCAAATGTAAAAACAAAACAATTACTAAAATATCAAACAATCAAAATAATAATAATTTGAAAATTTGTACAATTATTTATCAGTCTGAGTTTCCACTGGTTGTCCGTACTTCAAATCAAATGTGAAGCATTTTCTTTACATCTTAAAATAGGTAAGGTTAGCCTTAATCGTTTTGCAAATCTTTTTAGTGTGACTTTTAAAATTGAACTGCGAGTCTAAAATCCCCAGATACTTCACTTCTGGTACTTGTTCGATAAGTTCACCTTTAATTTTAACGTTCAGGGATTTGGTTTCAGATTGCTTTTTAAAAGAAAAATAGATAGACTTTGCATTTAGTGTCAAACAGGAGGCATCAAGCCAAGCTGAAACTTTTTCTAGGTTTTTGGTTAGCTTATTTGCAACATCATCACTGACAACTGTATCGTCAGCATACATCTGAAGACCTATATCAGGACATGTATCTGGCAAATTGTTGATATACAAACTAAAAAGGATGGGACCCAACACAGTTCCTTGGGGGATTCATGTACAGATTTTGCTGAAAGCAGACTTGATGTTATTAATTACAACACACTATTCCCAACCCTTTAATTACAAGTCAAACCAAGATAATGACAAGTTTAACATTGAAAGTTTTGAGATTAAAATGCTGTGGTTTACTGTATCAAATGCCTTTTTCAGATCCAGAAACACTGCGCCTACCACATTACCTTTGTCAAGTGACTGTTTTATGTTTTCTAGCAATAAACAGGTTGCTGACTCTGTGGAGTGGTTATGTCTGAAACCAAACTGTAGGGGGTGCAGATAATTGTTTGTCTCCAAGTAAGTTGTTCTGAAACAACTTTCTCCAGCACTTTGGACAGCACAGGAAAACTAATTGGTTGTAGTTTGGTAATAGTTGGTAATTACTTCAGCATCCCCGGATTTCAAAGTAGGCTTTACCAAGGCAAGGAAATAAACAGATTTTGCAAGTGACACAGCAAGCACGGAGCCTAACCAACCGTGCAGAGCCATCTTTCTCAATTCTCTGGGGAGTCAGGTTAAAGACCTTTGGCCTGTTAGTGGCCAAACCATCGTAAAAGCAAGTAGCCTTTTATTGTTACATTTAGTTTACTCATGATTGTGAGAGTTTTATAATAATCTTGACATTGGAGGCCTATTTACTTGTCATCGCAATAGGGCTGAATGATATGCAAAAAAATCCTATTGTGAGAATGGTTATTTTTTTATTTTCACTGAAAAAAAATGATTAAATGATTAATGATTAAAATGATTATCTATCTTGCTGCAAACTATACATGAACAGAACATTAGACCGGTGCGCAAGACACTTATCTTTACATTTGAAAAAGACCATAATAAATTCTAAATTTGCTCAAAAGTATTTGCAGTTGTAAAAATTCGTGAGTAGACTGAAATGGGAATGGGAGTAATGTACTGTAGACCATGTAAGAGATGACACTAGAAAGCGCCTCAGTGGGCAGGTGAGTAATAATTTTTCACCCAGCAAACTTTCCTGCAACCACAAAATAATTATTCCTTGATTACAATACAATGTTGTGATCTTATGTTCATATTATAAAATCTATTGTGTGATTTGGGAATAACTTGCACATCTCTTTATGTGGAAAAATTTCAATGACAAGTAAATAGGCCTGTAATGTCACAATCATCAAATAACTCACAATCATGAACAAACTAAATGTAACAATATGAGGCTACTTGCTTTCATCATAATTATATTTACTCAGCATCTAAATTAATGCTGTGACAATATGTTGTGACTACATTACAAAGTCTTTTTACTGTATTGTAGCACATAATTCTCAAACTGCTGCTGTCAGGTAGTTCAACTGCAGAACTGGTTTCTCAACACAAACGTGTGACATGAAAAACAAAGAATTCAAACATTCAGACAAGGACAATAGTGACTCCATCCAGGACATGGAGCATAAAAAAAGATATTGGTCTTGGATGTTTTTCTTATAGAATGTATATGTTGGAAGCAGTAATCAGAAGGTTATTATTGTTTTTAGCTTAAGTTACTTTTATGGACAATACAGAGGTTTCTTATATTTACATTGTATTGCAGATTTTGTTATTGTGCAAATAAACCATTTTTCATAGCATTTTTATTTGTTAATTAACATTTCTTGCTGCAAGCTATTTTTCAGAACATTTTTAACAAATGCTTTCAAAAAGTGTGGGGAAATGTCCCCAGCGTCCCCAGTGTAAATGACCCTCCCTCCCGGCTCCCTCCCTACAGGTTGAACTACTCCATGCTTACCGGTTCACCTCCACTTGTCTTTACTCCTGCTCAGTTTCTCACTCAGCCCTGTCACTTTGTCACACGCAAGAAACAGAGAGCAGAGAGCGTGGGGGCTAGTAAGAGATGTGATTGGGCCGGCCTAGTGTCAGTATAGAAAATTACCCAATGGGCCTCTGTCCATGCTTTATGGGCCAATCGTTGGCCCATTTTAAAAAAACAGTTATATAAATAAATAATTTACGTTCCACCAGCCCCAAAGCTGCATCGGCCCACCGGGCATTCGCCTGGTATTTGCCAGATTACCAGTCCAGATTCTGTTTCTGCAAAAGAACGCCTCAAATATTTTGTACAGTTTAATTCGGAATCGTTAATTAATACTTGTATGCAGTGCAATTTATTCTCATAAATAAGGTGAACAGGAGGACAAATTACATTTAAATTGATGCCGTTTTCAGTGCATCAGTCGAGCAAATGTCGTGTACACACGGTTTTATAAGTCTGAAAATTATTTGGCGTACGCCATTTTTGGCTTTTGGGCGCACGTACACTTTTAGTGAGGTTTCTAAGCACAGTTTTATAAATGAGACCCCTGAGCTCCTTTGGCTATGGTGGGGGAGCATCAACCTGTCATGATGGCTGGACCACCTCGGGGTTGGACAGTGATCCCACCATTCCTGGTCTTGGCTCAATTATCATGGAGGCCCCAGTGTCTATGGCATCCTCGGCCCACGCCAAAGACCTGTAGCTCCTCTCAGGAGCAAAGCCTAAGGAGTCTAACTTATCACTTTCCCATGCGCCAACGGAGACTAATTTATCTGTCAGCGAGGGCAAACCAGATGCTCTGGTGTGTTCAACTCCACGACAGCCAGAGAGCTGGACTAAGACTAAGACAAGGGCAAAGCGCTCGTCTCCTCCTCCTCCGACTCTGGACCTCCCGCTGGCTAACAGGTTTGACATTTCCCCCACTGGATAAATGTCACCATCCACCAGAAAGCAAGTCCACCCCCTCTTCTCACCACAGGTTGCTGGAAGAGGCTGTGACCAAGAGGAGATCCAGTTCTGGATCTGCGGACAGCAGAAATTTCCCCTGTAGAAAAGGACGCGGGTCCGAAGACAGCAGGGAATTTTCCTGCTGAGAAGGACGCCGCCACCTTGCTGCTGCAGCCTATAGCTGCAATCACCCCATGTGCTGCTGCAGTAAGACGGCCCTCCCCGGTGCCTCCTCTGATCCATTCTACGTCACTCTTAGTTGGGATCACCATAGTGCAGAATATTCACTTTGTAAATGCAATCACACAGTTTTCCTGGAGCAACAACTACCGACATCATTGATAAGCTCACTGGCCTCCTCGCCTCACGAAATGCGCCTTTAATCGTCTCCTCGACTTGCTCAACAGGAGTGGAAAGTCTGTGTTCATCTCTGGCCCAATTCACACCTTGGGCCGTGGATTTGGTCGTTTTAGTAGGCTCCTCAGCCTTCACACCTGGCTCCCATCTGCCTGTTGCACCCATGGCATTGATTTTATTGACAATTTCAATCTGTTCTGGAATCATGACTCCTGCTTTGCACAAGACGGTCTGCATCCAAATAAGCTAGGTAGTCACATGCTAACGTCCAACCTGCGGCACGGTGTCCTGTCCTCCTTACATGACTGAATATCTAAATCACCTTTCGCCCCCCTCCTTCTTCTTCTCTGGCCCCTTTGCCCACTGTCAACAACAATGTACCCTCTACTGCCACTGACTCCCCCTTTCTGGAAGGTATATAGCCATGCATTTCTTACTCTAGTCCACACTGGGAGCCTGGCTTGTCACATCGCTGCCTCATGCACCCCTAAAATCCCTGTATTGACTTCACATAGGCCTGTTAAACGAGACAGATTCATTTGTTTCAGCAATAGTAATAACTTACTAATTAGGATACAGGCTTTAACCTTACCTCAGGTTGTTACGTCAGCTTTACCCCAGTAGAGATCACTAAAGTTGGCCCTTCTTAATGTTAGATCCCTCTCAAACAAAACTTTTATTCTAAATGATTTTATCTCTTCTTCTGACTTAGACTTTATGTTTCTGGCTGAGTCTTGGCTACGTCCTGGTGATCACAGTCAGCTTGTTGAACTATGCCCCCCGGAATATGACTGTTTTAGCCGCCCCAGGGAGTGTAGCCGTGGGGGTGGCCTTGTAGCTGTTTTTAGAAAGCACTTTAAATGCACTCAAATTGCATGTAACGATTAGTAAGTGCTTTTACTCAAACTTGGTGGCACCCCACCGATCCTAATTGCTGTCATCTACCGCCCCACCCAAACCAGCTGGTCCCTTCATGCTGGAATTCCCTGAATTTTTTTTTGTGGATAGAATTCTTATTTGTGGTGATTTTAATTTGCATATTGACAAGTCTTCAAATATCCCAGCTCTTCATTTTTTTAAGTATCATTCATTCTTTTAATTTCACTCAACATGTGTCTGGCCAAACTCATCACACTCTAGACCTGGTCCTTAGCTTGGGTGTGAAGATGTCAGCTGTAGAAATTAAGGACATCTTTATATCAGTTCAGAAATCAGAAATACTTCTATAAATACTTAAATCCCCGAGGGGAAATTCTGTGTCACAGTTGCACACATTGCACAAAAGGTAAAAGGCATATAAATAAAGACAGAAAGTCATTATATAAAGAAGTATATCACAATAAAACATAAAAGAAAAGAAAATATAAAAGAGTGTGGATATGTACAATATTTACATAGTTAAAGGAATTGTTATGGTACAGTATTTACATAATAATTAAGCGAATTATTGTGGTGAACAGTAAAAATGAATAAATAGTAGCATCATAATTGCAGCAGAGAGTATTGCACATTAAGTATTTAAGCAGGTATTCTCGTACAAAACAGATAATAATTTCCAGTTTAAAACTAACTAAGTATCTGTGTGTCCGACACTTAGAGGGAGGAGTTACAAAGTTTGACGGCCACAGGCAGAAATGACTTCCTTTGGTGCTCTGTGGTGCATTTCAATCACAGGAGCACTTTCAATGCACTTTCAGTGCTCCTGTGATTGAGCAGCAGGTCATGGAGTGGGTGGGAGACATTGTCCAAGATGTAGCTTAGACAGCATCCTCCTCTCTGACACCACCGAGAGAGAGTCTAATTCCACCACCACAACGTCACTGGCCTTGCGGATCAGTTTGTTGAATCTGTTAGCGTCCTCTACCCTCAGCCTGCTGAGATCATCAGGTCAATCATTTCCAATGTGAATTCCAGGCTGCTAGTGTTGCCCAGTCTTTCTTAAAACAAACCCAGTTTAATTGAACATAACGCCTCTAAGTTTGGTGCCCTCTTCAGTTCATTTAGCAATGTGCCCCCTGATATCTCCTCCACTAATGATTTTGTCAACTATTTTAATTCCCTCTCTACCTTAACCATTGATCTCATAGCCCCTCTGAAAAACAAACAACACTTAAAATCCGCAAAGGAACCCTGGTTAAATGGAGATATCAGAAGCTGCAAACGGGAATGCAGAAAAACAGAACAAAGATGGAAAAGAATCAGGTCTCCAGGTCCACTACCCGGCCATGAAAGAGTTACTATCTACGTACAATAGTTTGGTAAAAGATGCAAGAGCTCACCATTTCTCAAATCTTATTGCTGCCCACCAGCACAATCCCAGTTTTCTTTTTAAGACTCTTGATCTGTTGGTAAACCCTGCCTCTCCCTGTGCCTCTGCTGATTGTGATACAGATTGTGAGACATTTTTAATACACTTTGTCAGTAAGGTGGAATTATTAAGAGCCAGTATTAGCCCAAACCCTGCCTTTTTAGATGTTGTTGATGCAAAGTTTTTTTTGTAGTATATTAGCCCACACCTGCTTTTAATTTTTAACAGCTCATTATCTACTGGTTGTGTCCCGGTCTGCTTCAAGACTGCATGTGTACAACCTGTCCTAAAAAAACCTAGCATTGACCCCAACATCCTTGACAACTACCGCCCAATTTCTAAACTGCCTTTTCTTTCAAAAACCCTTGAAAAGATTTGAAACTTGAAAAGGTTTCTAAGCAGCTCCTTGTTGCAAGGGAAAATAATTGTATCTTTGAAAAAGTCCAGTCTGACTTCCGTAAGCATCACATTACTGAGACAGCACTCTTGAAAGTTACCAATGACCTCCTAATGAACGCTGATGCAGGCATATGTTAAATACTGGTTTTGCTGGATTTAAGTGCTGCCTTTGACACCATTGATCATGGCATCCTGTTGAACAGACTGAGGCACTGGGTTGGGTATGCGGTACTGGACTGAACGGGTTTGTTTCATACTTATCCAATAGGAAGTTTTGTGTCAATAAATAATTTAAGTCTACCATCAAATGCGGTGTGCCTCAGGGGTCAATCCATGGACCTATTTTGTTTTCTATTTATATCCTTCCTCTGGGTGATGTCATATGCCGGCCACAGTTATACCTACCTGTACAGCCCACTGACCTTAGTATGCTGAGCTCACTACAGGACACACACACACGCACTTCCTGTGATCAAAGTGAGAATTTATTAGCTAAATGAGTACAAAGTGAGAGTAAATAATACCAAAGAAATAATACGATAATGACTAAACAACCAGGATGCAATCAATGAGAGTAATAGGGTTCAATGTGAATTTAGTTTTTGGCTATTCTGGAAAGGATATGACTAAATGAATAAGAGACAAATGGACGCAAGTTATCATCATAACTTCACAACTAAGTTCAATTGATTATGAGTTTCATGATCGGCTGGCTTGGCTCGTTGGGTTTATGGCCCTCAGCGGCTTGGCACACCACACGGCCTCTCGAGAGGGTCTTTGGCCAACAAGAATGTCCCGAAGTCCTTTGTGTTGCTGGTGGTTGCGGGAAACTCTCGCAGTAAACAGGCCGGCTATCGTCGGTTGATGTTCTCTGTGTTACCGGTGGCGTAACTGACTCACGTGGCTGGCCTCTGATTTTGTTGTCGTTGGGAGAAGTGAAGTTAACATTACGAACCGAAATAAAAGCTTTAAAAGAAACTTGTTTGTTTCTGAGTTAAGAGTTGCGTGCGTTAAAAGGTCTGATAACTTTAAACAAAAGGTAAATTTACCGAAGGTTCTATAGACCTTGCGGATATAGGCTAAGTAAGTTGCTGTGAGATAAAGGAAAACTTAGGAGTTGCGGAGATTCTTCCTGGGGCCAAACTCTTGGATGCTGGACGTTGCTAGACATGTTTTACTTAAAGAGGTGGTATAATGCTTTTTGGCTTTTTCCCTCTCCTTTATTGAGTTTTATACCTTTTTTGTCCATGTAATAGGTTTGCCATGTGAAAAAGCCCAAAGTCAGAAAACACTTCTCTGGACTGCTTGAAAACAGCTCGTTTGTATAGTCCAGCCATTTCCCTTTGCAAAGCTAAATGCGCCTCATATAACGCTCGCCAAGCGGCTACTCCGACACGCCCTCAAAAACACTGATCTGCAGCACACACCTCTCCCTTCCAAACACTAGCTACCCTCCAGGCAGTCAATGGACATAAAGTTGTTACTGTGATGTAGAGACAGAGCTCAGTTAAAACTTTATGGATGAAAGATACTTTTGTTAATAACTCACCACTCTGAAACTCTTGCTCCAGTCTATGTTAACAAGCCGGTCGGCAACATGTACAGCTCAACTGAAGCCAGGCTTCTCACTGACCCGTCCTTCTCTGCTTCTGATTGGCTAGTAGTCCTTAACTAGGAACTGCGCATGTGCAACTTCCAACAAAGATCATTTAGAGACAAGATGTGTCACTCCATAGCTAAAGCGAAGCATTACAACACAGGGTGAACGGAGGAGCTGCAGCAATGCACTATAGACAAAAAATATGGTGTGTTTTGAAAATTAAACCATGTAAACCTGTTCTGGTACAACCCCTAAGTAGGATTTTGAACTTGAAAATGAGCATAATACCACCTCTTTAAGAAGATATGAGGAGGTATTTGAACATGGCATCAGATTAAACAACAGACACAGACAAGAATGTACACTTGCTTAAAGATGAGGTTTAAGAACAATGCATGTTATACCTCTTTTGTCCTCTGGGGGACACTGGTTTCATGAATGGAGGCTGAAGATAACTTTGATTACTTAAACTTTAAATTCAATCCTTGGTCCAGGAGCTGGGAAAATTAATTGTATTACACAGGATAATATTTCTGTACCATATAAATTCTCCTTTTTCACATTTGTCCTTTTGGTACATAGATTTTGCCTGTATAGGGAATGATTGAGCATCTCTTCAAAATCACAAAGTCCTGTAGCATTTTATGACCGCAGAATGTAGTGTCTCAGTTCTACACTCATGTCAGAAGAGTAAACAAAGGGGGACCCTTTCCTTTGATCTGTGGCAGTGTGTGTGTGTTGCAGATCCAGTTTGGCCCTTTAGTTTATAGTCTCTGTCCATAGAGGTCCTGACAGCCTGGTTCCGGGTGAGGTTAGTCTCTGGACTAATATAAGGTTAATATTGTCATTGCGTAGAGTTCATTATCTCAACTTCACCGGAGATGGTGGGCTCTATGGTTAAAACCTCCCAACCAGCACTCAGAGTGGAAATAATAAGTGTTTAATGTAGCAGACCTTTCAAACCCCCTCCTCGTTTTGTGTTTTGGACCTCTAGTCGGCCTGTCTGCTTGACGGGTGATAACTCACCCCCCTTCTCTTAGAGAGACAAAGAGGGAGATGCTGCATTCTTCCTTTTGGCATGAAATAATTAAGTGTCCACTGGTTGGTTCACTACACAACTATTCAATAAATGTATTTCCTCCTGTTTATGAGCCAGCCTAAGTCCTAAAGTTGACCAGAGAAATCATGCACACGCAGATTAAGATACTAGAAGGCCAGCTCGTCACTGTGTAGCCTCTCACATGTGAAGGCACCCATCGATGGCATGTGATCATTTTTCAACAGGAAATTCACTTGTTGTAACAACAAATGGAAGAGGCAGGATTTTTTTTAAAAAACAAAACACTGTTTTATTGTTGTCATAATCTGTCTAATGTATAATCCTTTACAGAACACAAAACATTTTGGTTTTCACATTTTGCTACAAGTTTAACACATTTTCTCCTAGTTCCTTAATTATTATTTACATTTTGAGAAGTTTTCAGAGATTTATTTAAAGAAACTGGTCAGTGATCATATGATACAGAGGGCGAAGCAAACGTGTTGAGAAGTGTGCTTGCTTGATGTATATCTGTGGGGAGTATGTAGATGCAATTTACCAAAACCAAAGAATTGCATTCTAGTCTTTTTCTGATTTTTGCTACTTTTTGCATACTTGTGCTTTTCTGACAGTGGTATTAAAAAAGTGATAACAGCATTGACTTTCTACAGACCTTTAACTCAACTTGCACATGTACCTTTAACCTACTGCCCCCTCATTCCACATTTGCACCCTTCTCATTCTTTACAAATCACTGAAGGTGTGAGTATATTAAAATATTTTTGCTGTCGCATTAAAGGTACATTATGTTAAAACTGGAATGTGGAACAATTACACTGGTTATGGATGTAATTTGTGCAAATTTGTTGCACAATCAATTTTTATTTAACTTGTCCACATTAATATTATTCCACAATGGTACCTTTAATAAAGGGGCAACACTGATTGATCATTTAGGAGAGTGGTTCCTTGTCAATGCAAGGAAAATGTGTTTCTATAATAATACTGATTCTGACATTCTGACCAGTTCTTCAGTCAGTGCCGTTGGTGTACTGGGAAAGCTTATTCTCCAAGTCACAGATTCTCTTCTCCTGAGACAAAACGGTGGCCTTCAGATTCTGAATCTCCTCCAACAACCTCTCAAGCAACTGAGGCTGGACAGGAGAAGAGGGGAAAGAAGGACAAAAAGGACACGGAAGAAGAAAGGAAAAAAGACAGTGACAGGGAGGGAAAAATTAAGGATTAAGAAAAACAGAAAGAGGAAAAATAGGTCAAGGACAGTGAGCAACTAGAAAAAATAACCAAAACAAAGAAGGGGAGCTTTGGGGGAAAAAAGTTGTGGGCAGGTACAAATAGAGGAGAGATAAACAGAAACATGTTAAAAGGAGAGGCAGATGTTCGTAAGAGTAACGGTGTATTCAGTTTATGGGCTCCAAAGCTAAAGAAGAAGTTTTTTTCTATTGAAAATGTGCGACACAATGCTATATATCTAATGTAGTATAACAAACCAGTGGTCCACATACAGGATATACATTATGTGAACATGTAACAACAGGTAACATAATGCATGCCACAACTTACCGGCAGACTGTTGGTTTCCAAAGTGGACATGCTACGTCGGGTGGTGGGTCTGGAGTCCAGCAGGTTCTTTTTTGCCACTTTGAGCTCTCTGCTCTTGGGTGGCACATAGCCGCCCCTCATGGACACAAGAATTGGATCTTCGTTGCGGCCCTCCAGCCACTCTTCAGGCTCCATGGCGGGATCAGGCCCAGCTGTGTCCGGGTACAGGTCGTCCTGGAAGAGGTCCGACTGTGCAAAAGAGTTGTCGGGGTGAAAAACCGTGACATATTTTAGTTTTGTAACATGTGGTGCAAGGTGCAGCTCATTTTAATTGCTTCAACACATCATAATTTATAAACTCATCATATGTTTTGTAGGAAAATATTAATCAAAAACTAGTAACTAGAGCTTTTGGGGGGAAATGTAGCAGAGGGAAAACATTACCAACATTACATTATTAAGTATGAAGTAACATTAAATGGAAATACTGAAGTAAAGTAAAAGTACCTCAAAATTGTACTTATGCACAGTACTTGAGTAATGTACTCACTTACCTTCGACCACTGTGACAGTTAAAGGTTTGTAGGGTCAGTTGGACTTACTTTTCTGGGCACTGTCATTGTTATGGGCTCACACTTCTTGTCAAGGAGTTTGAATAATCTAAGAGGACAGGTGAAAAGAGGAGAGAAGACAGCCTAGTTGTGGTTTTCCACATCTGTGTATCAGCTTATACTTTATGTTCGTAAGCGTAACCTATAAGATGATCTCATGCACTCTGAGAGTTGCGTGATGGATAATTCATTACATATGGACATTTCTGACATAAATGCAGTGGATAAAGTAGTATACACACAGCTGCCAACCTGAAATTAAGTGAAGTATAAAGTATATAGTTAGATAAGTGAAGTTCTCTGTAAACTGTACACACAAAACAGCAATTACAAATATGTAGCCTTGTGGTGGATACACAATTAATGGATCATATTTTCACTGATGGACACTGCAATAACTAGTACGTATTTGTAAATGCTATTAAACTGAACTCTGGAGGGTGATATACTGACAAATTCATTAAACCAGTGGGATACCTGATGGTCAGAGCTAAACCACACCATCAAGCTTGTTGCATGTAACATCTCCTGATGTTATTGAATCACTTGTCAGTTAAAGCATCATTACCAAAATTAGATTTGAGTTCCATGGCCACCTTTAAGCGACATCTGTAGAATTTACATCCCATTAAACAATGCTATAAAGCGGTGATCTATGCTCATTTATTGCATAAGCAGTATCTTACCTAGCAATCTCACATTTGCTGACGTCCACACCTCTCTTGGGCATGAAGCCCATCCCTCTCTGGGGCTCCTTACTGCTGAAGGTATTGAGGTAGTGGACGTACGGCGGCTCGTCTGTGATCTCAAAGTAACGGATACTGCTGTCCCCCTACACACACACACACACACGCACACAAATACAGGAAACACATTACACATATTAAACATGTCAAAGATAAACATGACATTGTCATTAATAAGGATGGAAATACAATGGATCTGCACATATTTATGTACATATTAAATAGCATATTTACAAACATGATTTGAATCATTAAACCTAAATGTCTCTGTACCTTTCCACAGAGGTAGACCATGTTTGCATCTGCATCATAATATGGTAACAACACTCCATTGCTTGTGTCCAACTCCAACAGTGCAATAGGTTCCTCAAAGTTTGTCTGTGGGGAGTAAAAACAATGAAGGAGGCCAACAATTTGTTGTGTACACGTATATAAGTGCATGTATATTCCTGCACATTTTTTAAATGCATGAACAGCATGTGATATTTGAATTGCTCTTACCGGGTCCCAGAGTCCGAGCTCTCTCTGGCTCATCCTGGTGAATCCTGTGGTGAAGATGTTTCCGTCTCTGGTGAAGATGGCTCTCATTGGCCGGATCCCCTCGTGTGGAGCCAGACGTTCCTGTTGGTCAGCGGAGGGACAGACATTACTACAAGAGTTCATTTTTTTATTCTCTTTTTAAACTTTTTTAGGTGTCTGGGGATTCATTTCAACTCAGCTGATCGCATAGAGTTATTTGTTTAGGCTTATGGGGAAAATAAGTGTTGTCAAAGGTCTAGTGATCCATTCAAAACCTCAAGTTACTTCTTCCCAGCTAAGAAATAATCCAGCAAATCACCCCTTGTAAAGCGGCGTTAGTGAACTTCAGAAGTAAGCCTACTGGTAAACTTACTTTGTTACAGTTACAGAGCCAGACTAGCTGTTTACCCCAGTCTTTTTGCTAAGCTAATCAGAATCAAAAATCAGAATGAGCTTTATTGCAAAGTAGCATTTTACAGGTACGAGGAACTTTCTATGGTGATAAGGTGCTAGACATAAACAATAAGTTGACATAAATAGATTTAAAAAAATATAAATGTGGAATTAACAGATGCAAATTATAAATGAATTATCAAAGTATGTGTAAAAGAAAAACTAAACAGAGCGGCAGTTATTTACGTGTGTAAGCATGTAGCTAAACTAACTGGCTGCTGGATGTAGCCATACATTTTACGGGGTGTGGAATCAATCTTCTAAACTAACTCTGCTTCAGAAAATTGAAAAGAGAAAAGAGTATTTCCCAAAATATCAACCCTTACTTTAATGGGTCCTTTCCAGGATCAGCAGAAATACTTTTATTCTTCTGGCCTTATAATATACTCTTTTGTTAAAGCAGTTCAGATAGTGGTATTAGAATGAATTTTACTGTGAAGCATATATTTAGTAGTATTTTCTACTCACTCACCGCAACCACCTCCCTCTTGCGGGGGTCGCAGACACGCAGACGACGGTCCTTACAGGTGGTGCAAAACAAGCTGCCGTTACGGTTCCAGCTGATACTGTAGATTAGGTCTGGGTGGTCGTCCATGGAGATGAGGGGCTCGCCTGTCCCCACGTTCCAGATAATAATCAGGTTATCACTGCCTGAGGTCAGAGGAAAAAAATGGACATCTGAATGTTATGTAAGAAGAGGAAGGGGGAGAATCCCTCATTTGTTTCTTTTAATCACACTCACCAGTCACATGAAGTCAAAAGATTATAAGTTTTTGAAGGAAACTGGGATGTGTGTGTGTGTGTGTGTGTGTGTGTGTCCTACCCGCAGTGAGGAGTATGTTGCGTGCGGTGGGATGCCAGCTGACGATGCCAACACGTTTGGAGTGTCCCTCCAGGACCACAATAGGATCGGAGAGGGGGCGGGTCAGTGAGTGATCTGGAATCTGCCACACCTGGAGAGGAGTGATGAAGAAAAATTAAAGCATTGATCTTGATGATGTTGCACGAGAAGTGTTATCTGTTCAGTAATTAGTGTATTAGAAATTACTGTAAATTGGTAGTCTACTTGAAGTATATGCCAATCCATTTAATGCTCCTGGTGACAAGTAGGACTGCCATGTTTTTTTGAGACACCTCTAATAGATTTGTTGAGGTGTTTGTGACTGAAAGGCAAATCAACTTGTT
The DNA here is from genome assembly GCF_021292245.1 of Micropterus dolomieu. Classification (NCBI taxonomy): domain Eukaryota; kingdom Metazoa; phylum Chordata; class Actinopteri; order Centrarchiformes; family Centrarchidae; genus Micropterus; species Micropterus dolomieu. The sequence goes on along the minus strand of NC_060172.1, from coordinate 18,938,019 downwards.
TGAATTGCCTTTCAGTCATTTCATTTCATTTCATTTTCACACTTTAAAAAGACACCATGTGTAAATTCTGTGTAACTGCAGAATGCAAACCACTGCTCTGGTTGTTTAAACCTCCAAAATAACCAGAAACAATACCGAGAACATGACTTTAGTGTCCTGACAACAGGGTTAGCATGTCACAGTACTTCCTTATAAAACAGCATACAGGCAAGTCATGACATGAGCATGTGACCTGAACAGGTGCAACTTTATGCACTATGTTGTGCTTTTATGAATTCCTTCCTTCCTTCACAGGAGGGTGCCACAAAAACATTAATGACAAAACTGGTCCAGAAAAACACATTTCTCAATTTCTCACTTATAGCTTGTTGAAATGTGGGCTTTTAGTAGGTGATTAGTCGATCCACATAAGACACACACAGCTCTGGCCCTGTTGCTCCCCAGTATCTCTCTCTCTCACACACACACACACACACACTAATGAGCCTTTTCAGATGACACAATGATCTCTCTGAACTGATGAGACTGACATCACAGTTATGGTCTTTCTGCTTCACAGCAGCACCACTGCCAAGACTGGACAGCTGCAACTGTCTGTCCATGTGTGGGACATAAACAAAGCATACATACACAAATACTCACACACACATACACACAAAGGGAAACCCACTGCATTCAAAACAGCCTCCCAGCAGCTGTTGCCATAGGAGAAGCAGCGTTTCAAATCAATAGATAGCACAAAGATTCCTGCGATGTTGTTGTGAACAAGTGGGAGCAAATCTGTCCTCGGTGACAACTGTGGACGCACAGATACATGCTGAGTCAAGAGGCATGTTGTCATAATACAAATTTATATTTGACACATGCTGACATACTTAACATAATGCACATTTGTGTGCACACACACAAAGCAAAGTAACTTAAGCAGTATATACTTTTTAAACCAAAGTAACAATATTTATTTGTCTATTAAGCTAAAAGGGTTTAAGTAACTGGACCATAATATTTTAATATCAAGTTATAGAGTTACTGAAGAGAATCTGAAATGTCACAATTATGTGAAGAATGTGTCAGTGGAGCAGCTCATTGCTCAGTTACATCCCAGACACTAAACCTGGTTCTCATTTCCTGCTTTTAGAGAGCTTTTGATCATGTAGTAATAAGCTCTGCTGTCATGGGACGATTTCTCCAATAATATAATTTACTTTTAAACTTTGAAGATTATGGAGTAAAATCATGTGTTTACAATGTTTATAGGCTAATAGCAAGATGGGAAAAAAATATTGTATAAAAACTGGAAATTAAAAGGGGATAAGTCCTAGATGCCTTAAAGCTAGTTCACACTGCACGATTTTTAGCCCGATTTGCTTGCTCGGTGACCGTCAGACTGTGATGGGAGTAAATCAGTGGCTGATTGACATGTGTAGGATATGTGTGAACTACTCAAGGACGCATCAAAAGGGGTCCCCCACACATACACTGCCACATCGCCTACGTCTGCCAGATATCTAGCATGCCAAATAGCCTATCTGGAGAAATCAGCTGACTCGACATCCACATCCAGCCAATGAGAGCAGGCAGCTACTTTTTCCGCGCAAACCCCTTTTTACTCACCTTCAGCCCTTTCTGTAGCTCAGACAATCCCTGCTACCTGCCAGTGTTAATCCATCCTTTCACCCAGATTCTTTGTCTTTATAATTTCTATGTTTATAATAACAAACAACAGCTGTTTCGTGCGTCGTGTCATTTCCCCTTTCACGTGTGTTTTCTTGACAAAATGTGGTTTGGAGACCATGCGACAGATGCCACAGCTCTGTCAGCTCGTGTCGTGTGTGACCCCCTGTCACCGATCAGTCACGTAGTGTGAACGACTTAAAGACTCCAGTTACAAGACGGCAAGTTCTGTAGTGTGAACAGCACGGCCATCGGCCAACAATGACAGTCGTGTAGTTTGCACAAGCCTTAAGGGGGTTTTACAGTAAATTAACTTTAGTGTCACAAAGTATAGTACATCAGTATATTTTCATATTGTGACGCACATCCTGATGTTTGTAAGCAAACATCAGGATGTGCGTCACAATTGCACCCGCTTACATTACAGAACTCCTGTTCCCTTATCACATTATGAGAGAACTGAGATCTTCATCCCATTGTCTGACTCTCCCCCACTATTGAGATTTTCAAGAGTCATCTTAAAACACACTTTTACTCACGAGCCTTTAACCATGCCTAACTTTACCACTTCAGGAATTTCCCCTGAAGTCTCAATTATTATTCTACTACAACTCTCATCACTAGATCACTTGTGTGTTGTCTGTACAGTGCTATATAAATAAAGTTGAGTTGAGTTGATTTGAGAGTGAACTATCTCTTTTCATCTCCTGCAGTCATGGCTTTACAGTGACCCCTGCTGACTGAACTCAGTCATGAGCTTCAGGGCCACATACCTGCACTGTATCCCAACCAGGCCTACAAAAACTGCTAGAGCTTCTGTTCAGTCCAAAATTCAATATTGACATTAATATATGTTTATGTTTACAACTCTTACCTATTCTGCACTGTGTGTATGTATTAGGATTTTAAATATACACTTTCCTCCCATCCCATTTCCCATATTTAAATTCAAACTAAACTGTCAGAGCTAACTTTTAATTATGCGCTGTCCAAGTTGAAGGCTCTGTGGAAAAGAAGATGTGGAGTTCACAACACAGCTTGTAAGTTGACATGATTTTAACAGGATTTGCAGCTGTGTTACAATGAGGAGGCTGGTCGCAGACAGAGAATAGAGTCTGACTAACTTGTCATGGCCAAAATACGATGAGTAGACTGATGAGAGATATAGAGGGGGCGGAACAGGTGGGTGGACAGTCAGACAGGTAGACAGTAGACACACTGGTGCATTGACTGATTCACTTCACTTATTTACGGGCAGGTAGACATGACAATCTCAGGTCGAAATGACCTCCATCACTGTTATCTGAGTCACCAAACAACAAACTCTTCTACATGCATTTGCAACTTCTCTCTCCCACTCAGAAGTAGTTTTGTTTTCCTACACACACATACACACGCATTACCATCGCAGTACAGTCCTCCGAGCAGCTGGCCAGAACGTTATCGTCATGAGGGCACCAGTCAATATCAAGAACAGGTCCAGAGTGGCCGATCACCAGAGGGTAGTTCTTATCCACACGGCCTGACTGTAACACAGAGCAGCAGTGACATGGTGGACTGAGTTCGGACATAAAATAGGTGATTAATAAAACAGTAGTAGGCGTTGATTTTCAGGTCAACAAACATCAGAAAATAGTTAAAATCAGGCTCCAATGAAAGGTTATGGATACATTCAAAGTTACATGAAACCGTTGTTTCAACAGGATTTCAGTTACTTTTTTTCAATGTGAAACAGGTACGAACTAATTCAGATTGAAAGTTTCTTCTTGACTTTGGAAATTATGAAACATTCTTACCCTAAGGTCCATTTAGTAGCAGATCCCCAGCTTTTGATCGTATCCCACAGCTTCCTCTGCAGACGGAGTTTGCTTAGTTGTCATGGAATTGTAGATGTAAAAATTTCCCTTTTTTGAGTATTTCAAAGACTGCTCTTTCAACTACTACTTCCATGATAAAGAATAACTTTCAATTTAAAATTTTAAGCAACATGGAGAAATCCTTAAACAGCTCAGAAAAATGGAAATTTTAACATCTACAATCCCATAACCACTGGGCAAACCCCATCTGCTGATGAAGATCATGTGATATGATCAAAAAATGGACCTTGCTGTGAGATTGCTGGTCCAAACTACATGCTGAAATAGAGTAATTGAAATGCTGTCGAAACAACCATTGATTTGTCCTGATGGTAGGTCATGAGGCAAAAAATTGCTGTTTGGCCCCTATTGTCCCCTGACCTGTTGCCCTCATTGAGTTTGTACCATTTTGTCTCCTATTCCTACTAATACAGTGCACATAGCAGACTATACAGTCCACTCCATGAGAGAAACTTCTGCCCTATTTTTGGGGCCCTGGAGCCAGTGTTATTAGTCTGACTTTGAGGAAATTTACGTGAAGAGTTTTGTCTGAATGTATCTCTGGTTTAAAAAAGACCGAATGTAAACCTTCAAAATACAACTAAAACCTTAAAGAAAGAAGCATGCAGCTTAAAGGGACTTCAAGGAAAAAGACATTTTTAGATGATCCAAACTAAAATCATAATGTTACTTCCAGGTTATTTCGTGTCTCCCTGTTCCTATCGTGTGAACATGTGTATCAGCTTTTGAGATATCACTCCCTGCGCACACATACAACAGACACCCCAAGTGAAGTGTATTTATAGCTAACGGACGAGGCGTTGAAAGGGGAGTTTTTCTTGTGGCCCGTTGGGGACCCAGAGGGGGAGATGGAGGATGGAGAGCGCGTCGGTGTGTATTAATAGCAAACCTGTTCACCATGACTCCAGTATATAATCACATCCATTTTCCCTGTGTCTCCAAAAAACTGAGTATGGTTCTTGCCCGTTGACACTAATAATTAGCACTGCTGATGATTCTTAGCAGTGATGACTTTGTTTCTAAATTGCTCATCTCAAAAAAAGTCCATCACAAAAAGAGTTTAAAATGCGCAATCTATTTTACTTAGTTAGGATCGCTGGAGTAGCATATCCTAATATGATAATGTATTGAAATATTATCTCCCACCACATCTAAATATTGACACAAGTTTAATTCGGTCTTTCTAATGTCCATCATTTATTTTAAGGCAATGTTGTTATGATCACGAGGCCCCACACCCCACTAAAGCATCGCAGCTTTAAATGTCTGATCTGTCTCGACCTGTTGCTTTTACTGTCGCTGCAATGTCATCATCCTTCCCAAGGCTTCCCCAACATGACAGCTAGATGCAATATTATATTCTCCGGTTTTAGAAGGAAAAACATACTAAATCAAGTTAAAGGTTAAGCTATTGTAACCAACACGCTGCCGATACCATGACTTGGCACTGATCAGCCTTGAAAAGGTTTTGAAAACAGTTTGTTTTTAGTCTTAATATGAATTACATTTACCTTATAAGTCCAAATGAGACACGAGTTTTTCTTTGTATTTCAAACACCGAGAGTCACATGCATTGTTTGACCTCAGTGGAGAACTGTCTGCCAAGAGCTTTGGAAGTCTTTTTCTTCACCCTCCCCATTATGCAGCCTGCTGATTGTATCATGTAACATGATCATCTGGTTATATTACTTATAGCTAATGCTTATAGCCATCTGAAACTGTGGCCACGCTGCTTTTAGTATTCAACATGGAATTGCCTTTAGTGACCTTGATGAGCTGAACAAAAAAGTCAGGTGATGAACTATGAGATATAAAAAGGTTACAGGCTGTTCCTTTGGGGGAAAAAAAAAACAACTCTTTACTTCTCTTTCTTTTCTTCCTCTTTCCCCGTAAAGTTCCCTCTATTCTTTCTTCTCATTTCCCCTGACTCTTGTATGAGAAAAACACCCTGCTGCAACAGTTGGTGACAGCATGGGACATGGGCAGATGCAGGGAGCTGATTGACAGGGATATAGTTTATAGTCAGCATGCCGACAAACCCGTAATAAAAACTCAACTTGAATATCTGTGTGCAGCATGCAAAAATCAACATGTTCAACACAGAAATCCCTCGCAAGGAAGGAACGGCTCATATACTCAAATTAAGGAATGAACCAAAGTCGATAGGATTTATTCTATTCAGGACCATGAACATCTGTATAAATGACATGCCATCCATGGAGCCATGCCACTAGTGTGGCTAAAAATGTATAATCTTGCCCAGAACAAAGCGTATTATTCTCGCTGTTTAATCACCTAAAAGGAAAAATAGGCACATGTATGTCAGTGTTGACAAGGATACATTTTAAAGTGTTTTGTATTACTTGGATATTCAGCCATATTTATTCAAGCCAGAGAAGAGAGAGAGGCGGAGAGAGGCTGCACGGTGGTCCAGTGGATAGCACTGTGGCCTCAAACCCTGGTCTAGGCTCTGGTGTCCCCCACCATCAAAACATACTAGGTTCTTCAGTCGGTGCCATTAACCAGACACTGATATAAAAAAATCTGGAATTGGTCCCCAGGTGCTGCACAGCGGCTGCTCCCTTGAGGGATGGGTTAAATGCAGAGAATGAATTTCGCAACATGTATGTGTTTGTGACAACTAAAGTACCTTTGACCTTTGAGAGGCCGAGGCTGCCACTCCAATCGCAGCTGTGAATAGGCTATATGGCCCCTCCAGAACCTGAACCGCCAAGGCCAAACATCAACTGGTGGTGCCTTTACTCAAACTGACCCCTGATGCAAACAAAAACTGAATGATTCTGCTATTAATTTCATTGTGGGCACTTATTAACAACACTGACTAGACAGTAACTTAAAAAACGTGTCAACTTTCCCTTTGAGGTTAAGTTGGCACCAGACGGAAACAAGAGAAGAAAAAAGAGGGAAAAAGCGCTATAGAAAAGTACAGAAATCCAGGCAAAGGCAGACTTGACCTGCATATTAATTATAAAGAGCACATACACTACCAATTCAATCATGTAGAAAACTAAAACATGTTAGGTGTTTAATGCAGAGTTTATAAATTTTTTGCAGCTTTGGGATCATCATTTTCAGAGGCAGACAGATTTACACGAACTCAAAGACATTCTGTTCGGTTTCCACCCTCTGCGGCCCAGGAATGTTTCCCCTTTGACCTTACTGACCTTAGAGAGGGGCAGGACCAGGAACGAACCTCCACCGCTGGATTCAACGATGACCGCCAGGAACTTTGGGTTGACGGCGCAGAAGGAGCTGTCCCACGTCACCTTGGAGACACGGATGTCATCGTAGGCCTGCTCAGCCTTGACCGTCTGGCCAAAGACGTGGCGAAACTTACTCTGCCGCACAATGCTGCGACTCATGGCTGAGGAGAGTGGAGGAATGTAGGGTGGATGTAGAGATGAAGAAACAAAGGATAGAAGAGGATGTACGGAGCGTAATGGGGAAGTAAGAAAATAGTGTGAAGGAGGAAGGAGAGAAAGAGGGGGATAAAAAAGGGGATATAGAGATGTCAGAAGAGGGTTAAACAAAGAAATTTAGATAAAGAAGTAAGATTTGGAAAAAATAGCATAATCATCCAGAAAACAAAATGTGTCATGATCAGATAATTATATGAACAGCTACATACTGTATATTCATTTTGGAGGTCATTTTCTTTGTAAGTCTCAATCTGGAACAAGACTTCTAGCAAAATAAATCAGATTTCATCCCTACAGTGAAGGAACCATGCCAAGGCTGTATGAGACCACCACAGAAGAGCTTGTCATCACAATATTGCACTCTGCAATCTGCGATGTACTTGCTTTATATCACCTACAACAGTATCCGTCAGTCATCTTCTTTGACTATTGAGACAGGCTGCTTAAAATGTTTTCTTGCTGAACAGTTACTATCATTGAATATGTTGTTTTGAGGAGCATTATGCTTTTTTTCCCCCAAGATGACTCAGTATCTCTATGGTGCTTTCAAGCATTTTATTTTGAAAGTTAACAGGGCAGTTCACTCACCTTTGGTATTTATTTTTTTCAGACTTACAGTCACATTAAGTAGATAAAGGATTCTGCTTATGTCATGCTAGCAAGCAGTGAATTTCATTTTTTATTTTCTTCTTCACTCAGAATCAGGCAGCTGACTGATACAGGCCCACTGAGCATTCGAGATTCAAAAAGTGTATTGTCATATGCACAGTAAAAACCACAACAGCTTAAACCATACAACAGAAAAATTACTTTGAAGTCTCCTTTAATATATATATATATATACACACATCTAAATATATAAAAACATTCAAAACAATAAATACATTAAACAACAATATACAGTATACAGACTACAAAATAAAGTAAGGTGCAGCAGAGTAGGCTAAGTAGAAACAAAACCTGAGATCAAAAAAAGGTGGACACTTTATATCCATCTATACATTTTAAAGGCAATGAAAAACTTTTCTTCTCAATCAGCTTCTTACTATGAGTAGTGGGATCCTGTTCAGTTAGAAAAATGTGATGTCACATACTTCCATGCACCAATCAAAGCTGAGACTCATTTGAATTTGGATCTGATGACTGTTGACTGTCATTACTGTCACTATCAATCAAATTTGACCCACACAGTCCTGGTGACGCAGATTAGCTGAGTTTGAGTGTTAACTTTTCATAAATAATACCTAAAGAGGTTTTTTTTTTTACTTACTTATTTAGTTATGAATATGTGATATTTCAGCTTTGAGTTTAAGCCAGGTTTTCAGGGGCTTTATATAACCATCTGCTTTTCTCTGATTAATGAACTCTGCAATGTGTTTTTAGGCTGTTTGTTGAGTGACAACTTGCTGATCTGTGGCTGTCCCAGGCCCCAGGCCAGAGGAACAGTAATCCTCCAAAACACAGGAGATATTGTATAACAGGGCCTGCCATCATTGCAGATATTTATAGTTAATTGTGCATCCAAACACTATGTGACGGTCAAACATCAAAGGCCAACACTAAGACACAAATAACAAATAAAAGGCCAGGAGAGAACTTAAGAGACAGTTACAATGTGAAGCTAGCAATACATAGCACAGCAGTTACATTCAATCACACCCACGTGATACAATCCCCATGAGAATATGTAGTCTAAAATGTATCTAACATACACTCCCTGACTGCACTGGCTTACATTAGGCTAAAACTAAAAACCTAAATCTAGAAGTAGGCCTGTGTGAGTCCCTGAAGACTTCTACTAAATGCAGCAGAGTTCTTCCTCTTGCTTAATGGATGATCGTAAACTGTCTGGCTCTTCACAATTAAAATAAAACCACAAAGAGCACCAACTGAGGCCAGGGTCCGCTTCTCCACTAGTCAGGCCTGTGACAAAGTGAACATAAAGTGACCCAAATTGAGGCTTTAAGTGATGATGTCTGACTTTCACACTAGAATATTCTACATTTAGTCCCAAACTGGACTTAAAGACTGTGGGATACATGACTCAACCAGACTGATGAGAGGACGGAAGCTCTCGCTTCTTTCCTGGAAGGATTTACATTCCAGTGACCATTTCAGGAGGGCCAGCTGTGTGGCATTTCAGGGCAAACACAATATCACACATACTTGTGTATATTCTTTTATTGATACTGTGTCAGAGACATGTTGATAGCAAACAGTGGGGTTTTTTTCACCTGGCTCTCAAGATAAATTGCAAATCTACAAAGGAAGAAGAGCAAGAAACTCTCCTGCTGCCTGCTGTTCCACAGTGAGAATCCAAACTACCCTTGTCTTAATCTTATCTTCACTCTTCTCAGGAATTTTAACAAAAACAAACAAATTACTTAGGCTAGTTATTATGCATGCCTTTTCATCTGATTTGAACAAGAAATTAAAATAAAATGAATGAATGAAATAAACATAGCTTAAAGTTGATTCTTGACTATTTTGCAAAAGCTTCCACTCTCTCCAAACTGGCTGCCTAATCTAAAAATGTGTAGCCTATGCTTATGGAAACTGGTGGCAGAAATATGTGATGTGATTTAACGTCAGTTGAGTTAAACGACATGCTCCTTTAACTCTGCCTCAGGTTAATAAGCCCTCCCCTGCCGCGCACGGCACGGCTCTGGACAGTCGAGACAGAGCGAAAGAATGACACTGCCACTTTCCTAATATAGACATGACAAACTGCACTGTCCCACCCGGGGCCGGCCGCTCCTCCCACCCGCCAGCCTGATCCTAAATAGTCCCAGAATGAAGGTGACGCACTCTGTGGCGCTGTATTGTTAATGAACGCACCGTAAATTTAAAACAACAATCATTGCGCACAGCCTATACAAACACACATAAACTGGAACATAGGCTGTCAGGGGCCCGGGAGGTGTGAGTGACGGGGGGAGGGGGTTAGCAATGTACAACGTGCTCCTCCAAGTAGCCCACAGCTGCCATGCACGACTGAAGAACTGCTCCGTCCACAGGGGGGTAAAGTGCACAATCACACTGTCCCGTCTTTTCTCAGGATTTCCAAAAGGTGGGGACGCACTCGATCCTCTCCAGCAGTGCAGTAAAGACGCTGACGCACCTCTCACCCCACTGCAGCACTGACACACACATATTAGGAAAGACAGTCCACAAGAAAGCTCACCTCAGGTTTTGGGGAGACCCCTATTCCCTGGACAACTCTCACGGTTTCTCTTGTATCCTCCTCCTCCTTTGTCTTCTGCTGCTGCTGTTCTTATTCCTTTGAAGGATTTTGCCTGAGATCCGGTTTCCTGGAGTCGGAGCGGACTTGCTGAAGACACGCACTGGACAACTGCGTGACGCTCCTCGGCAGGGAAAGAGAGAGGGAGAGTACCGGGGCAGAGCAGGGAGAGAGGAGGGTGTGGGTGGGTGCCGTCTATTTTGGAACAGGCTCAGTACAGGGAAACGTGACGCGCGCCGGTTACAGGGGGCCAGTGTTACAATTGGTGGCCTCTGTAGACGAATTGTGATTTAAAGAACAGTAATGGAAGATTAAAACACACACACACACACACACACACACACACACACACACACACACACACACACACACACACACACACAGGTGATCTGATAGGGTTTGCAGAGAGCAGGATAGCAATAAAAATGTGCACATCACATATGAGTTAAAACAACAACAAAAAAGTTTCCAAACTGTTGAATTTGTGGTTATATGGTGTTTTCAAAACTCTTGACACACTTCTCAGTACCAACATGCAGGTCAGCACAATAATTAATGTCACATCCAATTTGCAAAATGCTCTTATACAACCAAAACACTTCTCACATGTCAGGATCTGAACACTGAACAGGAACACGAAAATCTTGTCATTCAAAATGACCTAAACAACACAAACAACTCCAGTGGTTCTCAAGGACCCCTGGGGGTCCTTCAGAAGGTTCCAGGGCTCCCCAGCAAAAAGGGGAATAATTTATTTTCACTATAATTCAATCCATAAGTATCACAGTGACTGAACGTACAACTGTTTTAGTCATGAGTTTCATACACTTTAAAACATCTTAAAGTCCTATCAGAGGCGCTATCCTGGGACAAAATCTGAATCTGATTTGTGTCAGTTTAGGGGTCCTTGATGTGAAAATGTTTGAGAGTCACTATTTTACTCAACCAGGGAAAGAATCTTGTACATGCTTCATACAACCCTGGCAATCATACATGATGGTCATGCACTCCAAATCCTTGAGATAAATAATAGGTATGGGGTTGTTTTTTTTGTTTGTTTTTTTACAGATGTAGCAGAATGCACCAAATTGTTGCCTAATTTGAATAATTGTGTATATGTCAGTTTTGAAAATAGTAGGTAAACTTGTGAAAAATGGTGGCTGAGTTTGAGTGAGAAAATAGTTCCCCAATTTTCAAAGATGTGGTCACTGTATGCATCAAAGCAATGAAAAGTGATCCATAGTTTAGTCTGCATTGACTGCGGTTGACCTGACTGTGGGAAACGGGAACTCAGTATAGAGAAATGTGTTTAACTGGGAAAAAAGTAAAAGATGGAATACTGCATGTTCACCTGCTCCCAGTACAGTTAAGATAAGATTAAAGGTATTTCTAGCAATCTTCTTAGAGCTGACAGCATATTTCTTGTTAAATGCTTTAGAGTACATTAAACATACTTTACAAGTATAACGTTTACCCTAAATTAAACCTCTACCAACTCCAAATGTGAAAAACAGCCTTTAAATGGATGGAATTGTCTTAAACATATGTTCACCGTTTTGATAAGTTTCATAGAAATCTGAAACATCAACAATAAGCACTATAAAAAATGTCAGCAAGTAGCCACTAAGTAATCACAATGGACTAGCTCCCACTACAGAATATACAATCTTGAGGACATGATAAACAAATCTCGGTATTGTGTATGTCTTTCCTCTTGCCTGTACTGATGGATTGTGGTGAACCTCATTTTGCCTCCATTAATACTCAGCAAAAATAAAGATTAAAGCCAGCTAGAGCGATCAGGAAATGAAGGACAGTTTAGCTTTAACACGTGCACCTCTGGCTGGTTCTAATGTGTTTATATTGAACTAGTCAAAAGGCCAAAGGCTGTAGTGAGTGCATGAGTCTTGGATACACACTCAACATACCTGGATACTTTAAGGCTGAACTGGGGCTGTGCGGTGTTCTCTCTTGTTGCTGTTAATGAAGGTGGTCAAGCTCCTCAATGCATTGTCATTCACAAAACAAAGAGCTTTATAAAGTCCCTCAGATATCTCCTGCACCCTGGTGTTGGGGCTGCCATAAGGACAACCAAAACTAAAAGAGAAAATAAGGGGAATGACTTTGCAACGTGATTACTACACTCACTGCCTTTATACTGCAGGACATCTATGCTATATATGGGTGGTGACTGAAGATACTAATGACTTCAGTTTCTGCTTCTAACTTACCAGCAGTGACAGCAATAAGTTTGCCTAACAAGGACACAAAATACCAAAACAATTTCTAATTATGGGTCAAGATGTTTCCACGGGTGCATTATGACATTTAGATTACAGAAAAAAAGCGGTTACTATGTTTCTTTTCCACTTTTGTAGCTTGCACCATTGCAGATACTTCTTTTGGCTAAAAAGGACACCTCCGTATGGTGTCAAATTCACCACAGACTGACTTTCTTTAACTACATTTGGGTTTAACATGTACTAAGAATTTACTTGCAGGCTTCACATGCAGTTTTCCGCTATTAAGTGCATTAATTACAATTTTCACTGAAAGAAACAGACACTAGGAAAACTGCTGACAATGTATTCTGCTGAATTAAATCTGGCTTTTTTTTAATATAAGTACACTTTTCCAAAGTAACAGAATAAATACTCACCTCATAAAAGGAAAAACAATCACAATCCTGTATGGTGTAAAGAAATAAGTAAGTGTTAACACATTCACTGTGAAAGTGCTCCTCTGACACACCTGAATGCAAGCAGAATACAGTTGAAATTATTATTGTCTTAACTACAATTGACAATATATCTATTTTATGTCTTGGTAAACTGAAGATATTTGGGTTTTGAACTGTTAGTTGCAATAAAATAAGCAATTTGACCTTGACCTGGTCTGGAAAGTAGTGATGGATGTTTATTACAATTTGGCCATTTTATAGATTAAACAAACTAAAAAAATAACCTCTAAATGATGTCAACATTTAAAATTGCTTTTAAAAAAAACAAAACACTGTCATGTCAATGTACATCATCTTTTGTGTAAACCATGACTGAAAATTATAATCATTTAGTCATGACCTTGCATTACCGTCCAGACTCACAGCAAAACACTCTTAACGATTTCCATTGTTTAATGGTCACAGTTGAAGCACATGATATAAAAGACTATTTACACTGATAGTTTAAAATAAAACAAAAAAATAGACACACATACCCAGCAGCTGCTACTACCTCAGTGTGCTCCTCAAAAGTAGCAACCATACATGAAAAAGCAATGTCAAAAATTAAAATGGGAGTAAAGTGCATGTATGACAGACCTCCCTGTACAGACATTTCTGATAGACTGCAGAGAAGCTTCACTTGCCAGTCACAGGCACACTCCTAAAAATGTGTGCAAAAAAAAAAAAAAAAAAAAAGGATGTACACACCCACATGGTAAAGTTGTGCTACACGGTCACGCTCACACACGGACACAAACCAGATATAAAAACATGTACAGTTCCTAAAATGTCAACACTCACAATATAGACCTTTACGTCGTGGCAGAAAACTCACAAAAATACACAAGTCTGCCTTCAACCCCCAATCCCTTAACCTACATTTTCTCCCACATAGTAATACATACAGAAAATCTCTAGTTTGAGTGGCATCAGAACTGTCAGAGGACACAAGAGAGATGAGTTTACTTCAGTTTATCGAGTAGTGAAGTTGAAATTGTTTCTGACGGACATTCCAGGAATCCAGAGTCTGACTTGACTTAGTCAGATTTGGTTCAGACTAACGGAGGTATTGTGTAGTCAGTACAAACATAAATTAAAAACAAACAACAAAAAAAACCAAACAGCTTGCCTCTTCTCTTTGCATTTTGATTCAATCAACAGCTGTACAACTACGTAACCATGTTCAGTTGACATTCTTGTCACCAGCTCTGGCTACACCGTTCTTTGGGGGAAAACACACTAATCTGTGGATCAACCTGAGCTCTTGTGTGTTTAGACGCACTGCTGCTGCTGCTCTCAAGACAGCAGAATTGACTTTGATTGGTATTATTTGTCAGTACAAAGTATACCTGCCAAATCATTTGAACCAGATCAGCAGGTTTGAGTGTTGAATTGAGGTTGGGCAGATTCATGTACCTGTCAGATTGTACCAGAACAGCTGTATAATTTTTCTTGGTAGCTACCCAGCACGACTAGCAAATATTAATGAGGAGACATGAAAGCACAAGAAGAGGAAAACGGAGGATATATTCCACCTAACATCAGGTTGGACTTTTTAATCAAGTATCAAGTTGATAACGGAGAAACCAGCAATGATGCAAAGAGGGTATATGTGCAGGCTCAGGTGTATTTACATTTGAAACAAGCTGCCCATATTCATCTGGATGATTGTTTTTGCTTCTTTTTATGAATGTCTTCTGAAAGTGTTATTATGCTACACACAGCGTTTCTTCCAATTTGACTCATTCATTTCAATTGACCAGAACTTTTATAACCTTGTCATTGTTCTTGCATGAGGCAAGCGTCTCATATCACAGATTTCACACAGCTCTTTGTCGATCTGCAGGGAAGAAACATCCAGAAACGACTTAATGTATCCCTTAAGGCAAGAGGCGTTGGTTTGTTTTGTCCATTTCTCACAGGTGTACATGACCCCCCACTCACACACAAACACACACACACACACACACAGAGAGTGAGGATTACATGGTGTGGTAAAGAGTACTAGCAGTTCTTTTCTTAAGCCGCCTCAGGGGGTGAGTTCTTCCATATTGCTGCCTTGTTGTCAGAAGTGTTGGCTCAGGCAACTGCAGTGAATCTTGGACAGAGTCTGGGAGTTGTCCTCCCTGCGGACTATGATTTGATGGTGGAAGTGGTAAGGTTTCCCCAGCTTCAGAAAGACTCTCCACACCAATCCTGAGGACTTCTGGCTGCTGGCCAGCTGAGGAAGGAGAGGTGTGGACCCGCTGCTTCTTGGACTCATCGCTAACTGCGTGGATGGGAGTTTTTGCTGAGGACGGAGATACAGAGGAGCGGCTGAGCTCCCACTCACTCAGGTCATTGGCAAGCAGCTCCAAACAGCCCAGTTTGGCCAGAGAGGCTGAGCGCTTCATAAGGGATGGAGGGGTCAGTCCCGCCTGCCGAAGCCTGGCTTCCACCTCTCTGACGCTCCTCTGGACACCACTACCCTGCTTCTGAGTGGTTCTGACACTGTGGCCAAAAAACTGGTCCACACACCTGGCCTTACAGGCTCCGCCCATGCTCACTTGCTGCAGGAAGGCACCCAGCTCGCACAAAGTCTCCCATGTCCCCCTCATGATAATGTCACTATGGGGTAACTCTGTGGAGAAGTCCCAGTCTGTGCCTGACTCATGCTCCGTTACACCCTCCAAACACAGGAAGTTCACAGAGGCAAAAGGAGAACTGACAGAGCGGTGGAATGAAGGAGAGGTAGAGCGCAATCTAGTATCAGCAGGTTGGAGTTTGTGTCCTTTTGCGCTTCCATCATTATTTCCAAGTGCCTCCATCTCAACTACATCACCACTCTCCCTTTTAACTGGCCCACCCTTACCATCATGCTCCTGCTCTTCCTGCACGTTGCTAACAACTGACACCTGCGAGCAAACTGATGAATCCTGGGGATTAGCCACTATCGCAAGATGGATGCTGGCTGGACGCTGCTGAGAGCAGGAGGAGCTGCCGGAGAGGGATGGTGGAGATGACGAGGGTGACGGAGTCTCATGCTCCTGTTTCATTCTTTGCTCCAGCTGTCGTGTGACACGCCGCACAGACCCCCTCGTCCAATCACTGTAGAGACCAGCAGGGGCCTCCTCTTCCTTGTTTTTCACTTCCTCCTTAACATCATCAGCTTCCTTCTGTGATATAACATCACTATCCTCCATTTCCTGCATCGACTTCTCCACTTTCTGGTCCTCTGGGCCCTGAGGGGGCTCTGGTTGTGTAAGAGGGTCGAGAGGTGAAGCCTCTGTGAGCAATGCAGGCTTCAGTCCTGCTACCTGCACAGGGACGGTCATTTCCTACAAAGAAAAGAGCAATAATATTAACGATTCAGTTTAAATGCCAAATAAAAGTGTCAGTATATCCATGGCGTTGTTCAGAAGACATTTAAGTAAATCTGATTCAGATGTGACAGATACTTGACTTTGAGTGTTCCACTTTTGTGCCACCAGGTGGTGGCCTTGGACTCAAGAAAACAACAGCTAAACTATGTACACAAATTATTATTTTAAGATTCATCTGATGTGGTTTCAATACACACTAAAAGATCCAGAAAAATTCTCAACATATAGGTTATCAAAATAATTCTAATATTATATTACAATAGGCATCTTACACAAGCGCAGATAAAAACAACATCTGTACACTTATCTCCATTGGAAACACCTAAATTAAGTCCTTGGTCAGAGCATGAAAAGCACCTGAGAGATGTTTGCTTAGACAATAAATTGGGTGTTTGCAATGGAAGTAAGTGTGCAGAAGTTCTGGAAAGTTTTGCTACAAGCAGCGGCCCTACCTTTCTTTTGCCCTCCTCCTTGCCTTCACTAGCGGAGCCCTCCTGGGGAAGCGGTTGCTGTTCTTTGCCACAACTCTTCAGCTGGGGCGACTGCTGCACTGCAGCAGAGTGAGGTTTACCATCTTGACTCATTCCCTTGAACTTTTCCCTGGCACTGAAAAAGTTAATGTGATCTGCACTGTGGCCGAACAATACCTCGTTGTCTTGAGGAATGGCACTGGGGTAGCTGATAAAATCACGAATGGAGGGAGGACGGGCTGCTAAGCCGTCCAAAGACAAGTCACACATCTGTTGGTCACAGTCTGTTTTTCTGACAGGCACTGGTGCAGACAGACACTGTCCAGCCTGTGTTGTCAAGGGCTCAGGCAATGACACCAGCATCGGTTTTATCGCAGCCTGAGCGCAGGACAACACCTCTGGTTTCATAACTTTATCCACGCAGGCTGGAGGAGATGGAGCAGGGGAGAGGGGGAGGTGGTGAAAGGATGGAGGCGGGTGAGGCTGGCCCACTAAAACACTCTGTGCAACAGTCACCATGTCTGTCTTTTGAAGCTCAGGCACCACAGTGGCGGCTCTTGGCTGGGAGAGAGGAGGTGATGACGGTGGCCCGTCACAGTCACATAAACCATTGGAGAGCGGAGGAAATAACTGAGACACAGTGTCCATCTGGCTGATCTGGACTACAGCAGAATGAGAAGGAGCCTCAAGGCTTCGAGATTCAGCATTGCCTGATAGAGCTCCCACCGCCTCAGAGGATGAAGAGCTGCGCTGAGATGACTTGATGCCAGTATCCGGCTGGCTAGTGGAGTGTGTTGGTTTGCCCGAAGTTCCCAGTGATCCCAGCAGTTCTGTTACTGAGGGACCAGGCGTGCTGCTGGTCTGGTTATGAGGGTCGGAGTGACCCAGGCTGTGCGGTTGGGCGTAAGGTTTAGACAGTGGCTCATGGTGATCAGACAGGTCACTGTCAGAGTGAGAACGCCACAGTTTATTGTGCCTCTGCTTGCTGTAGGAGAAGGTGACAAAGAGGTGGGAATAAACGTGGCGTAGCAAAAAAAAAAAAAAAAAACAACAACCAAAAACTTGTTTTGTAGTCTTTTCATGTCGCTCCTATCCTTATGCAAACATGCATAATATAATTTTCATTTATAAGGTTATTGTGATAAATGTACTGTGTCACAGATATATATAAAGATATGAAATGCACTTTAAAACTGCACCAATCAATATTTTCTATTAACAATGGATCAAATGGCTATGTGTAATGTGAGAAAGGCTGTTGGTAGTGTCGAACCCATAGAGAATTATCACCTCCCTGTGCAGTTCCCTTCATCTCTACAGAAAGTTTTTTCACTCTTTGCTTTGGTTTTCCAGTGTGAAAACTCAGCTTTCATCAACCTCATTTACAGCCGCAGCAGGCAGCCATTTAGTGTACGCTACCTGCCCAGTATCAAACTACAAACACACCAACTTAGCCACTAGCTTGTGAATGTAGTGGAGACATTAACAGGTAAAAATACATTTGTCTTCAGAATGCGGGGGAGAACAGACCAGAGCTGAAAGGAGAATGAATATTACATAGGTCGGCAGAAACACGACGCCACTTGAATGCTAATGTTGCTCTTTGTCTGCTGGTTGTGTAAATTGGCAACTGTTTGCCAACATGTTAGAATGTGACAATATGTCAGTGTCGTGTCTACAGCTTTTTCTGCCAACCCTAAGGGGCCTAAAACAACAAACAAATCAACAAATGCAGCTTTAAATATTAGAAATGCATTACATATCACACAGCACTGCAATCAAAAAAAAACAGGCCTGTGGTTCCTGATAATGCTGCTTCCCTAAAGGCAAAATCATGACCTCAGCCATAGGTACTACTGAATCTAACTTATTCTAGTTTGGACATATGGATGCACAAGTGCATAAACACTTTTACATAAAAATCCTAAGCACATATTCAAGCAGCTTAAATTAATTTAGCTGCGTGTGCCTTTTTGTTTCATCCTGACTTTATTATAAGCCCATGCAGTGTTGCATCCACATATCTACATGAAATATACTCATGTGTTTATGTGGGTACCTGGCAAGCAGTATTCCCTGATACTCCTCCAGCTGTCTCATAAAAGAGGGGTTAGGCTTGGTCACGGCTCTACGCTCCTTGACATAATCAAAGGCTTTTTTCAAATCCCAGCCGTGCTCCTTCATGGCGTACGCGATCACTGTGGCTGCGGAGCGACTTATACCCATTTTACAGTGCACCAGGCACTTGGATCCGGCTTTCCTGGAGTAGAAATGAAGAAACAAGGATATACAACAGTTCTGTAAGAAAGATGAGATGAGAACAGACAGAAAAGATAAAAAAGATGAAAGAATGCTTAGCCCTAACAAGATGAGCAGATCAGAGAAAAAAAAATGAGAACATGCAGTCATCTGAAACTCACTTGGCTCTAGATATAAACTTGTACGTTTCATTCCAATAAGCAAGCAGGTCAGTGGCCTCCTCGTCGTAAACACGAATGTTGTGGTACTCAAACACACCAGGGAAGAAGTTATCAATCTCCCTCGTTACATTCAGGATGTACTGAACCCTGAGGGAGACATGAATCAAAAGGAGGGATGAGAAGAGGATGAGAGACGACTGGATCTGCAGTCTGTTTGGCTGAGATTTTAATATAAAACATTTAATTTAAACAAAATTATTGTTAGGGTCTTTGTTTTTATTGACATCATACAGCTTGTACTCTGCAGTGGGTTTTGTTGTTTTTGTCCCACTCCTTACCCGCTCTTCTGCAACTCCTCCAAATTGGATGCATTCCACTCAGATCCCTGTAGGAAACAAAAGCAATCCTCAGGCCTTCAACTTAGCTTTTCATAATGCTTAAATCCTATGGCAAGTCATGTCTGACATCCAATGTGCTCTCCAAAGTACCTCCAAATTTGGAGGAATTACACAAGTCTAACTCATATTTTGACAGGTTCCTCAGTGGATTAAGCTTGATGTACAAACAATGTTCATACATTTTACTTAGAAGTGATGATAAATCATTTACGTCTACTGTAAAAACTGAGGCACCTTCAATTCATAAGTCTTCTACTTGATTAATTTAATTAATTAATTAATTAGTGATATAGCTGTTCTGGCAGTTCTTTATCCTGAGAATTTCAGTGACCAACATCGGTGCCAAATGCAGCAGTGATACTCCAGAGGTGTTCTGAGTCAACCTACCAAGAAGACGTGATCAAAGATCTCCGTAGGACTGTCCATCTGGCCCAGGATGACAATCATCTCATTGTCGATGAACTCCTTGAACTCTCTCAGGTTGCATGTCATGTGCATTTCCAGCTCTGTTCGGATCTAAAGAACACATCCAGCCAAAGAACACACAAATAAAATCTTAAAAGAAAATGCAATGTCTGCCTTTTTGTTTAAGACTGCTGATTTAAGTTTAATACTTTTTATTCCGCTTTTGGAGGGGACCATTTTGTTGCAAAAGCTCTGAAGTTTCAATGATGAATGCATCGGTTTGGAGCATATTCAGCATCTGAAGCATTAACTCACCTCTTTGCAGGTGACATTCTCAAGGTCTTTCTGCATCATGATCTCCCTCAAACTGGTTTTGATCTGACGCTCTGTCAGCTCTCTTTCTGTAGGTCTGCAGAAACACCACAACTTTGAAATACGATATATAAAATAAGGCTATTTACATATATGAGGTGGTATATGGTGTGCCATATTGAGGAGACGTCTGGCCTAACCACTACATAGTACTATGTGTATTATGCTCAAATATGGAACAACTTTCAATATTCGCATGTTTAGGTCAAGAAAGTTAGTAAATAATCATGAGCATATTGTCTGGATAAATGACTGAAAAAAGGGGGAGGGACAAGAGTGATTAACATTTTCCATATGATCGGTTTACTTACATGTCAGAGAAAAGCACGGGTGAATCGGCACGGTGCGACTGCACATCCTGCATGATGTTCCACTCATTGATGCGTACCTGGTCGGAGGACACCCTGCTTTGATAGTAGCTGACCCAAGTGAGGAACAAGCTGCCTGGGAAGTAGTTGTGACAACGAGCAACCTCGCATGCTTTGTGGAGTGACTGGAGGGCCGACCTGCGAGAGGAGCACGTGAGAGTGAAAAATGAGATTGGCAAACAGAAGATGCAGGAGAAAGTGTGAGATCATGACAAAAAAGAAACATTCAAATAAATGATAGGGGCTTGCTTGGGATTCCAAGGGAAGCACAACAAAAGGGCATATATAAATATCCATTTCTAACAAGTTGTGTGATTAATGCAGTGTGACTCACCACATGGCCTGCACAGAAACGGGCTTGAACACATGCACTCTGGAATCCGTTGACACACTGAAACCCCTGGGAGCGAGAAGAGAGGGAGCACAGAGGAGAGAAGTGGAATAAAAAAAAGGCACATTCAACCATCTTCGCAGCCTCGTGTTAAGTGTACGTGCACTCTGTGATTAAAGTATGCATCTTACCCATCTCCATCCAGGTGTATCAACGTGTCGCTCCATAAGGGCAAAACCAGCCCTACAGAACATGAGCTGAGAGGGGGGAAAATGAAATCACCCTGTTACAACTTTATGCACAGTATAAAAACAGGCAGGTACATATAAGCTTAGTGTTACTGTCTCACCTATCCACGGGACTGAAATCCATTCCCAGCACCACGCTTTCCTCCGTGTCCTGACGACCGTTGGTTGAGACCACCACCATGTAGCGGGTGAGCTGATGGTGGGCACTCTCCAAACGAACCGCCTGGAGCAGGGAAAACACAGTTGATTGACGAGCTTATGGCCCGTGTCCATCAAAGCGTTTTTTACCAGCTGAAAACTCCAGCTGCTGTACTGAAAACGCCTAGCTGGGAGCACTAGGGCACGCTTTGGAGGCGCAGAGGTTTTTTTGAGACGCTGTGGTTGCTATGATACATCATTTCCGTGGAGGTGATGTGTTGCAAGAAGGCTACCTAATTTTACTGTGTAGAAAATATCACCACAAAGTAGGGTAGGCTTACTTGCTCTGGCCCTTGCATGAAGAGAAGACTGAAACATAAGGGGACAGACTTGCCGTACGTGGGTCCATGAGATTTTTTGCAGGCGAGGAAACAACTCGGCGAGTAGGCACATTGTTTCGTTCAAAATCGGATGTGCATGGTGTGGCATTTGTCCCGCCTCTCCTGCACTGTGATTGGACAGCTGGGAAAAAGTGACAGCGACGAGCGCGGCATTTTTCTCAAAGTTGAACATTTTTCAGCTCTCGCCAACCGGGAAAAAATGCTCAGCGCGGAAAAGACAATCAGCGCCTCGTCATGTTGCTGCCGTTTTTACCATGTTCTAAAAACGCGCCGCTCCCATTGCAATGAATTGAAAAAAGACGCCGGTGTCAGAAAAAAACACTTTGGTGGACACGGACCCTTAGGACTGAAGTGTGTGAGTGTGTCTGTTTTAGTGTGTACCCACCAGTTTGATGTTGTCCTCCGGTCTGAGGAGAGTGAACATGGTTTGTAAATGCTGCTGGATGTCTCCTGGTAAGATGAAAGTAATCCAACAACTTTGATCAGTGTCAAGGACGGCAGTATTACATAAATGACACCTTATTTACACACAGCACTAGTGACACAGTCAAATCAAACACTTGCTCTTGAGGAAGACCTTTCAACTCACCTGCATGTTTGCTACGCAGCTGTGAGAAGCGAGAGGCAGATGAAGGGGAGGAGCCATTTCCTCGAGGTAAGAAGAGAGCAGCTCCTTTAACTGTCAGGAAACTTTCGCTGATGCTGGACACATGGAGAGAAAACCAATTTATAATTAACTAAATTGTACATTTGATAAGCCCCTCAGTTCTCTGCATATCTTAAAAGAGATCTGTAACCCTAGACCTGAAATAATTAGTTGATCAATCAATTGGTCTATTGACAGAAAGACAATCAGCAAATCTTTTCATTATGGTTTCAGTAATTTTTCAAGAAAAAAAGGCAAACATTCCCGAGTCTCAGCTTCTCAAATAAGAAGATTTCCTGCCTCTCTCTATCCCATGTGATAGCAAACTCAACATCTTTTAGTTTTGAACTATTGGTCAGACAAAACAAGCAATATAAAGACAGCACCTCAGGCTCTGGGAACTTGTGATGAGCTATTTCAACTATTTTGTGACAGTTTATAGACTAAACTAATTGTATGTGTTGTCCTCCTAATATAAAGCTCACGCTGTTGCTGGTGTTGTGGGGCTGATGTCTTTTTATTCCCTAACTGTATGAAGAAGAAGCAGTTGTTCTTCAGCATGAAAACATCTGCTGAATAATGAGCATGAGGGATTTTGTCGTCTAAAAGTTGAATGGCTTTCAATAATGGTGATTTAACCTTGTGTTTTCTTACAAAATACATGTGACAGTCTGTACAAAACATCATATACAAAACACTAATGGAAAGATTTATGCACCTTTATGAGCTCAAGACACTTGACTGTGCAGTTTGCAACAAACAGCAGCTGGTTCCAATAACGTGCTGGCTTAACTGAACCTGTTCATAAAACGCATATTGACAAAGGCATATTAAGTTATAGAGAAAAACAAACTGTCCACCCATTTAACCAACCAATTCTCCTTTTCACATGAACCTTTCCCTTTGCCCAACCAGCAGACCTATTTGCAGTTTTTAACTTTGAACTTGACAGGTAATTACAACTTCACTGGCTTTGGCTGAGACTTTACGGTACATAACTGAACAACACTCTGGCATGAAATGGGCACCTCCAGCTAAGCTACTTGGAGCTACTGCTCTCTGAACAATGGAGTTATGTAATGAACTTAAAATGCCCAATGCATTCCTTTGATTTTGACGTTTCTCTGACGTTTTTTTGAATCGTAGCTGAAATAGAGAACAATTACAACCAATGTTGTGGAACTTAAGCTGACGTCAAAGTGGAAGTTTGTAACAATGGAGTGAATGCAGATTCACCACTAACACCAGTGATTCCCGACTATCCATATTTGCCACTCCTTACTTGGGGTGACGATAAATATAGGCCAAGGCTGAGGAAGGACTATCAGAGACAGGAAGTCCCATTCAGAAGCAAAACGGGATATACATGGAATAGACAACAGTAATTACAAAAGTGACAATTAGGCAATCAGTAGCTTCAGACCGTTGGCTTTAAAAGTATCTAGGTACATTCCCAAGTTAGAAAATATTCTTACTCAGACTCACATAGCATCATTGCCAGAAAGCATATTTGCCTCCCAGTGAAACTCCCAAAAAAGCCTCAGCCACAGGGATTGTGCACACCAGAAACACTGGTGACATTAGCAAATCATGAAACTAAACAGAAATAAGGAAAAACCACCTACTAGTACCTTCATGCCATTTATTAAATAAACAACAAACATATATACACACACACACACACACACACACATTTTGGAATTTGTATTTTGGTTGGCACACTAACCCTCAGTCTCATACCATGTGAGAGAGGACAAAGACTGACAGCTTTGTTTGCACTCTTACGCATTATTCAAACTTTTGTGTAAGACATCTGTCTAGTGTGTATTTACAGTTGGTGTAAGTGCTATAAACTATATCTTCATTTGGTTGCCAATAAATGCCAGTGTTCATTCCAAGAAATTGCTCTCTGAAAACACTCAGCAGGAAGATTAATAACATCCTCTGATTAATGAACAATCTGTCTCAGGTACACTGTGTGCCTTTCTGATTAGCCCCCTCAGGGTGCATTTTAGGCACATATAAATTGAAAAAAAACAAAAAGATGGGTGGATGTGAGCAGATGAGTATGGCATCTGGAAGACATTTCGCATGGAGCAAAGGGAAGGAAACGTCTTCCTGCAGCCACTGACTATGCTGCTACTGTTGTCATATCCTTCCCATTAAGTCATCATGGGAAAACCACATGCCTTTGTCACAGCACATCACTTTAACAAAATATTGGAAAGCAGGGGAAATGAGTGTCAAGACAGGATATAAAACAGCCCACATTAAGCATAATAAGGAGAACACAATAGCCTCAGTATGTTACTGCAATTCACAGTTAAATGTTATTACACAAAAAGCCTGGGGCCATGTATTCAGTAAACTTACAGCTGATAAATTGCCCCCTGAGAGATCACGGAGTTCTCGGTGAAATAAGGTCTCATGTTCACCCCGCAGCAGACGCAGAAGCAGCCGGCTGATGAGCTCCGTGGCGCCGTCACAACACCGGGAGGCATCGCTGCTCCGGTGGCAGGGCACACAGACGCGGGCTGTAGTTACAGACAGTCGATGTTGAGATGTGGAGGTGGGGTCACTCCGCACAGCCGTGGGAGTTGTGAACCGCAGAAGGTCCGGTGAAAGGTCTCACTTTGACGTGCTGCTTTTAATGGGCATCTCGGATTTAGGGAATTATCCGTCAACGCGATTTAAACCAAGCGATTAAAATAAAAAAAAAAAATAAAAAAAAGGAAAAAACGCGGTATTATAATATAGAGAAAAATACTAACATATTTAGCACATGCTGTAGCAGAGCAGGTGCCTCATAACATCAGCTCTCTGGCGCTGTGATCTGCAGCAGGGTGCTGCGGTAAATTCTGCCGCTGGAGGGGAGGAGACCATAGGCGGAGACATGCGGACCAATCCGTGAAAACAGCAGTGTGTCGACGGCAGTATGAGGGGTTATTAGTGCCATTGTGAAGGCAGATAAGCATGACAGCTATTGATAACGACATGGCTTTCATGGAGATGTCTCTGGTGCAAGAAGTGAAATTAATTCTTTTGAAGTCACAAATATTTCACTGGTACTCAGAATTAGTTAAGGTGACTGAGTTCAGATATTGTAGTCACATCAGTAGGCTATTATTCCAAAATAAGACATGAGTTTACAATGGCCTCAAGATGTTTTTGATTGACAAGATGATTTTCTTGCCCCTTAACTCGCAACTGTTACTGCTGTAGCCTACCCTGGATAAAAGATTGGCAGCATACCATGAAGCAGTAAGTTGGGTTTGGGTCCTCCCCCAAGAAAATTTTATGTTTTCCCAGTGACAAATACAGTGAGGAAAGTAAGTATTTGAACACCCTGCTATTTTGCAAGTTCTCCCACTTAGAAATCATGGAGGGGTCTGAAATTGTCATCGTAGGTGCATGTCCACTGTGAGAGACATAATCTAAAAAAAAAAAGA
Source organism: Micropterus dolomieu (assembly GCF_021292245.1). Lineage (NCBI taxonomy): Eukaryota > Metazoa > Chordata > Actinopteri > Centrarchiformes > Centrarchidae > Micropterus > Micropterus dolomieu. Next base: position 18,912,057 of record NC_060172.1, on the reverse strand, counting down.
AATCCAGAAATCACAATGTATGATTTTTTAACTATTTATTTGTATGATACAGCTGCAAATAAGTATTTGAACACCTGAGAAAATCAATGTTAATATTTGGTACAGTAGCAATTACAGAGGTCAAACGTTTCCTGTAGTTTTTCACCAGGTTTGCACACACTGCAGGAGGGATTTTGGCCCACTCCTCCACACAGATCTTCTCTAGATCAGTCAGGTTTCTGGACTGTCGCTGAGAAACAGAGTTTGAGCTCTCTCCAAAGATTCTCTATTGGGTTTAGGTCTGGAGACTGGCTAGGCCACGCCAGAACCTTGATATGCTTCTTACAGAGCCACTCCTTGGTTATCCTGGCTGTGTGCTTCAGGTCATTGTCATTTTGGAAGACCCAGCCTCGATCCATCTTCAATGCTCTAACTGAGGGAAGGAGGTTGTTCCCCAAAATCTCGCAATACATGGCCCCGGTCATCCTCTCCTTAATACAGTGCAGTCGCCCTGTCCCATGTGCAGAAAAACACCCCCAAAGCATGATGCTACCACCCCCATGCTTCACAGTAGGGATGGTACTCATCATTCGTCTTCCTCCAAACACGGTTAGTGGAATTATGACCAAAAAGTTCTATTTTGGTCTCATCTGACCACATGACTTTCTCCCATGACTCCTCTGGATCATCCAAATGGTCATTGGCAAACTTAAGACGGGCCTTGACATGTGCTGGTTTAAGCAGGGGAACCTTCCGTGCCATGCGTGATTTCAAACCATGACGTCTTAGTGTATTACCAACAGTAACCTTGGAAACGGTGGTCCCAGCTCTTTTCAGGTCATTGACCAGCTCCTCCCGTGTAGTTCTGGGCTGATTTCTCACCTTTCTTAGGATCATCGAGACCCCACGAGGTGATGTCTTGCATGGAGCCCCAGTCTGAGGGAGATTGACAGTCATGTTTAGCTTCTTCCATTTTCTAATGATTGCTCCAACAGTGGACCTTTTTTCACCAAGCTGCTTGGCAATTTCCCCGTAGCCCTTTCCAGCCTTGTGGAGGTGTACAATTTTGTCTCTAGTGTCTTTGGACAGCTCTTTGGTCTTGGCCATGTTAGTAGTTGGATTCTTACTGATTGTATGGTGTGGACAGGTGTCTTTATGCAGCTAACGACCTCAAACAGGTGCATCTAATTTAGGATAATAAATGGAGTGGAGGTGGACATTGTGAAGGCAGACTAACAGGTCTTTGAGAGTCAGAATTCTAGCTGATAGACAGGTGTTCAAATACTTATTTGCAGCTGTATCATACAAATAAATAGTTAAAAAATCATGCATTGTGATTTCTGGATGTTTTTTTTTTTAGATTATGTCTCTCACAGTGGACATGCACCTACGATAACAATTTCAGACCCCTCCATGATTTCTAAGTGGGAGAACTTTCCTCACTGTATGTAATTTCACATCATCTTGGGCAATTATTTACCATATCTCTGAACAAATAGTTGGAAAAGCTAGAGCAGATAATAAATAACCAACACACAAAGATCAGTCTACTGGGGAAGAACCACACCCTTTAGATTTGGGAAAAGTAATTTGGTTTGTTATGATGTTCTCCACAGACATTTATGGCACAGCATGTTTTGGGCATCACCCCCTAAAGCCCTGTTAATATGACCTCAGAATCATCATAGGTTTCATGATTGCCTTTTGTGTCTTCATTTTACAGCTCTTGACATTTAACTGTTTATATATTATATAAAAATAGGCACCATGAGAAACCTCCCTTCTGAGGTGCATTTTATTTGCACATTAAAATCCAAAAAGACACATCTCATTAGATTAAAAGGACTAGTTTGCATCACTTTTGCTTTACTAACCTCAGCTCCTCCAGTCACCACCTTCCTTTCTTTTCCAACAACCACTTCTTCAGACTCATCTTAAACTGAAAATAATTGAACCAGTCTGTAAAGGACAGAGCTGTAGGCCACACCAGTTTAGTCTAAGTTTGTACCTGATGTTCTCAACATTGGACAAGTAAGTAGTAATAAAATACAGCTACCAGTTACTTTCTATAAATTGAGCTCATGTTACATAGAGACATAAAATGTGGCCTACTGTAATGTTATAAGCTTTCCTGCTCAGCTGCGCAGTCTGAAGGGGAGGGGAGATGTTAGCTTGTGCAAACCGGCTTCACTTTTCCAGCAGGTGGGGAAACAGCTAGACGTTTCTTGGTCTTGGGAAGCTGACACGCTGTAACCAACACAGTACATTTACTGCCAGAATGTTTTCTTCTGCTCGCGTTTGCCGTCACTTTTCAAACACTCGCTACACACCTCCCGATTCCTTACAGGAGTTACGCTGCTCTTATAACACCATCTGTCGCGTAGATGGTCTGTATAGAACGAGGAGAGGAATCTAGCCAAGCATTGAGTGTTGCTGTGCTCGCACAGTGTGCGAGTGAAAACATTTGTAGCGCATAGTTTAATGATCGTGGGAAATTTTTGGAGCGGCGGTCATGATTCAGCAGTGGCGCTCCCGAATGCATATAGGGGAAACACTGGCAGATACAGGCATGAAAACAGGCACAGATATGACACTTTCTAGGATTTCTGAGTTAATGTTAACAGTATTCACTTCTTCACTATCACGCATTTGTTAAGGTTTTGCATCAAAGAAGCTGTGGTTGATCATGTCAGTCACATTACTAGTAAACTCTTGCCACATTTGGTGACATGCTCTTTCAGCTCCTCCTTGTCCATCCTATATTTACCGCTTGAACTTAAATACTATGTCCCAAACAAAGTTGTGCAATTGTATAACTTTCACCTTATTCATTTTGCTTTTGCGCCTTTATTCAACAGACCACAGCTTGCCAGCCTGACCCAAATTAAAAGGATATCAACTCCTTAATTTAGACTGACACTAGCTTGACTTTCATCATTCAGATCAACTACACGACATGACATGGTTTTGTCAGCTCTCTCTCTCTCTCTCTCTCTCGACGATCGCAATGTTTTAGGACTTCTGTTTATAGGCTAGTGTCATTCCTACTGACAAATTTCTCTCTACTCATGGTGACAACAGCATCAGAAACATGGTAATTTAGCTTCCATGACTACGCTTCTCCTTATTGACAACGCTTCTCCTTATTAAGCATTAATTACTCCCCATAGAGCATCCTCTGGAGAGTGTGGGCCACACACTGATCAGGTTTGTGTTGTCTGAGCCCTGCTGCTAGAGGAAGGGTGACGAAGTTGAGTAACAGCTCTAAGTCTAGTAATCTTCAGGGAAAAGCCTCACTAGAGACAGCAACACCTGACACCTAACACGCTGTTGCTAAAAGCAGCAGCACAACAACAGAAAAGGGATTGACAAATCAAAAACAAGACATCAGGAGTGAACTGAGGAGAAACTTGACCTTGGACATGGTTACGCTGCTTGTTGATCCCTCGTGGTTTCAATTTACAGGACAGATTACAAACCGAGGGTAAATGCATGGCCTCCACCTGATTGCCAATACATATCATCTGATAAACAACAACTGCAGTGGTGTTTTCCTGTTGCTGTTTTCCTGGATCCTCCTCGATCAAAACAGCCAGGCGGTGCGATTCAGTAACAAGGTGAAGTGGGATGTTACAGGCTTTGACATCCTTGGAGTGATCTTTTATGAGCGGAAAACTATTCATTAGTCCGCTGAGTCACGGGTGGTTCAACAGATCAAAGTATGTAGACTAGATGGTGTAACAGTACTGTCAAGCATTCAGTGGAAACATTAAAGGAGACAGAGATACACAGCAGACGATTTCACTACAGGGATTAATAGTGAATGTGTAAAACAGAGAAAATTTACACAAAAGAGACTTAAATACTCATCATGAGGACTGATTGGTAACAGCTGCTTAATCTGACAGTTGTCTAAACACCTCAGCTTCCTGTTCAACTTTCTGCGCTACACAAGGTTGATTCCTCCTTCTCTGACCAACTTTCTTCTGACATTAACACCCAAAAATGACTGTGTGTGTGTGTGTGTGTGTGTGTGTGTGTGTGTGTGTGTGTGTGTGTGTGTGTGTGTGTGTGTGTGTGTGTGTGTGTGTGTGTGTGTGTGTGTGTCTCTGAAAAATGACACAATGTGTTGCCAAATATACCTGGCCAGGTCATCACCGACACTGTGTCTCCCTCCATGTTGTTAGAGACTTTGTGAGTAGACGGCTGCGTGCAGGGAGGGGCAGGACTTTACAAAACATATTAATTAACTCAAACATCAAAATATTTCGGTATAAATGGTATTGTCTAATTTAATATCTCTTTTGAAATTAGATCAGTATAACTCATATAGACAGACAGACACACACACACACACACACCCCCCCCAGCCCTAATTTGAACCTTCCTCGGACATCTATGGCCTGGATGACTGAGAATCTTCACAGACATTTGTTGCAAAGTCATTGTAGATCTGGGAACAGTCATGGGATCTAATCCTGTTCTCAGTCTGCTTGGGTCAGGTAGTCCTAGTGGACTCTCAGCAACCCAAATGTTTGCGGCATCTCTCAAGTTCCAGCTCACTGTTCTCTCATGGCTGCTGAAATTCACACCGTCCAATGACAAGCAGTGAAGGCCAGGATGTGGTTGTTACATGCAGACGGATACCAGACACTCCTCTGTTGCTCTTATGTCTACGCGTACAAACACACAGACACCTTAGTGATCACATCATCACATATAAAATACAGCAACAACCGAAGCTACTCAGTATTTGCTTTACCTATGGATTTTAAGTAGGGCTGCGACTACGGATTATTTTCATTGTAGATTAATTTCTCGATTAAATTCATTAGTTGGTCTCTAAATTGTCAGTCTGTGTTTCTAAAAGCCCAAGATGATGTCCTCAAACGTCTTGTTTTGTCCACATCCCAAAAGATATTGAGTTTACTGTCAAAGGAGCAAATTTGCTCCTTTATGACAGTAAACATTTGTTTATATATAAACAAAACAAACAGTCACATTTAAAGAGCTGGAATCAGAGATTTATTTATTTTTCCTTAAAGAATTACTTACACCGATTAAATAAATTATCAAAATAGTTTCCGGTTAATTTAATAGTTGACAACTAATCAATTAATAATTGCAGCTCTAATTTGAAGCACACACACACACTATTGACTAGCATCCATCCTAAGAGCAGTTGAGCCTTGTTCGTATTACACACTGACAGGAAGTCAATACGATTATTTGCAGTCTAATCAATCTGCCAGACAACATTTCTAACAGACAGCATACAGTGGGTAAGGAAAGTATTCAGACCCCTTTAAATTTTTCCACTCTGTTTCATTGCAGCCATTTTCCAAAAATCAAAAAAGTTCATTTGATTTCTCAGTAATGTACACTCAGCACCCCATCTTGACAGAAAAAAAAAACAAATGTAGAAATTTTTGCAAATTTATTAAAAAAGAAAAACTGAAATATCACATGGTCATAAGTATTCAGACCCTTTGCCGTGACACTCATATTTAACTCAGGTGCTGTCTATTTCTTCTGATCATCCTTGAGATGGTTCTACACCTTCATTTGAGTCCAGCTGTGTTTGATTATACTGATTGGACTTGATTAGGAAAGCCACACACCTGTCTATATAAGACCTTACAGCTCACAGTGCATGTCAGAGCAAATGAGAATCATGAGGTCAAAGGAACTGCCTGAAGAGCTCAGAGACAGAATTGTGGCAAGGCACAGATCTGGCCAAGGTTACAAAAAAAATTTCTGCTGCACTTAAGGTTCCTAAGAGCACA
>NC_060172.1:18807434-18906192 GCF_021292245.1 Micropterus dolomieu | reverse complement strand
AGAACTTTTTGGCCTTAATTCTAAGCGGTATGTGTGGAGAAAACCAGGCACTGCTCATCACCTGTCCAATACAGTCTCAACAGTGAAGCATGGTGGTGGCAGCATCATGCTGTGGGGGTGTTTTTCATCTGCAGGGACAGGACGACTGGTTGCAATCGAGGGAAAGATGAATGCGGCCAAGTACAGGGATATCCTGGACGAAAACCTTTTCCAGAGTGCTCTGGACCTCAGACTGGGCCGAAGGTTTACCTTCCAACAAGACAATGACCCTAAGCGCACCGCTAAAATAACGAAGGAGTGGCTTCACAACAACTCCGTGGCTGTTCTTGAATGGCCCAGCCAGATCCCTGACTTAAACCCAATTGAGCATCTCTGGAGAGACCTGAAAATGGCTGTCCACCAACGTTTACCATCCAACCTGACAGAACTGGAGAGGATCTGCAAGGAGGAATGGCAGAGGATACCCAAATCCAGATGTGATGTACTTGTTGCATCTTTCCCAAAACGACTCATGGCTGTATTAGATCAAAAGGGTGCTTCTACTAAATACTGAGCAAAGGGTCTGAATACTTATGACCATGTGATATTTCAGTTTTTCTTTTTTAATAAATTTGCAAAAATTTCTACATTTCTGTTTTTTTCTGTCAAGATGGGGTGCTGAGTGTACATTACTAAAGAAATAAAATGAACTTTTTTGATTTTTGGGAAATGGCTGCAATAAAACAGAGTGAAAAATTTAAAAGGGGTCTGAATACTTTCCTTACCCACTGTATATTCGATTACAACAGAGTAAGTGAAAAAGATTTATTGGGAAGTCTTAGACGCACACAAATGTAAATTGTAAGGTGATTGGATATGTGAAGAAACAGACTACTAAAGTAAACCTTCCGTGTCGGACAAATAATTTATGAGTCCACTTTTTATTTCAATCCAACTAAATAATGTAAATTATAAAAGACCAGAAATACTCTTCAACTGAAGCAGCATAATACATTCCTCTTCCTCCCTCTGATTTCTCCACTGGGGGTCCTCCAGTGATGCTGCCGCTTTAGCTGATGTCACCGACTTTAAATCAGCAGCACTGCAGTAGGCCATGCAGACGAACACACTGCATCACTAAAGCCCCGTTACAGTCTGAACGGATGTTGCTACCTGTGTCAGAGACGAGCTCTGCTGCAGATGCTGACTGCTACGGCACGACAGGCACAGACGTCAGCAGTTGGGAAAGTTCATTTAGTAATTCAGGGTGCGGGCTCACTTTTATTGAATCCTTTTTGCCAAAACACCTGAGACCATGGGGACTTGTATACATTACACTGCTGCTTGGACTTAAAGACATAAAATTCATTTAAATAAATTTACACTAATCCTGTGTTCCTGTCTTTATTGTTCATTTATGTCTTTCTAAATACTAAATGTGTGTTTTGAGTATTTGTATAACAAAATCCCTCTCCTTTCTCTTCTTGTAAAACATAATATAGTTGATCTCATCTAGGACTGTATCCAATCAAATGAGATTTCAGGTGACTAGCCAACCCCACCCATCACATAAAACAGCACTTGACCGCAGGGCACAAAATTAGCACCAGCCAAACACTGGTAAAATATGCAAGGGGCGGGTAGATTTGCTTCTCTCACCAGCCAAAAAAAAACCCAATGTTATTTATTGAGTGTCTGAAAATCTGTGGGGGTGAACAGCTGTCTACATCTCTGCATCTTTCCACAGCTCCGTAATGTGCTGTATGTGGTCCAGACATATACAGCCCATTATGGTGTGTAGGATTTGATTTAAATCTTAATTAAACTCCGCCCACATTTTCTCTTTCACTCATAAATACACTACAATACAGAAGCTAAATACATTTGAACTTCTGTTTCACTTGAAGATGCACGATGACATCAGCACATCATCGTATTTGCAAATAAAAGACATTAAAATGAAATATCGAAATCTGCCCATAATGAAGATTTCTGACGATTCGATGCTGATAGGCCGATGATATGATGCTTTAATCAAGAGCATGTGAAGGGAGCATGTCTGCAGTGTGGTGATTTTTTTTTTTTTAATGTGCAAAACAGATAGCCAATTACAAGTACACTGGCTCAAACTAACTGCCATAACTGGCACTGCTCATTTACTCCTACACACCATGACCTTTCTGGTGACTTTTATAAAAAGGTACATCAGCAGCAGATACAGTGCATTTACACAGCTTATTAATGGCTTTATTTTGCCAAAGAGTGATGTGTGAATTCAGTGTGGAAGTTATTAGGTCAGACGATGGCTTGACAAGAAATATGTGATTATTTGATTGGACATGATACAAGTGCTCTTCTTTTGAACAAATACCATTTGTTTTATGATCGGGAGGAATAAAGCTGAAATCCATTACTTTCTGTACATTGTATATGGAAACTACAGCAAAGGGGGCAAAGTAGACGAAGCTGCACTTCTGATCCGTGACCTACTAGGGAATGTCTTGAAATAAAGTTTCACACTAGAAAAGTGGTGAGCTACTTCCCATAGCTATAAGACTGAATAGCAGCACACAGATAACAAGTTCAACCAACAGTAAATGAACCAATCTTAGTGTCCAAAAACACTCCTACATGCAGATGACAAACAAATTACAATATTTTGTGGCCTTTGCCCCCCAGAATAATCCAGTATAATAATATGCACAGTTACTCTAAGAGTAATATGAGGTCAGGACAAGGCCCAGCTCCTCACTAGCTTGATATTTATATACTGGTATGTGCTCCTTTGAAAAATGTAATGGCATGTCCGTACAAATAATAAGGTCATGGAGTTACATATTCCATAGTTGTGTGGAACGGCATAAAGTCAAATCAACCATCAGAGAACCCCTGACTTCCATAGAAAATGTCACATTTCGCAAAATGCGCACGGCTATATGACAGGGGAGGATAATAAGGTCAAAGTTCAAATGATCTTAGGACTTCAAGGCAAGAAAATATTAGTTTACAAAATAATGCAAATCAAAATGACATCTGATGTGATGCCTATCTCTGTGTACACACACGTGCAGATCTCCAGCATGTGAATATAGATTTCACTCCCAGCTGCACAAATACAGAAAGCTCTCTCAGTTAGAGGGCATAGAGCTCCAATGACCAGACAGACACAGAGGCGCTCTGACTTTGGGAGGGGCTACCAATCTGCCCCTGGATCAGCAGTGCTGCTCCTCTGACCCACATTCCCCGACCTGACTCACAGGGATTCTACTGCCCTCTAATGGACAGCCACACCACAGTTAATTCTCTCATACGCGAGAGGATTTCAGGATTTAATTTGTTATTAAAAAGGTCCAAACAAAACAAAGCGGGGAATAAGATTGTTACTGCAACAAAGGTTCTGCGGTATCTAGAGTACAGTAGGCAGTGGAAAGAAAACTGCAGATCACTGGTGAAATACAACCAGTTCCAAATGTGGTTAAGTGAAACAGGATAAACCAGATTCCCAACACCTGTTCAAAGCCTGAGGCAACAAAAGGGACAGCGCAAGATTGTGTCGCACACAATGAAACAGCAACTCTTTATACTAGTAAAGGAGGGAAGTCCTGCAGGATCAGACACTTTTAATGATTAAACATTAAGTGCTTCTTCAGGTAAAGTCTATATCCTCCCTTGTTCGTCTAGGTCAGGTCGTGCCAAGTTAGAGGTCGGCGGCAGCAACACAACAGGGCCTTTGTTCAGACACTTCAGAAGATGCTCTTGTTGTCCCTTTATCCACTTGGTCTGGCACCACATTTCTTGCACTATGTCACTGTAATTCACACTCCTAGCTTATGACGTCACACTCCCATGCCCATCAAGCAATGAGGTCACAGAGGGGAAAAATAATTAAGCTTTGTCCGAGACAGGACATTTGATGCTGCCCATTCAATTACTTACCTCCTCGGCTGAGAGCGACGGTCATCCTCCCCACTGCCGGACTCCTAAAGAGACAAAATGAAAATTGCATTTAATAATAATAATAATAATAATAATGTGTAAGTATAGTACAATATTAGAAGGTTGACAACTGCGCTTTGGGATAGAGATGCAACATAACATACATATTTTATGTAACATACATTACATAAAATATTTTGAAGTTGGTGCATTACAATAATTGCTGATTCGCAGAATCCCAACACTTTTTTTCAGAAGACATTTTATTGAGAATTTGTTTTATATTTATAATTAATCTTGTTCATTTAGTTGCACACCACTCTATTGAGCTCACAATATTTTTACGTTAAAAAATAAACGTTTACGCTCTTGGTCCCATGGGAGGGTATATGGGGAGGGAGAAAGGAAGGGTGCCAATATGGGACTACGTTTTGAGTTTGTATGTTTGCATGTACAGTCGCCTCCAAAAGTAAGAACGGTACGGCAAATTTCTTTGTTTTTGTTGTTCACTGAAGACATTTGGGTTTAAGATCAAAAGATGAATATGAGACAAGGGTTCAGAATTTCAGCTTTTATTTCCTGGTATTCACATCTATGTGTGTTAAACAACTTAGGACATACCACCATCTGTATTAGACCACAGCGTACTTAGGTGAGCAAAAGTAAAGGAACAAATAATCGTAAAGAAAATAACATTTAATATTTGGTGGCATAACCCTTGCTTGCAATAACTGCCTCAAGCCTGCGACCCATCGACATCACCAAACTGTTGCATTCTTCATTTGTGATGCTATTTCAGGCTTTTACCGCAGCTTCTTTCAGTTCTTGTTTGTTTCGGGGTGTTTCTCCCTTCAGTCTCCTCTTTAGGAGGTGAAATGCATGCTCTATTAGGTTAAGGTCAGGTGATTGACTTGGCCAATCTAAAACCTTCTACTTTTTCCCCTGATGAAGTCCTTTGTTTTGTTGGCAGTGTGCTTTGGGTCATTGTCCTGCTGCATGATAAACTTCCTCCCGATTAGTTTCAATGCATTTCTCCGTAAATTGGCAGACAAAATATTTCTGTACACTTCTGAATTCATTCTGCTGCTACCATCATCAGTTACATCATCAATAAATATTAATGAGTGTGTTCCAGAAGCAGCCGTGCACGCCCAAGCCATGACATTACCTCCACCATGCTTCACAGATGAGCTTTTATGCTTCGGATCATAAGCAGTTCCTTTCTTTCTCCACACTTTGGCCTTTCCATCACTTTGGTAGAGATTAATCTTGGTCTCATCAGTCCATAAGATTGTGTTGCAGGATTTTTGCAGCTCATCTCCTCATACCAGGAAATGAGAGCTGAAATTCTGAACTCTTGTCTCATACTCATATTTTGATCTTAAACATGTATGTCTTAAACAAAGATATTTGCCTTGACATTCCAATACTTTGAGGGGACTGTATGTACGCTCATTTCTGTATAACTGAAAACGTTTAAAATAAAGTTATTAAAAAAATAAAAATTAGTGACAGACTCGGTCAGCTGATTAATCGGGCTAATATCTGGCATCCCAAGGCTGATATATCATCCTAAATGACAGCAAATCTGATCTGTAAAACATGTTACTTGTTAAGTTAATCATGTATATTAGCCATCGGCTGCCCTGCTCTCTAAATATCAGCAATTGAAATCCCATATCGGTCGGGCACTAGTTATAATGGGTTTGCTATATTGGGAAATTATTGATACTGTACACAGTAAAATGCAAAAAGGATTATTACTGTTCATAACTAACTGTGATCATAAGCATAATCGCTTTTGGTGTTAGTGTTTGATTAAGCTATTGATGCTCTGTAAAGGACTTTGTAACTTGTTTTAGAAGAGTGTTGTATTAATTAAGCTCACTATTATAGCAAAGTCCACCTTCAAATCAGACCTTTATTATTGATCATAATCAAAAATGAAAAGTTTTAGCAACATTAAATAAGCTATAATAGCTGACAAAAAAAGTCAGTGAATGAAGTCCAACCTGGATATAACAAAAAATCTTTTGTATTTCCACATCCAAAAGCATAGATGCATGTATAAACACATTAAGTGCAAGGGGCATCCAACACAGTATTCAATACCGCCTGAGCAGAGAGATACGAAGGAGAGCAGAGTGCAACTTCAACTCGGTTTGCAAACTCTCCAGGAAAAATGACCTCAGTCTGTTTTTAAGGTGTGGCCAGTAAGAGAATAACATATTCACACACAGACAAGCGGGGCGATGAGGAAGAGAGAGTAAAAGAATAAAATCCAAATCTCATCTAATCAGCACATTGTGGAATATGAAGCTTTTCTAAATGAGCAGGCTAAGGATTAGGGCAGATTAACACTTGGCACTTCTCTTGCAGTGCCTGGTCCTTACTTGTTTACACTGTATGTAGGCTTAAGTAGCCTTAACAACATTACAAAACCATTAACAGCTTCATAAAAGGTGGGCAACAGTGAGCACAGACAAAAAGATGAAACATGTGCAGGGCTGCCTCAGTGCGTTTGCTGCCCTCACTGAAGCTGGGTGATGTGGACAGAAAATCATACCACAGTATTTTTGAATTATCTGTGAATAATTGCGGTTTGATGCAGCCAGTGAAAATTGTGAGCAATGTATGTGTGAATGATATTTCCAGGGTAAGTGCAACACAGTAAAGAATCGATATGTTTTGGCCTAGTTATTGCTGAAGCAAAGTATGGAAGGGTCTGGAATACTGGCATCTACTGCCGGGTGTTGTGACACTCAACACCAGAAAAATCTTTACAAACATTTACAAACAGATTGTGTAGATTGTTGAACACCTCATGTAAAGTATGTGACGCTGGAACTATTATGTCCATAAAGGTTTCTGCATTCAAGATGTATCCAATGCCTTACTTTGTGTTGCTGCATAATTACAACCTGCACAGTGCTTGCTGAGATTGAAATGCCTTAGCTATATTGAGTTTGGCTGCATGTCATGGTGAATTACAAATGTAGATTACAGATTACATAAAGTTTCAGCTGTTGTTCCATGACATGCAGCCAAACTCATTGTCACTACATTATGACCTTTGGTTAGATAGTAAAACACGTTTTGCATATATGAAAATGTGAGAGGAGTTTTCCGAAGCATATGGAAATGTGTAGCCCGAATATGCAAGCTGTACAGGGATCTGCAGGACAGGAGACACAAGTCTTTGCTGCACAGGGGGGTCACCAGTTAGAGCATCGAGAGTCACCAAGTTAAAGCTAGTAAAAGCAAAATGAAGTGTCCAAGTATTATGAAGCAAACACAGACCAGCGAGGCTGAACACGTTTAACTTAAACTTAAAGTAAAGAATGGGGGGGGGGGGGGCTAGCTAGCAGGCATCTCATGAGAAACTTTACGCAAGACTCCCCACAGACACGCACGACATGACAGCAAGACAGGAAACCAGACATGTGTCTGTGCAATGTCTTACCACTGTGTGTGCGGGTAGCGACTTGAAAGCATTTCGCCACAAGAAAAAAAATTCACATCATTCACCACCCCTGCCTGCCTCACCTTGTTAAATTACACATACGCATTTCTTCTTCCTCTACTTTTACAGCTTGTACTCCTGACGTGATGAAAGACTCCTTGGCTCACAATCACATCTCTAACATATGTGATCATTCAAAGGACAGAAACTACAGCTAACTCGGAGTTGCGTTTTTACACTTCTATGATACTGACTGTTCAATGTTGATGGTTCAAAGAATTCATGTTTTATCTACTTGTGTATGTATTTTGAGTCGTTTTGGATGACAATAAGAACAAATTACCTAAAATGTGTGTGGACATATCATTATGCCTGCTCGCAGAACCTGTTTTGCTATGATAATACAAAAGGTGTGAAGGACAGGATAGCTTTCATGGCCACAACACCCAGAAATAGTTTGTGACCGACATTCTTGGTGTTAAAAAAAACACAGTTGGGGGTAAAAAAATTCAACATTTTCAAACACAAATTCATCTCTTCTACTCAGTCCAACTAGCAAGGAAACCAATGTTATCGTGCAGTATTTTGGCCAACAGTTAATTTGATTTTGCAGTAGGGTTGGGCAATATGCAAACAAATACTGCAATCAAAGCGATATAAATCTGTAAACCATCAAATATTTTGCTTTTATATTCACTTATACCATGATAGCTGCTGGATTTTTTACTATTGTTTGTCAGTATTTCATCTACTCAATTTTTAAAATCAGACAGACAATGCAGTCAGAAGTTATTGTACAGTGACACTGCCTAAACAACCAGCACTGGAAAGTAAAGCATATCAACATTTAGCACATAATACCACAATGACTGTCAATAATATACACAGCAGAACTGGCACAGGAAGTGCATGAAGTCGTGTGAAGCCGACAGAGAACAAGACTTGAATGGTAAACCGAGAGTGTGTATTACTTCCTCCCTCTATTCCTGATTTGTCTGGTGGGGTTCCCTGCTTCTGTAGAAACAAGACAAGCAGACACAACAGTAACAGAAAAAGAAACACACACACACACACACACACACACACACACACACACACACACACACACAGAGGAAAAGAGAGACAGACAGGTAGAGAAACACGCAGACAAGTATCAAGTCTGGGGAGGAGAGACAAAGAGAAAGACGCACGTCCACAACCTTGTTTACGTAGAAACACAGCACACGACAATAATGCAACAGTGCACCCGCATTCATGCGTGTCACAAGGCACTTATTAGGAGTGGAAGTGCAAGACATATTTCTTCGTAGATAGCTAAACTAATAGTTATGCAAATAAAAACCATTACATGGTTAGCAGCAGTATAATTTGTTGCCATTGACGAACAGGAATACCTAACAATTTTCACCACACTACCGATGAAAGTCTCTCTTATCTTGGACAGTAACGTTAAGTAACGTTAGCTAACTGCCATTTAAACCTTTGAACTGGCGGAAATGGCTTACAGAAACCGTGTTAACCGTGCGGTACAATAAAAACACAACCGTCCTTTGCTCGCAAACTAACGTTGCTTACGGTGTTGCCTTTTCAAACAGCAGTCACAAAACATTTTGTCGAGCAGGTTAACTCAGTGGCGAGTAGCGACGCTGATATTGTAACGTTGTCTGAAAATGATGAGCAGCTATATTTCGCGCATGCGCAGGAGTACAAAGGCAAGGCAGTTTGTAAGTCAGCAGCCGACAAAAAAAAGACAGCGGAAAATAAGCCTCAAATCGCCTTCGATAGAAAGGAGATCTGGGTTTGATGGTGGAGGAGGAGGTTTCAATAAAGGCGGCTCTTACCGAAACGCAGGGGCTGGAGCTGGTGCTGGGGGTCGGTGAACGCTGCACGGTAACCAGCGCCATTCAGCAACCGGGAAGCGAACACCTGAGAGGAAGCGACAGCGGCGAGACGAGCATAATTGTTTTGAGGGGCAGAAACCCCAGTTGAACCCGGGTTGTCGGTCTTGTCGCGTTGTCTTCTCTCTTTCTCTCTTTCTCTCTGATCGTGGACTATTTGACTACTCCCCGGCTGTTTCCTCTGTCAGGACCACCTGCGCATGCGCAACTACCCTTAGCTTGTCAATCCCGTTTAACCGTATGTGTGCTGGACGTAAACAAAGCAGTTGTGAGTGGTCTCTCTCAAACAAAAGCCTGATTTAGTGGTGAATTAGATTAAAAGATAAGTATATATTGACCGCCATCGCCAGGCAAACGGCCTACAATAATTATGTTCAGACAATGTCTTAAAAGGGGGCCTAAATGAACTGCCAAACTGCTATGGGGGACTTGTAAGACAGAAATCTTTAAAAAGAATGGTCAAAATTCAATCGGCAGAGACGAAATATCCCGACTTTTAGTCCCTAGTCTTGGTGAGACTCCAAAAACACTGGATCCTACATTACCCGCAATGAAACTGATGTCATTGTCTCTAGACCCTCCATGCCTGTTAGCCTAAATGTTTGTCCTTTCAAACCGTTTGTAACTTTTTTCACTATACAAATAGAAGTCTTCAAGCCCAAAGCAAGGTAATCATGATGACATAACCTAGGTTATTTTTTTTCAGACTGTTAAAAACTCTCTACCAAACCACAGAAAACGTTATACAAATATTTTTACAGGCTGAGTATAGTCCACGTGACATACAAACTGATCTTTATGTGTAAAAAAGTTTGAGTGTCCCTTTAAATTATGCCATAATATGCTTTATTATTCTTAAAAGACAACATGTTTGCATAAATTACACATCTCTACCAACTATTTTTATGCATTTTATCAATTTTATGCATATGTGGGACAAAATCAACTTTTAAAAGCCACTCTCAAGTCTAAATGTAGAATACTAAACCTTTTTTTTATAGGAACCACCAAGTACTTGTTTCTTTCTTCTTGTTTTTTTAAGTGTGAGAAAATCTCAAGTCACTAGAACCTAGGTTAAGTCAGTTCTTTAGTAATTTTCTTATCAGTGCAATATGGACCAAGGGAAAATGTCAGCTGCTATTTCGTAACTCCTGAGGTGTAGCCTGCCCGTCTGAATCTTTACTATGTTCATTACCTGAGGGCACAGATCTCAGATAGCAGCAACCACAGCCAACCACACACTTAAACTTTAGGTGTGCGTCATCAGCACATGCAACACAGCCCAGATACCAATGCGAGCAGGTATGCACATATGCACTACCACTATCATTACAGCTGGTGTAAAACCTGCTTTCTATCCCTTTTCCTCCTACACATAAATAATACTAGCCTCATAATCTGACTGAATTGCCAAAAATTATAGATGTGAGTGGTGATTCAGGCTAAAACAATACATGATAATTCAAATAATTCACCAAATTGGCTTGTGATCAACAGTGTTTTCTTTCTACATCATTACAAATAGAAGAAGAATATGCCTCTGCAGTTATTTAATCTCGTCATCTCATCACACCTGGAATATTGCAACAGCGTTTTCACTTGTTTAACCCAAAAATCTACTGATCGACTCCAGACTGTCCAGAACTCAGCTGCCAGGCTGATCACATCACCCCTATTTTAGCTTCATTACACTGGCTCCCAGTATGTTTTAGAATTGACTTTAAAATTTTATTGATCACATTTAAAGCTCTTCATGGCCTCTCGCCTTGTTATATTTTTAACCTTTTAGTCCCATACATACCAGCACGTACCTTGAGATCCTCGGGCAGAGGTCTGTTGTCTGTTCCAGAGTCTCGACTGAAAACTAAAGGGGACAGAGCGGACCCGAGGCTCTGGAACAGCCTGCCCGAGGAAATCAGGTCGGCTGAGTCAATGAACTCTTTTAAGTCCCCGATTTTATTTGACTTTATTTTATCCCTTTTATTTTATTCTATTTTACTTATTTTATATTTATCTTAAATGTGTATTTTAGTCTTTTCAATGTTTTCTTGCTTTTATCTTGTGTTGTCTTTTGGGTTTTATTGTCTTTACACTTGTTAAAGCACATTGTAACTTGTTTTTGAAAAGTGCTCTACAAATAAAGATTATTATTATTATTATTATTTAAAGGATATTTGTTTAGTTCCTTTGTGACTTCCACCTTAAATGTTCCATTTATAGTGTCTATTTATCACTTGATCCATACCTCTGACAATACCTATCGATTTATCCACATATCCCAGTTCGTTTTAACTCCACTCCATCCATTCATCCATCCATTAGACAGCTTTGGTTGTTCTGTTTGTACAAGGGGGATTAGCAGTAAGGCCCGAGATGAGACGAGATGGAGATTACGACAGAGATAATGGTGTTTGGATTTAGAGTCAGTCAGAGGGAATTCAAAGCTGCAGCTTTAATCAAAGGTGCAGCTTTAATCAAAGGTGCGACATGTTCTCTCTGATCTGATTTAAGAGAATGACTTACCACAGGTTTAGAACAGAGCAGCTGACCACATTGGAAGTAACCAATAACATGAACAAATAAATTGAAATGAGAGTGGTTTCTTTGCTCATAATTACACAGACAGAAGCCACAGACTGTCAATCTTTGTTTCCTCAATAACAGACTCACTTGCAACTTCCTTCGCAGTTAATCTTATAAAGAAGCACTTCATGTCATTGACTTTCCACAAAGTGACGAGCCCCTGTCTGCTCATTGTAATTATTCTCAGTTATAAATCCATTATATCCTCTGTATCTTTGGTATAGCACTTTGCTGCTATATGATGTGTGGTCACAACAGAAATAAATCCATTATAAGCTTTGGCTTCTGGACATTTACATACAGTAGAGGACTGGATAATATGAAATTCTAAATTCTGCCAGACATAACTATTAGGCTATATATATTTTCTGTACTTTAATCTTCTTCTTTGTTTTGAAATACTGTATAGTTTTACCTCATCTGAACTCTACACATTATTCAAATTAGATATTCTTATAATGAAAATATTCTCACAACAAATAGATATATGCCCCCTGTGATGAGGAACACCAAATAGACATATTTGGTATCAAGGTGTCACAAGCGAAAGAAAGAATGAATTAAATAGGTTGCTGATCGATTTAAATATTGCTATCAAGTGAAAAAAGTGTAGTCTATATCTGAAATGTAAACACATTTTTGACAATATCCAATTTGTTTTTGAAAGGAATTCATTACCAGAAGAGTTGAGCAAATTTTCTCCATACATGACCATGAATTGAGAACATGACAATCATCAAAACAAGAATGTTTTCACACAACTGCAGGGTTACACTCTGGATAATTCATAGGCCTATACAGTGTAAAGTTAAAATATAAAACTTAATTGAACTGTATCCAACCTATTGCAACCTAATTCTCTCATCTAGAATTATCATTAGCTATAACCATTATCCATTAACAGAGTTTGCCACTATTCTATTTGTATCAAGATTAACTCAGTTTTGAAGCCTTAACCTCCTTGTACAAACTGGCCTTTCACAATCCGACCAGGAGAAACTTTCAACTTTTATTTCTCTGGATTTAAACATGGACTGTGTGCAGGAGCCGAGTCTTGCCCGAATTAGGGCCCGAGCACGAACCGTGCGAGGTCCCTATTGAAACTGTAAAGATTATTAATCATTTGCGACTGATCAACGAGTTACATTTTGGAGCAATAACGCCATCTATTGATGTGCATAATCGTAATAAACACCTCTACCATTTGTTATGACAGTTGTCGCAGGATTTATTCCAATTTGCTTTTTACATGACGGAATTTAGTTATTTATCTAATAGTCCAAATATTTCACAAATCAGTGATAAATCACATTTTCTTCATCATGGCCATGGACGTCCACACATTCGCAACAGGCTGATAAACCCATATTTAGTTTTTAAAAAAGAAAAAGAAGAAAAAAGCAGCTCATATAACTTCCAAAATTATGAATATCGACCATGTGTGCTGTGCGGTGGCTATATTCACATAGCTGCTGCAATGTAACCTAGAAGAATTTATCATGTGTGAATTTACAAACATATTGTGTCGAATCTGCCGTGCTGGTTCACAGTCAGTAGAGGAAGATGGCGGTCCCTACAAAACAGTAAGTTGCAAACATGCTAAGGTGTGATTAACATTAAATGAAAACTGTTTCTCTTGGTTGTTGTTGTAATTATAAGATTGATAAATACCTTTGTCGGTTTTTGTATTACAGCTCAGGGTATTTGTAAAAAAAATCAGAGGCTGTTCTTGCTGATAGTAAACGATGTGCTAACGTAATGCTAACCGCGCTAATACATCAGCTAAGCTAGTTAACGTTTCCAAAAGACTGCTTCAAAATTTCACCTTTTCCTACCTGCCATATATTTATCAGCTACCTCTTTTTACCAGAAAGACTGCTGCTGAGTTCACTGTCAGGGAGAGTTAACGTTAAAGTAATTACACTTCAATAGCTAACGTTAGTGATTCCAACTGCAGTTAATTTGGTAGGTTTCGCATTGCTTTTGGACGTGTTTTGTTTCTTTTTGTGGTGCAGGACGTATTGCACTATGAAAAAGTATGCATAACCTTGTGTTTGCAAAAAGGCACATGTCTCATAAAAAATTAATGTCCGTTAAACGTCTATGATTAACTTCATAACTTAACGTTAGCTCTTTGCAAATTTCTGACAAAAAGGATTTGGCATGTATAACGTTAGTGCTTTAATACATAACAAGTTATTGTGCTGTCTAGTTTAGGGATAAACTCTATTAATACCAGCTTTTAAAAAGCTGGAGAAAGATCTGTAATCCTCACTCTCACCGAACTACATAACATCACAGTATTTGATATTGCACATACGTAGTTGTATGCCATATCATACATATCTATATGTAACTCACCAAGAATGACCCTTACCATTAACCTGGTTATGTATTTTGGACTGTGTAAATTAGAATTTGCACCTTAATCACATGCTTCAATTTGATATTTAACTGCTGCACAACAGCATCCCTTTGGAAAGATAAAGGTCTATTTTATCTTTTCGTATCTAGATAGATAGGCATGGGCCTAGTCAAAATAAAGTAGAAAACACAAATGCAAAGCCTTCTTTTTGTCCCAGTAGAGTTACCACTTTTCCAAATGAATTACAGCTTGAAAGTCGAAGTGAAAGTTTTATATGTGAAATGTATTTACAGATTACTGTGTCCTACAGGACATGGTTTAAGAAGCTTTCTGATTGTCCACAGGTACGGGCTGATCTTGTCACAGAAGAAAGGAGCATCGAAGACAGCAATCCTGCAGAAACCCTCAGTGTTCGGGGATGACTCAGACGATGAGGTGGGTAAAACCTTGGATTTGTTATAAGCAGTGTGTCTCTTGTCATTCACCAAACATGGCATATCTATGTGATTCATTATTTTCACTGTTATAGAAACAAAAATAGATTTCTGAAAACAAACACATCCTGGTATCGTTTGAGATTATGATATTTACTAAATATGTTGTATTCCTCAGACCTCAGTTGGGGAGAGTCTGCAGAGGGAAGCTGTTAAAAAGAAGATGATGAAGCAGGTGAGAGGGGGAAAAAACGTTGCAACTTAATGCTATAAAATGTTTTACCTTTCTCACTCTCCTATGATTTACATTTCTCTGGTGTTTGATGTCTTTTTCTGTCTAAAGACACGTTTGGAGATGCAGAAGGCCCTGGAAGAGGACAGCACAGTATATGACTATGATGCTGTGTACGATGACATTCAAAACCAGCGACTAGAGAGCAACAAAGCAATTCTGCGAGGCACTGACAAAAAGGTAATCTCACTTATGTTGAACACTTGTATAGATGCATTTGTCAACACTGGGACTTAAGAGCAATGTAATGGTTAATAAGACTGTCAATGAGGGCCCTGCATTGGCCAGCATGCACTAATGCTAATACACTAATGCTAAAATGTGTTGGAGCAAGACATTGTGATCCCCTGTGCTGTGGTGCTGTTGTTTGGCCAATACTGAGTTCTGACATCCTACTGGTGAAGAAACCGCAAAGTGTGAGCAAGAAAGTCCTCATGAACATTAAGCTAATACATTTTCTTTTGTCTTTGTCTCTTTATTACAGCCAAAGTATATCCACCAATTAATGAAAGCTGTTGAAGATCGAAAGAAAGAACAAGAACGAAGGGAAGAGAGGAAGATCCAGAAGGAAAGAGAGGCAGAGGGAGAGAAGTTCGCCGATAAAGAGGCTTACGTCACCTCCGCCTACAAGCAGAAACTGCAGGAGCAGAAGGAGGAGCAGGAGAGAGAGAACAGAGAGGCAGTGATGGAAGGTTAGACTCATACTTTACAATAGAGCAGACCCCGAATAGTCGAAGATTTGATACTTCGATGGGCGGCGCCTGATTCGATATGGGGGTGCTCAACGTCTGATTTTACATAGAACTACCAGTTTCCTCCCAATAGGTTAATATACAGCCTATTACAATATACATTTCACCATTTAATGCTGTAAATAAAAAAATTAGAAAAGGAAAAAAAGCTTTCAATAAATGTTTTTAAAGTGCGTGAATAAATCCAAAATTGTATCCAAAATCTAACCCTGGGTCATCAGTGCACATGTGTAGGTGTAGCGTGTAGGTATAGTGGCAGTGGAGGAACACTTGCTGAAGAGACGGAGCCCCAGCTTCACTGGTGTTGTGCCGAGTTGTCCGCACCACGCGGAACTTTTGGATAATTTATCACCATTGATGAACAGAGACTGAAGCTCTGCAGCTTCTCAAGATTAAAGCAGAGCTACTGTGTGTAACCCCCCCCCAATCGCCGTGCGCAAAAAAACACACCTGATTCAACTATCAGTCAACTAGGCAGGACTTCACAATTCTGCTTCGACTATGGAAATCCTTAGTCGGGGGCAGCCCTACTTTACAACTAGTTTTAGGCTGCAGACAGACATTTTGTAAGTGACATGGTGATACTTTGAACTCCAGAAGTTTCAAACAAACATATGAAAGCAGCTTAAATCAGATTTTCCCAAAGCAACTTTTGGTAACCCCAAACCAATGTGGATATTGTAAAAACAATTTGAAAATAGCCTCATGGTCAGATATTTTATTGAAAGCAGAAAAGTTCGGGAACTTCGTTGGATTAAAGTTTGCCAATGTGTTGTGGAGAAGTATAACCTTCCATAGGGCACACAAAGCATGACATGAATATATAGACTAAAAATGTTTTGGAAAATAGGCCACTTTATCTAAAACAGTGTAAATAACTTGTTTGAATTATTTTTGTTTTCCTTAGCTGCTTTGGACGTGAAGAAACAAAAAGACCTGAGCGGTTTCTACCGGCACCTGCTGAATCAGACAGTGGGAGAGGAGGCAATACCAGATCGCTCAGCAAACAAGTCAGTCATATCGCTGTAGTACTTGCTCATCCATAAACACAGCAAGCACACATATTTATAAGAAATATTCTGAGCCTTTTATTGGATCTCTATTCCTGCTTCCACAGAACTCAAACCTCAAAGGTTTCAAAAGATGCAGAGAGGACTTCCCCTGTTCCCTCATCTACATCCCATGATAATATCCCAAGTTCATGCAGCGACAGTGAGGAGGGGCATGAGCAAAAGTCTGGGTTTAGTAAGCCTGCGGCTGGCTCTACACACTCAAAACGTCAATACAGACAGAGGTCGCCTTCATCAGGGAGCGGAGAGGAAAAGGAGAGGGAGAGAGAGAGAGACAGACATAAGAAGAGCCACAGAGACAGAGGGAGGGATAGAGATAGAGACAGAGACCGAAACAGGGGAAGGGATGACAGATATGACAGAGGAAGAAGAGACGACAGGGATAGAAGGAAAGACAGGGACAGAGACCGAGGGAGAGAAGATGACAGAAGCAGAGGCAAGGGGGAGACAGAGAGGGAAGACAGGCACGGAAAGAGGGAGAGGAGCCCTAAAGAGAGAGAGCGGGATAAGAATGGGGACAGAGAGAAGAGGAGGAATTCAGATGAAGACAAGCGAAAGGACAAAGATCTAGAAGAGGAGAAGGAGAGGAGGAAGGCACCAGGGAAGGAGATGGCGGTGAAGAGTGAAGAGAAAGATCCAGAAAACAAGGAATCAGTCGGAGAACCAAAAATGGGAAAAGAGAGACAGGAAGGCACGGAGAAAGAGGAATCGGAAGAGAAGGCAAACAAGTTTGCTAAGCGCAGCACAGATCAGACTGTGAGCTCGGCGAGAGATAGGTACATGGCCAGACAGATGGCACGCTCGGCCTGTAAGACCTATATAGAGAAGGAGGAGGACTGAGAGCTGTCCAGCACACGCCGCAAGCATCCCTGAACTGGACACAGCCTTTATCTCAATTTAGAGGAAATGGCTAATGTTTTACCTTTTTTTTTATTTAATTTTTTTTTTTTTTCAACAAATCCCATGAAAATAATAAAACCAACAATGAATTAGTTTTTTCTTCTAGCAATAATTTATGATATCCCTACCCTGTTACCCCATTAGTTCCTACTGAAGATATAAATAAAAAAATAAAAAAACTCGTCACAGATAGGAAGTTTCTTTTCAAAGCTCAATCACTTCCTTAAATAGCACTGTAGTTTTCAGCACATGTTCCCCAATCAGGAATAAATAGTACATTTGTTGGGGACTATTTTCAGTCATAAATAAACATTTGGTACACTAGTGAGTATTTACAGTACTAGAACAGTGTCTGTGGAATAACTATAGTGCCCATGATCGTTGTAATGAATTAACATGTCACCCAGTGCAACAGTGAGGCGCATGTGTTTTAAGCTTTTGAACAATAGAGTAGGACGGAGGAATAATCAGGGGTTATCAGGCTTTGGCTACACAGACGGGATCAATTATTTGTTTTAGAGCTTTCATGGGTTTTGTTGATAATAAAAATATTGAATATTGCCAGCCATACCCTGTAATCTCTAGCTCCACCATACACTGCAATGGACAAATTTGAACAGCGGAGTATGCTCATGGTCTTTAGTGACAAGAGGGAGACCTGGATGATACATTGATTTTTGTTTTCTATTTTTGATTTATTATTGTGAAAGAAGAACACTGACATGTAAATACGAGAGGCTCTTGTAACACCACTTGCAGGAATGAGTGTAAATATGAAATTTTATCTTATTGTTTAATTCTGAAGATGGATGAGAATGGAATGACGGAAATGACGCATGAGCAGGTGATGTTGCAGTCAGTGATAAGATAATAAAATAATTTCTTGTCCAGTGTATTCTGTTGCTTCCTGTTTGTTCTACAGTCATATGAAATTTGATGTCAAAATGTGGACAAGAATTAAGATTTCAGCTGATGATTCAGAAGGGAATGTTTATTCCACAAGGATAATTTAATCACAGAAACTTGTTACTGCTTTGGAGGTTTTGCACAGGAAGATACCAATTCTAACAAAAGGAGAATTTGATTGCAGGAGTCTTCTCTTGTGGGTTTCCTGTGATCCTGTGTCAGCTCTGGTCTACATGTACATGGAGACGATGAACCACTGAAACAAAAGAATATGTGGTTTTGTAGAATTGTTAGTCTCCTTAATACTTTTAATAGCTTATTTCTGCTTGCAGTTCTGTATTATGAGTATGTATTACAAATAATACATACTTGGGGGGGGGGTATTTTCAATGCAGGACTATTTATGTTTACTTTAGTAGATGATTTTTTGAAAAGCAAAGAAGAATCCATAAGTGGAGTTTAGTGGAAGTAGACTCCTCCCAGGTCATGTGGATTCCTCAATCTGATGATCTGTTGTTGAAAACCTCACAAATTAAACATAAGCTTAAAACACACACACTTGAAAACAGAAATACTTATATATAAGATATAATATTGTGCACTGTTCAAATCTTATCATCAGTGGTATATTTGAGTTTGCTCTGAAACTATTTTCTGTAGAATAGATTTGGGGATTCAAAGTGGATTTAGTTCTGAAGTTCTACTGCCTCTCTTCATTCAGAACAAATAAACGATACGGTACGGTAAAACAGTGTTGTTTTGAAAGTGATCTTTTTATATACAGTCTATGAAAGTGAGGCGATTGGTGGTTGCCAAGTCACTCATTTGACACCTTTTTCAGGCGTAACATGAGAGTGATGAAGCTCTCCAAGAAGACTGATGAGAAACCTGAATACCGGAACATCATCAGCCTCACCATGCCAGTATCCGTGTTTGTTCCTGGCACAGACACGCGGAGAAAGTACTCCAGTTACAATTGAGAATATAAAGCATGGTTCCCCTTCTTGTATTGGTACAAGCTTTTTAAATTGATGAATAGTGTCACAGCCTCAATTGACTCATCGCTAAGCCCCGCCCCCTTAGTTACTGTTGCTAAGTCCGACTGTCGGCGCTGCCACTGTCTATTACTGCACTCCCAGGAGAAATATTGTCAAATTAGTTGGAAAAAGCGATCTCAGAAAGAAGCAGACAGTTTTGCAGTTCCATTATAAATTTGAAGGTTGTATTCAGACTAACTCAAACAGACGTGAACAAAATGAAAGATAGAAGCTAAAGCCTACTGATCACACTACAAGTGAACCACCGCATCCCCCGAAGAATGAGACAAAAGACAACGATATGAACGACAATGTAGTGTATAATATATGTGCATTTGACGCATAACAGTTTAAAATAGCACTGTAGCAGCTGGACAGAGGGTCAGTGACCTCTTAAGGGGAGAGCAGTGATTAGTGGTTGTGTAGGGACTGAACCCTTCTATAGAATTTGACCTCTGACCCCTTGTTTTGTTACCTCAGAATAGCACTGTACCCTTATATGGGTTGGAGCAGACTCAAACCCTTCTATGGTACCTATCAGATACCTACACATATCCTATATAAGCTATGTTTGATGTACAGAGAGACAGAGTGGTCATCGGGCTGGGTCACTCTCCAAGCTGCTGCAGAGCTTGTAATTGATGCTGAACTCCTTGATGTAATAAACTTTTATGATCAAGAACAGTGTCAAGCGGATTTCTTCTCAACACATCATCGCAGCATTATTGTTCGGACACCACAACAACAACAACACTGTTCCTGTAAAGCTGGGCATGCCTCTATTCATTATTACATTCATTAAAAAGCAGAACAGTAGGGATTTATTGCGTTACATTCAGTAGGAAGTTAGCTGGCGTTAGCTAACTAACATTACATTAGGAACAATCCACAGCCGACATTTTTCTGGATTTGTTTTAGGTTTTGGAAAAAGAATAATAATAATCGTACTTCTCCTTTGGATGAGGGACGAAACGTCTTCCAGTATCTTCAACCAAGTCCAGTTGCCCTTGATTTTAACCTTCGTTGGATAACTATGACCTGGATGACTGAGAATCTTCATAGACAATCGTACTTCTCATTTCAACCTCTCTGGGTAGCGACTGTAATTATTACAAGTAGAGGAACAGCATTTGACCATATCTTAAAAAAAATACAGCCAAAAAAAGCTAGAAAACTTCTTTTTACATTAGAGTCAATGGAGCGCAGCCATGAAAGTGTCGGACCGCAGTTAGAGCGAGTCCTATACTGAGCTGTGCCTTCTGGAGCTCAGACTCATTTAGGGGTCCTCTACTCTTATTCAAATCAAAGCGATGAAAGAGATTCTGCAAGAAAGATTAAACTACTACTAAAGCTTTTTAAACATGTATGCATGTTTTTTATTATTAACTGCATATCATATTCCTGTTGACAATTTTGAAAGAGGTGTCTAGGGTAAATAAAACTCAGAACTTTGATGAATTAGTTGAAATATGTCTTCATTGTGCCAATGTTTATTAATTATTTATATTTTGCTGCATACCTTGTATTCATCAGTCTTCTCCCAGAGAGTGGAGAATTCAAGTAATCATCATCCTTTGGTTGGTCTTAGCACGATAAGGACGTCTCAGTAAAAGCAGATGAAATTTAACAATTGAATCAGAATATTGTGATTTCATTTTGACAAAGTATGGTGAAAAGGAGAAAAACCAGGTTAAACATTTTGGCCACAGCTATCATGCTTCCTGCAGGTATCCAAACCAAAGCCGTTGCAGGTCCCTGTGAATGGCAGACACAGAGAAACTCAAATCCCCAAAGTAGCTTAACATGAATTAGTAAAAACAGAAACAATAAAAAAAACTGTGATCGACTGATATCCGAAACACAAGCTGATGAACGAGGGGTGAGAGAAAGATTAAAAGAAAGAAAACAATAACCCTGATCAGTGTAGCGGTTGAACA
The DNA here is from genome assembly GCF_021292245.1 of Micropterus dolomieu. Lineage (NCBI taxonomy): Eukaryota > Metazoa > Chordata > Actinopteri > Centrarchiformes > Centrarchidae > Micropterus > Micropterus dolomieu. The sequence continues at coordinate 18,884,640 of NC_060172.1, read as the reverse complement.
TGGCACACATGGGAGTCTTGTCAGCGGTCTCCTTCTTGTCACCGTGTGGTCTCTGAAGTTGACAAGTTAATGCATCAGATATTAAATTGGCAAAAAATATTTGGTCTTTCTAACTTACAGTGTGGACTGCATTCCATTATTTCATACCATGGAAAGAATTAAGTTCTCATTTTGGCGGTCACTATGTCAAGGCAAGGCAAGTTTATTTGTATAGCACATTTTAACAACAAGTTAATTCAAAGTGCTTTACATAAAACATAAAAGCAACAGGGAAATATAAAAAAACAAAACAAAAATAAAAACGTTTAAAAGCAACATAGGGAAATTGAAAAAATACACATTAAAAAATAATAAAAGTTACAGTGCAGTGTACAATCAGGGTTAAAAGAGTTAAATGGAAAATAAAAACAGGCTGAGGGGTTGAGCAAATAATTGAGTTACAATTATTTTGAAAAGAGAATAAACAGAGAAGTACACTTAATCTACTCTCTCTAGCTAGTCTGTACTCGGGTCCATAGCAATCCTTGGGTCCACTGAAACTCCAAAAACCCTCGAACACTACAGAGAAACCAGGACATGTCTGTCCGCAGGCCACTTTGATCCAGTTATACTCTGGACCCACCTGCGTGTTTACAGGTGGACAGAGGTTCCTCATTTCTCACCGTGTAAATATTTAATTAAAAGCAATGGTAAAAAGCTAAAAACAAATAAAAAATAAAACAGGACAGCAAAAGTTACAGTGCAAGTGTAAGTTATCAATCTACTAGTTAAAGACAGTGGTAAAAAGAAAAATCTTGTCACGTCATCATCATCTCTATCATAGGGACTGGATGCAGAGGAGAATGTGTTCTGCTTCAAAATCTGCTTCATATGCTTCAAAGTCACTTGCGGTTAGATATATTATTCATGTTGATTTCTAGAATGGAAACCCAGCTTGCTAAAAACAAGGACATGACCTCAGTATCCTCAAAGATTGCTTTGACCCTAATCCTTTGTTAAAAGTGCAGCTTTAAATGGTATCTATCATTTTGGCAAAGCATGGATCCGATATTGAATGAGCAATCCTTATTTTGGTATAAAAGTCTCCATTGGGACAAACAGTATTTGTCAAATAGTGATAAGTCCTTATTTGAAGAAGGAGAACTGCCAGCTGTTCTTAGGTTTCTGGAAAGAAGATGAACATTATTTAATTAAATGAAATTGCTTCATGAACATCTAATTACATTATTTAATCCTTTGCACTCTGCTCACTGCACTATTTGTCAATAGATCTTGTTTTTGTTCATAATGTGTATATTTGTGTTGTCTACACTGATCTGTCTGTGTCTGATTTTATGATATTGTATTTTTGTATGAGTAAGCACATCATGAGTAATGTACAATCCTGAGTCAAATTCCTTGTATGTGTACACGTACCTGGCAATAAAGCTGATTCTGATTCTGATCAGTTTGGTTATCAGGTTGTTGTGACACTTTATGAAAATTATTTTAAAAAAAAGAAAAAAGATCACTCTGCTTTTTAAACTGTAAAATGTTATTCCATCAAATTATGTTGACAATGTTGGCCATTCAGACCAGTGTGGAGTCATTTTGCCATCTCAAAAAGAGGGAACCAGATCAGACAGTGAATAACATCATGCCATCTACAGTGTTACAATCACCATTTAAAATCTGATTAGCAACAGCCGAGGATCTCAGATTATAATGAAAACTAATGAGTGGAAGCAAAAAGCATTGTTGGTATAATGTAATTTACTTTCCAATTTTTCCTTCCATCATGCAGCAAATTTCTAATTATACATCACTGCTAACATTACCATGATACAGTGAGAGTCTAGGTAATCTGTAAAGGAATATTATTCCACTTAACTTTGCATTTTCCCAAATTACAAACAAGGGGGAAATCACCTTCAATTTGTGAATCATGATTTTCATGATTATTTGTGGATCTTTTATTTGGTTGTGTTTTATATTTGCGGATCATGAAGAATCTGTTTGGTGTTTTGTGTTTACAAGTTGTAATGTCCATTTGAGACTCATAAGGCCCTATCTTGCACCCGGTGAAAAGCGCAGCGCAAGTGTCATTGCTACTATCCAAATGACGCAGTTGTGATTTTCATCCATCTGTGCGCCCATGGGAGTGTTGGTCTTAAAATGAGTCAGGCAAATTGTTTGCACATTGCTATCTTCAGGCAGCAGAAAGCGATTGCGCCATTGACACAAAAAAACAGGTCTAAAGTCAATGGTGCATTATTTCACAGTTTTTTGTTATTTTAGGGTCACAATACTCTTATTATGGTAACAGAGACACTGTACGTATTACGCCTTGGCACAATAGCGTAACTTCATTGTTTAATAAATCTCCCAACGCGCCGACAGGTCAGGATCTAATGTTAATTCATGTTCTGTGTTCTTCTAAACGGTCTCATGCACAGTCCAGGTTCATACAGTGAAACTGTTAGGGGTAAAGCAGCCGTCCTGTTGATCCATTATTAGTTCAATCAGAGAGTCTAAATTATATCAGAAGCTAAAAGTAGAATTCTGTTTCCACTGGAGAGTTTCCTGTGTCCTGTCAGGTTTATAACTACATTTTTTTTGTTTTGCTGCTTAAATGTCCCATGATATTTGCTGTGACTTTACTGCAGGCATGGAAATGTTTAAATAACTGACCTCTGTAAATCGTTAAAGAAAAAATAAATAAATAAACCCAACAAAATAAAGAAACCAGTGTAGAGGAAAGATGTGACCCACGACCTGTTCATCATAGTTTATAATAATATGTATGTGTATGTATGTATGTAAACCATCCTCAGGAGCACTAAGGGATGTGTGTTTCTGTGTGTGCAATATCAGACAGCCTGTGCTGTGTGAGCTTCAGACCTCAAGGTCAAAATGGGTGAGACTGACTTAGAAAAAAATGCTACTGTTTAGCTAAAGCTGTATCAGGGATCACCCAATTCTGAACAAAACAACTACAGATGAAATCAGCTGGACACAAGTTTACCTTAATTTGCTCTACCTCAATTTATTTTTGGCTTGCACACAGAAGTAACACTGATTTCTGCTGAGATCACTATGTATTTGTTAGGATTTCTGTGCAGGTCAGACACCTGCTTTTTCTTTTGTTTTTGTGTGTGAATATACATGTGCATGTGTGTTGTCTGTGGAGCCCTTTCCTCTGCTGTGCTTTGAGCCATTATGGGAGGAGGGGGTTCTTCCTTTGATGCATTTCAAATGTATGGTTAGTCTCTAAAAATAACTTTAATTGAAGTAATTTATAAATTAAATCAGCTTTTTTCCCAATATAATGTTTTTTTTGTCATCATTTCTGTTTTCTGATTTGTAACACCGCCTTCATAGTGGGCCTACGACATGCAATAAAATAGTTAGTGCTGTTTTGGCACTTTTTTAACCCTTCAGCCACTTACTCACAGTGTTTGCCATGCTCAATCACAGCATAACACTGATAACCCACAGCTGATTACATTATCATATATTATTTCATATATTGTAAATCCCAGGCTGGATTTTGGTAGGATTAACATTCATTTTATTTGCTGTTTTATCTTTTTGCTTTACATCTTTATTATCATCCTTTAAAACTAAAATCATCCTCCTGTTTTAAATGCTTTATCTTTTAATGCTTACTCTTGGTGAATTAACTACTGATTAATTTTTAGCTTCTGTGTCAAAATGTAGCATAACTATATTTACTATATAAATTACTTTACACACTTTTCCTGCTAAATCTATGAATTTAATTTTTTTCTTTTTAACTCAGGTCTCCACTTTATTGAATATTCTGCTCAACATAAACACAAGCTAACAGTTGTTCTGGTGTCATGGGATTTTTATTTTACAATCTGGTTATTAAGATTTTTTCAAAACAATCAATGATGTAGTTCAACCAGAAAAAGTACTACAAAGCCAAGACGCGACTAGAAGGGTACAAATGGTTACACCAAGATCTGTAGTTAAGACTAAGACTAAAGACATGAAATACATAAAACCGCAATGTAAAAAAAGAGTATATATGTCCGAGCTGGTTCTGGGAGCAGACGCATCCAACTCAGTATTACAATGATTAATACATAGCCTACTGCCTTGCTCCGCCTGTTGAGGGTCTTGTGGTAAGGCCCACCTTCTCCACCTCCACATCCACACACAATCAATATTAAATAATATTAAATAGTGTAACCCTAACCCTATCCACTTCCAAACAAAATAAAGACTGATATATGGCAGTGAAATCCTTTAACCATGCACAAAACAATCACACTATTGGTTGACATCAACACTGCAGTCTCCTTGCAAGGGTCCTTATGTTTATAAATCTAGTCTTTAAGTCTTATCAAGCCTGGGGTGCAAGCAACATTATGATAGAATCCATAAAGACCCTGATCTGATGTGATGAATTAATTTTGAATTGTGGCTTTTACCCTAACTTTCCCCACAGCCATTTAGCAATGTTGCTAAATGGTTCTGTGTGTTCTTACAAATATGTGAAGCCACAGATTGAGAGCAACAAGGCTAAGCAAAAAGACTGCACCCTGAAGTATAGCGGCTAACATTATTGGTCAATAAACATCTTAAACATTATCCAACATCATTTGAGTAGCATTTATCAGTCTTAAGCATATTCAAACATCAGGACTAAGTAAAAATCTTCAACATAAACATGGTGTAATCAGCCTCTAAATAACCATATGTTTGTTAAGTAACCCACCTTGCTAAAACCACTAATTTCCAAAACCTACACCAAGGATATGACCTCAGAATACTAGCCTAAAGTATAGATCAGATATTGAATGAGCAATCCTTGTTTTGTTATAAAAGACTGCATTGGGACAGTATATGTCAAATATCAGTAAGTCCTTAAGTAATCGTAGCATCAGTCTTGGTGTAGACTGAAAGAACAAAGTCTGCAGTATTGGCTTTCTCGGTGAAGGGGACAATCACGTACTCTCCAGGCTGCAGACTGTGCTGCTCAATCAGCTCCCTTTCTGCGGTGTAAGCCGGTGGTTGCTTTAGTGGTGTGTTGCTTTTAAAGAAGGAGGACTTCAGGCATCCTTGTGGTGTCTAGAAAGAATATAACGTTTTTTTAATGTAATGACATTTTCATGACCATCAAATTGCATTAATTATATTATTGAAATGTGGAATTTGCTTTGTGTGCAGGCGAAGTGATATTTGTTCTTACCCCTGCTGGAACCTGTAGGATGTGAAATGGGTAAAAGAATTATACAGAATTTTACATCATTATAAATTTTCATCAGTCAAAAATGTTTGTAACAGGAATAGCCTAAAATACTTTTCATACTTGATAACATGCATTTTGTATCACTTAACCATTAGTTAATCTTTGTGATACCTGATAGACAGCCAGTCCAATGAATAAGAATGTTTTCTTTGTCAGATCCTGCAGAGGTTTCTGCATCAGGGAAAGAAAGACGTTTTTGTCTCCCTGCTCCTCCTTGTCTATGTTAGTCACCTGGATGCGATACTGAGGATTGGTGGCAAACGTAGCTACAGGGGTGGAGAAACATTAACAATGCAGGTGACACTTCAGAACGAGTTTTGTGGTTTCTGTGCTTGCACACACAAAAGCATAAAGACACCACAAACATCTCATCCTTGCAGTTATAGTTAAAGGTAAAATAATTAATTCGACTCACAATGGTTCGGGCTTCCGCCTGACGATGTCCCTGCCACCCAGTTGCCGTCATGAATCATGCATGTCCACTGGCAGGTGAAGTCTCCGTCGATAAAGTTAGGGCTCTCACAGCAGATTGACACCCTCGAGAAATAGTGACAGAAGTCCTTCAGCTCCATCCTGACAGACATAGGCAGGCAGAAAATGGACAAAAAACAAAGTTCAGACAGACACAAGTTCAAATATTGCAGTCAACATCCAAACTAAAGAAGATAAACAACTAGTTTTCAAAAAATGTTTGCTCTTGTTCATTATTACCAGGCCTCACTGTTTAAAGGTACCCTGTGAAGTCTTTGACCACTATTAGTGCTATAGAGCAATGTTTTATGACAGGAAAGCCCATGCATGTGTGGCAGGTTGAGGGTTTTTCTCCCTCCCGCCACTATATGGCACTGCGCTGGTGCCTTGACAACTGGATGCCACTGCCGTGGCCTATAAGTACAGGTGGTGATGCACCTGTGTCAGTCTCTTTCTTACCTGGACTGGGCGTTTTGGCTTTGGTGACGGTGATCCGGCGTTGTGGTGTGCTGATGCTAGTGCTGTCACAACTGTTATGGCCTGCAGCGCAACAGTTTAGCCGGTGGTTAATACCCCTAAACCTGCAGCGTCGCCGGGCGGCGTCCTGTATGCACGCGACATTGCTCTCGGTCCGTGTGAGCGAATCGTTTGCTGTGTGGGCTGTGTCGATCTGGCCTGTAGCTGATTATGTGTGTGCGCTGTGGAACCGTGGGGTTTTGAACGGCGGATAGGTCTGTCTTTTTCGTGCCGTGTGTGTGTGTGTGTGTGTGTGTGTGTGTGTGTGTGCCCATACTTTTAATTTTATTCAGTAATGGCATGCCTTCTTAATCAGTATATGTAGTTGGTATGGTTTCTTTCTTTTTGTTAAGTTACTTTTGGTTTGGTTGTTTTTAATTAATATTTTGTTAATAAAATTATTTGTCTAAATGTGAAACACTCTCTGCCCTGGCCTTATTTCCTAGGGCGAAATTCCCTAGGTGGTGTTGTTGGCAACTTAAGTTATTACATATTTAAATAGAATTACACCCTCATCTTGCTACACATGCACATGGTAACATACTAGGAAACATGGCAATGTGCACATTGAAAGCTAGCAAACATGGATGTAAGCAGTGAAGGTTTCATATTTAAAATTTGCCTTTACAAATGTTTTATGATGAAGGAAATGCATTCACCACACTTGCTAAATCTCAAAGCTTGAGAAACACTGAGTGTTAACACAAGAGTGTTAACATCACAGAGTACGGTCTAGACCTGCTCTTTTATGAAAAGCACTGTGAGATAACTGTTGTTGTGATTTGGCGCTATATAAATAAAATTGAATTGAAGAAAAGAAACATGGTGCTTTTAATGTAGCAAATTTACCAGAACTCTCCATTGTTGAGGTTTAAATGATTTTTCCAATCTTCTTGGTTTACTTTTGTCCACAAATCTGAACTGAGGACAAGATCAAAATAAATTAATAACACCTTGGTTATTTTTCTTCACAAAAAAAAATAGTCTTCAGTTGTAATGCAGTGTAAGCTAGTTTTCTCTTGCTATTAAATGCACATATGAGTGAATGTAAGATAAATTCAAGTACTTGTCACTCCAATTTCCATTCCACTCCGTTTTGCCATGAGGGTTCATAACTCTCACCAGCTTCACTTTGGAACCGCCGTACACAACCTAAAGGTGAAGTGAAAAACAAATTAATTCAGAAACTTGTAAAACCTCTAGTACAGTTTCTCCAGTCAATACCAAATGTTTGTGGACAAAATCTTCCTGGCAATTAACTCCTATGGCTCTTATTTTAACTTTGCTCCTTGGTTACCATGTTCTTTACACACATTTTTCACAGCTCCACCACTTACCTCAGTGACTGCTGTGACAGAGTAGGCATGTTTATTTATCAGTCCAGTGTGTGCTATATTGTTCTCCAACTTATCCTGAAACAGACATACCAGTTAAATCACCCCAATGAGTAAGATTTTTTTTAAAGAAAAACTGTTTCCAGGTTATTAGTTCTGACCCCTATAGAGGCAGTCCAGCAGCAAACCATCGACTTGCACTGAAAGGCTCTGCTCAGTGCGAGCCACAGCTCAATTTCATGACCTGCAGTTTGGGCCTCCCTGAGTTTTTTAGTCATGTGCACGCCTCCACTGAAATCCTTGCAGGCATCTGATGGGAACCCACCCCATATGTATGAGTATGAACCACACACTCTGTGGGAGACCAAAAACATTATCATAGCACATTCTGACTTTGCAAGTGGTTGTCATGGATAACATTCATCTATACATCCAGTCTTGATTCTGGTGTTTGTGCCACAGCTGTGACCTACTGATGTGTTTTGAGAGTGAGCGAGTAGGTTTCATACTTGGCATATGCCTTCTCCAGCAGAGGAACCCAGAACTCGTTTCCATTTTTGGGGTGAACAAACACTAACTTGTTGTTGCATGTTGGCAGGAGGTCGTCAATGACAACATCTACCCACTTGCCAAACCTCCAAAACTGCCACAGAAAGGACAAGTTAGAACTACAAGTTATCAGAAGACTAGAATATATTGTGTAGCTGTATTGTCAAAACATTTAGCCTAATCCTTTACCTTGAAGTGAAAAATCCCTGCATAGTTAATGAAGGACTGTTCTATATGCACAATTTCCTTCACCAGGTCTTCCTGGAATGTCAGTGAGGAAATTGCAGACAGAAACCAGCAGTCACCTGGTGAATGAAGAAAACAAATACATTTCTCAAGCACTGCCAGCTGTATGATTCAGGGGTGTGTCCAGGAGGGTGGCCTGGAAGGCCGGAAATCTGATTGGACACCGCTGGTACTACCCTCTTCTGTTAAACTATGATTGCTATCTGCCTGATCAGAGGCAATACTTTAGTTTGTACTAGAGATGAAATGGTAAGGAAAAAAATTTAAGTTTTATATTATATACTGTAGATATATTATACTATCTGTTTGCATCAACATTAAACTAATACCAGCTAATACCTTATATAAACATATGAAAACCATGTTAAGTGTGCATCAACATCAAAAATGTTATAAAGTTATAAAGTATATTCAGTAACCCTTGGCACAATTAACATAAATACAAGTCTCAAGAAGACAGTGATAGCAATTGCATTGAGCCAAACATTGGGCATAGTGTACATACAGAGGGGCATTGTATGGGTGACTACAGCGTTTGTCTTGTTGAAAAACTTGTACAACCAATTTGACAACTGCCGAAAATATAAATGAACAAAATATGTTGCTTCAGTGTCTAAACTATGTAACGTGTTATCATATGCAGAGGGCGAACACAGTCTTCAGACACACGATGCATCCAGCAGCATAACAACGCTATCACCCAATTACCAGGGCAATTGAGAACGAGATAGGCAAAATTAAATTTGCAAGATTTTTGAAGCTTAACAAATACTGATGCAAGCAGCAAACAACAACAAAAAAATATTCTTAGTATGTCCTCACTTCAAGGGGAAAGGATGAAGGATCACATCCCAGGAGCACTGGCAAAGGTTAGAGGAGTTATCTCAGGAGTCCCATTGAATATGTCAATGGAAGATGTAAAAAATTAGATTTGGGAGGCAAAGTAGTTGAGGCTACAAGGTTAAAAAGTAAAGGAGATGGATCATTAAAAAGATACATTATCTGTGGTTATGCAATTTGAGAGAACGATCCCTAAGTCAGTGCAAGCATGACTTTGACAGGAGGAAGGAGAAGTAGTTCCTATCAACAGGGTATAATTAGTAAGATACTTATGATAAAACACACTCCAAATGAGTTTAGATATCGATCCTTTTCTATGTGTATCGATCCTAGACCAGGAAATGTTGGTATCAGAAATATCGATACTTTAGTATCGATCCGCACATCACTACTTTTAACATGAGCACACAGAGGACAGGCAGGGAAGAGAGACATGCAACAGACGCACAAGAGACACATGTACTTCATACCGCCCCTGCATAATTCAGTGCTCCACTCGATTCAAAAAAGTCTGGACACTGGTAAAGAGCCTTGCTTACCCAAATTGCCTTGCCCATAGTCAAACCGTGAAGCTCCATCACAGAAAATAGGCTCACCAATAATCTTTTGTCTTTTCAAGATTTCCTGGACAATACAACAAAGGAAATAATTTAGATGTAGACAAGCATGTAAAAACATGCATAAAACAATGCAAACATCAGAATGTAAAATGTGTGATTCTTCTTCTATACAAATATACACATATATGTTCTATTATTATTTCATTTGCATCAGGAAGAAAAAATATATTTAAAGAATTTTACTGCTGGTCGAAGCCACTCCACTTTGTCTTTTAGATTCAGCTTAGACATGTCTCCCAGAGATCGGCTGTTAGGTGGAAAGGTGGTGTCCTCAAACAGTGTCCCTTTGCGAAGGTGGTGATCTTTCAGCTGCACATAGTCTTGATTGTTGAACCTGGCAGGATTGGAGGGACACCCTTCACTGCCGTCTTGGTAACGCAAGATGATGACGGAGGGGCAAGTTCCAGATTCAGTCATGTTGACGAGAGGCTTCAGACAGAGTCAGACAGAGACACAAGGAGAAAGGCAAAATAAGAGAATTCAAAACATAATATTGAAATTCAAACGATGGGTCTCAGAGATGGAGATAGTTACCTGTGAGAGAGCAGAGAGAATTGACTTGGAATTTACCAGTTTGGTATTTGCTGACTGCCTAACTACTCACTTACTTATATACATAAATCTGAAGTTAGCCCCGCCCCCCAGCAGGTATAAAATTACAGGTTGGTGGGAAGTTTCTGGCGGAGAACACAAATTTTCTGGTATAACCTGTTACCTTTACTGAAATATCACCTGACATTCTATTTGTCAACCTTCATGTCAGGCCTGCTAAAACCTATTCTTAAATCCACCTTTACTGTTTTTGTAGCCTACTCTATTTTAAGCTTTTTAGTATTTTTTCATTCTTAATTATCTTTTTGTGTAAACCATAACACTGAAGGAAGGAAAGAAGTGTATGATATTGTGGAGAAAAGGACAATAGTGAGGAATGAGTGCAGAATGATGCTACATGAGGAAACGATATAGCCCTCAGCTATTAACAATGTTTTACATCTTTTTGGCATCAAATTAAAAAGGCAAGTCAATTAAGGCAAGGTAAGTTTATTTGCATACAGCACATTTCAACAACAAGGCAATTAAAATTGCTTTACATAAAACATAAAAGAAAAAGGGTTGTTTTTTTGCTGTGAGTTGAGGATGTAAAATCTAATCAAAGCACACAACATCCACCAGGCATCATTTTTGTCCAGGGCCAGGCCAGTTTCATGACTTTGTTTTTTTTAAAGTGATTCTGTTGAAGCACAATTCTAAAGCAATATCTGATTTTCATCAGTTCATTTTCAGTTATTTTGTATTTAGTATTACTTTTTTCAGTTTCAAGTTATTTCAGGGACCATTGTGGGTTTTTCTTTCTTTAACAGAAGGGTACCAACAAATTTGTTCACGTCTGTACATGGGGAGGGAGAGAGAGAGAAGTGTAGGTGTGTGCACCTGAAGGGAAAAGCAAGGTGAGCAGATTAAAGTAGTTTGTGAATAAATACTACCATATCGATATTAGGTGAATAATTACCACCCTACTAGAAATATAGTAATTTATTTATTTTTAAATATTTTAAAATAAAAAATACAATTAAAGAAGTTATATTATACTTATTTTCAGGTTCATAATTTTATTTATGGGTTATACAAGAATAGGTTTACATAGTTCAATTTATAAAAAACTCCATATTTTTGTCATACTGCACATTGCCGCAGCACCTCTTTAAACCCTGTGTGAACGCTCAGAGTGAAGCATCTGACTTCTATTCGATCTTTGTTGGTAGTTGTACATTCGCATTGTCTAGGTAAAGACTACTATAGCCGAGTAGAAGCAGAATTGGGCGTGTCCTGAAAAACAAAGTAGTGTGATCCAAACCAAAGCCACTTCATCTGGTAACCACATGACTTCAGTTCAGCCATACACAATCCCAAAAGACAGGCAGAAAAATTGACGGCTGGGGACAGGAGTTGGACGGTTTTCAGCCTAGATTGGTCAAATTTCCCATTTTCTGCTGGTCAAATTTAACATTACGCACATGCTGCATACATGCGCACAGCGGCACAGTCAGTAAGCGGCTATTGTCTCAGTAACACACACACACACGCTAAAGAAGTGTGCACAATAAAAACAAAATCGGTGTAATGCAATCCCTTAGAGCAGCCCGGATATTTAATGCTACCTATTATTGAAGATTCTAATACTATAATAATAATAATAATAATAATTTTTTTAAATCCTGCAACCATTTTAAACTATTACTAGAAATACACAAGACATTTTAATGTCTTGTTTTTTTTTTTTTACACGGCATTTTAAATGTCCTACAGATAATTTGTGTTGTTTATTTTCTTTTTATCTTTTTTTCCACAGGGCTATTTGGTGTTATCTTTTGTTGGCTATAGGCATTGCCTCAACTGTACCTACCCCCTAGACATGTTTTATTTCATCTTGAATGCATGTACTTTTATTCTTTTTTTTGCTACTACAACATTATATTTATAGTTCATTATGGATATGACAGTTCTAAAGAACATATTTTGCCAGGGACAAGTCTCCCTTATCACACTGAACAGAAATTCCCCCAATTCTTGTTAAGTCAGCTTGAATGAAAAACTTGCACCAACTGTTGTACAAACAGTGAGATCTCATTGACTAAAATGACGTAAACATGTTGTGTGCTTTGATTAGACTATAAATCCTTAACTGCCAGCCAAAAACCAATCTTCAAAAGAAATTAGGGTGTGGATAAATATCATACGATAAAGAGGATCAGGTTTGACTGTTGTGAGAGATGGGAACACTAAAAAGCAGAACAATGGAAGGCTAAAAACGTGATGATTCATCACCTATTGTAGAAATTATGGTGAAGATTCTACAAAACTGTTATGGGTGAAGAAATAGGTATACTGGGTAACTGGTAAAATTGTATTTAATGTATTTTTTATATTTCTCTATGTTGCTTTTATGTTTTATGTAGAGCAGTTTTAATTTCCTTGTTTTTGAAATGTTGCTATGCAAATGAACTTGCCTTGCCTTGTAGACTTTCCTTCTTAATTTGATGCCGAGTGCCAAAAAGATGATACACTGTTAATGGCTGAAGGCTAAATCGTTTCTTCATGTAGTATAATTCATCACTTAAACATCCTTTTTTTTTTTCAGGAAAGAGAAAAGGAGAGAGGGGTGATAGTTTATACATATCTCAGCATTTTCAAAGTTTCTTTTCTGAATATTCTTGATTTAAAAATTACTTGAGGAAGACTTCCTGAGATGTGCATCAGATAAAAAAAAGCCACTGGTGATCCATGTTTTAACATCAAAGCGCATTTTGAAAATACCCATTATGGCTAATCCTTTTTTTCCTTCATATTTAAAAAAAATCATGGATGGACATAACACATCAACAGTCTAGCTATTAAAGACAAAACTATTTTGTCTTGTTCATTTAAATGACCATTAAAAGTTAGTTCAAGTTTATGCCCTTACACAGAACAAAATTACAAACGCAACACTTTTGTTTTTGCCCCCATTCATCATAAGCTGAACTCAAAGACCTAAGACTTTCTCTATGTACACAAAAGGCCTATTTCTCTCGAATATTGTTCACAAATCTGTCAAAATCTGTTTTTGTGAGCACTTCTCCTTTGCCGAGATAATCCTTCCACCTCACAGATGTGGCATATCAAGATGCTGATCAGACAGCATGGGTATTACACAGGCGTGCCTTAGGCTGCAGCACTGAAAAGAAAACCACGTCGGACCTGCACAAAATGAAACTTGTGCATCTAGTTGAACAGTGCCAGAGTCTGCAGGCGGACCTTATTGCATTCCAGCAGCAACATTAGTGGGACGAGTCCAGACACGCATGTGATGGCACTCCTCATAGGCGCACATAATTTTAAAACGAGACAATAAATGTCTCGAGTCTCTCACTGAAGATTTAGTTAAAACTCTGGACTAATGCGAGATGGAAAGCATGGGATTCACATGGACTATTAAAATGTTGATTAGCAGGACGGACTGGGCAATATGGATGTACATCTTTCAGTAGATACTAAACAGGTCATCGTATAAGTAGTATTTTTTCTTTTGAAAATGTATTAAAGGGAACCTGGGGAGCCAGTTTGAATCGGCCTGAAGCATTGATATTTATAATTTACAGTAGATAACAAAGTTTGCCAGTAGAGTAGATGCTGGATCATAAGCCAGTACAAGCACAGTTGATCCAAATCCAGTATTAGGACAGACCCAGTCCAGACGTTATCAGAAGGTCACACAGACCCAGGCAAAATACAGGCAGCCTCAGCCAGTAAAAGCACAGAGGTCTACAGGCAGAATCAGATACAAGCAGCTCAGACCCTAATGGAGGATTGAGTTAGTGTGCAGAGGTCCATTCAAATGAGCAGTAGTATTTCCTAGAAGAGGTTTCCATTCAGGCTTATTACAGAGACAGACTGTTTTAAAGGACAGATAGTAGTAAGAGCACTGCAGTGTCAGGTGTGACTTAATGGCAAATTGTTTACATGGCTCAGGAGTCAGGTAGGAGAGTTTTTCTTAGGTGGTACCATAGGTGTGTGCTTATGCTCTGGTCAAAGCACTTTCTGACATAACAGTGCCAATATTAATGGGCTAAGCAAGGGAAGCTGGTGAGGCACATACTAACACATTTCATACACTTCAATCAAAAATATATCAAAATCATAAATCAAAAGGTTCCATGGGTAATGAGGGGGTCTGTGCCCCAGTAGAGCTTTATGTCTAGCAACGCCCCTGGTAACGAGATAATCAGTGTTATTCACTTCACCGGTCAGTGGTCATAATGTTATGGCTGATCGGTGTATGTAGTATGTATAACCTAGAATAGGTGCACAATTGTCATTGGATAGTTGGTCAGGCAGGATTCCAAACTTGATTGAACTTTATCCTGTCCGGTGGTGATCATGACCCTGTTAATCTGCAACTTAACATCTACCTCCAAGATTTTATCACACAGGCTTGTAAATTCAACTTTTTATATCAGAACCAGATATTTTCTGACAGGTAATGTTTTAGACACATAATTGACCAGGGAAAGTTGCAAATCCAAGCCATAGAATTGTCTATGGGATAAAAATGAATGGGACCAATGATGGCCATAAAAAGCTCCTCGCATTTTGCAACTGTTGACATCCATCCATTGTCAACCGCTTATCCTGCGTAGAGGGTCGCGGGGGACTGGAGCCAATCCCAGCTGCCATCAGGCGAAAGGTGGGGTACACCCTGGACAGGTTGCCAGCCCATCGCAGGGCCACACAGACAAACAACCACTCATGCTCACACCTAAGACAATTTAGGGTCACCAATCAACCTAGTCTGGACAGTGGGAGGAAGCTGGAGCACCTGGAGAGAACCCACGCAGACAAGAGGCAGGTAAAGGCCGGGGCAACCGGGGTTCGAACCCACAACCTTCTTGCTGTCAGGCTAACCACTGCACCGCCCAACTCTTGACATAAGATACCAAAAATAAACCTATGTTACAGTACAAAAGAAAAAGTGTATGTAGTTCCTCTTCAAACACATTGATTTAGGAATATCATCCAAGTGAACGTAATGTCAGCTGAAATAAAGGAGGTATGTAAGGTAGATCGTGAGGGACTGTATTCAAGACAGAACATCAAGATGAAGTAAAGCAGCATAGATCTTCAGGACCTTCTGCGAGTTGTGCTTTAGCAGTACAAGTTTCCATTCAGACTACCCCAAACCAATTGAGACACAAACCTGGGGCTTTTTGGAAGCCCTTGGGCATGTGTGCACATGTATAACGTGCTTGACTCCTGTCAGTGAAGGCATGGCAGTCCAGACCGAAATGTATTACTTTCCTCCTGAAATGGATGCATTTTTCAAGTTCCATAGGACGACAATTTTATAAACAAGTCTATGTCTTAAGTAATAATTCTACCTTCCGTAAGTCCCATCCCATCGTTTCACACTGAATGAGTGAAGTCCTTTACAGTGTCAAGTGGGTTGTCCTTGATCATGTCTCCAGAAGACCCTCACACCTAAATCAAATTGATAGAACATTGCCAACATGCAATAAATGCAAGAATTCCTATAGACCCAACCCATTTCCCAAACTTCAATTGTAACTTTGATCCAGAGGCACCACTTCTAACAATTTGATGTAGGTAATTGTTAACCACAGAACACAATACCAGAGAATAAAGCAAGTCCTAATATCTTCCTTGGCAAAGCCTTTGTGTGTCTAACAACTATTAAAAAAAAAAAAAATTTGATTCCAGATGTGAGAGTTATTTCCTACAGGGTCAGTAAGTACCGGGTGGAAAACTAAAGGTTTGAAACATTAACAGTGTGCATGAACAAGAAATCCTGAAACCATTTTAAACTATTACCAGAAATACACAAGACATTTATTTATAGCACTTAAAGTACTCAAGGCACTTTACATGGGGGATTACATGATCAGCATAAAAACCTCAGAACTTAAACAGCATAACAGGACAGAAACAAACTGGTGAGGCTAAAGGTCATTTAAGATGTCTTAGTGACAAAATCTGTATTTTTGCAGGCAGGAGAAAATGTGGAAAAGTCAAGTCAGACATACTTTGCATTTGCACTGAACTTAGTCCACAATGCAGTTATTTGTATAAAAGTTTCACAATTCCATAAGACAAATTCAGATGAGTGAGGACAGCAGACATCAGGAACATGAAGTAAAAGCAACATGACTGTACATGTGATCAGGTATTTAGACATGAGATTAGGATCACTTGAGCAGTTTTGGCTTTTAGTTCCTACACATGAGTAGGCAGGGCTTTGTCAGGAGGCTAAACAAGTTATATTGGTTTCAATCAGGCAGTTGTAATACCATTACAATTATAGAACACATTGCATAATGCTCTTTAAACTGCAAAATATTTTTTGCCATTAAACAGTGACATCCATCTTCAGACTAGAATCCTCTTGCCACCTGAAGAAGAGGGAGCCAGATTAGACATGGAACAAATTGTACACAAGCAAGACTGCTCAGAAACTCTACAGTCCCCACTCACATGGATCAGGTTATGTACAGTGTTAACACACTTTAATCTGGTTAGCAAACATCTGCAGATGATCAGCTGTTCTCAGATTACATTGATAACCACTGATGGAAGACAAAAAGCCATTCAATGTGATTTACTTTGCATTTTTTCCTTCCATCATGCTGCAAATATATTTCTGAAAGATTATATGTGACTGCAACAATACCACACCACTTGAGTCCACATAAGTTTTGGGAATCCAAAAATATTGCACCAAATTTTGTTTACCAATTTTTAAATACTTCAATAAATCTCCCTCCTTCATACAAGTCAAACCTATAGTGAAACTGAAGTGTTACAAAGCAGTTTCTCAGGAACAGTTTGAGTTGATCCTGTTATTTACTGCTGCAGTGACCTAGTTTTCCCCTCTAGGGGTGTCCTGAAAACACCCCTGAAATCTGAAGGTATTTTGAGCCTTCCTGAACAATATTTCTGTAGTACAGGCATTTGACTGCTGTCCAGTATAAAGAATACAGACTTCACTGTTTTGTCCTTTTCATCTTAGAAACAAACATGTCTTACCGCATAGCATGCAGGCATACTGGAGGGCAGAGTCGCTGCAAGCACTTGATCCAATTCTGAAGAAGAAATGTTAGCAGTCATTTCATGCAAGTGTACTGTGTGATGCTGTAATCTAATGTTCAGAAAACCAAGCTTCACCACTGAACAGTCTGCCGGTAATTCCAGCTATTTCAGTTTGGATTTCATCACAACAATAGACAGCTATTTGTGTACGAGTTTAAAAGCTACCTGTCAAATTTACTTGACCGCAGACTCCGGGACCAGACTAGCAGAATGGTACCTGTCAAAAGCAAATGTGGAAAATGAGAATAGACTCATTTTTAAACTAATCTTCCTCAAGTACAGCTTTAAGAGACTCAGAAAAGTGGATTATATAAACAATCGTCAGTTGTCGCATCAGACGGCACTTCCTATTCCACGTTTTCATCACTGACAAAGCTACTTTAGGGATTCATTTCATTTGGGCAAATAAGCTTATCAATAAGCCACAACTGTACAATGATTCAAAGCACTTGTACTTAGGATTTTGTAGTATTAGATCATATTGTCCAAACTTGATCTCTGGACAAAATGGGACATTTAGTAGGCCAGGAACAAGTCAGTCTTTGCTCGATTTAGCTCCAGATCAGATGAGTGTATGACAAGTCAATGTCAACTTGACAGTCAGTCATTACAAGTGATGTGTTCATATCAGGCTTTTTAAATCAGTTAAGTTTGTTTTCTGCTTGAGTGCAGAAGCTTACAATTCAGATTTAAAAACAAAAATCAAACCAGAGTGCCTCCATTGTACAAAAGTGAGCTTAAGCTTACTTGACCATTTTAAGATTTAAAAAAAACCAAATAGAAAACTTACAAGATCTATGTCCAACATTGTAGCTGCACCCCACAAGATGAATCACTCTTCACACAAATCTTCAGAAGTAGCCAGCTTAACCTTCGGAAATCAGAATTAAAGAAATTGTGAAACACTAGACCTGATCAAGTCCATTCAACACTACACGTCCTTGTAATTGTGTTCAGAAAACCAATGATCACCACTGAACAGTCTGCCGGTAATTCCAGCTATTTCAGTTTAGATTTCATCACAACAGAAGCAGCCGGTTGCCATTTTACAATGACCGATGCAAATTCACCTGCATGAAATGAACAGTCTTCAGTCAGGAGGTTTAGTGTGGAGTGTCACAGCGCTGCATGGCAACTTGTAAGAGAGGGAGGTGGGGGGAGAAGTACATTAGAAACACAGTTTGCTACTTGATGCGACATCAGGCATCCCCACTTCCTACCCACAGTTAATTACCACACTAGTGAGGACGTGTTCACTTACCCATCATTCCAACAGGCTCAGCAGCTGATGTATCTTTCTGGCCTCAACATTTTTTACGACAGCTCACACACCTCTTCAGCTACAGAAACGAGGGGATGTGTTAATCGTGACAGACGATCCATTTATTTTGACAGGTAACAGAACTGCATCATCTTATGTTCAGAAAACCGAGAGTCACCACTGAACAATCTGCCGGTAATTCCAGCTGTTTCAGTTTAGAGTTCATCACTACATTTAACAGCTATAGCATATTTTACACACAAGTGCATTAAACCAACCTCAGTCTTGACTTTGCATAGTCTTCTATGGGCCCACCTTGACCTGTCATAAAGGGGAGAAACTTTCATTAACAGTTCGTAAAGACAGTTCACCAGTGGCAATCAACGGCAGTCTGAGGCTCAGAACAGTGAGTATGAAACATCGTCAGTTGTCGCATCAGACGGCACTTCCTATTCACAGTTTTCATCACTGACAGCTGCATTAAGACAATAGATAATTGAGTTAATTTCACTCAGTCACTCACCTCCTAAGGACATGAGAATCCATATTTTCAATATGGGACTTCTTAAACTTGTGCAGAGAGCTGCCAGACTTAAGCTGATCTGAAGAAGAAGACATTCCTGGTTTTAAAATAATTATTTATTTATTTATATATATATATATATATATATATATATATATATATATATATATATATATATATATATTTATTTAGGAAGTAACTAACTTTGTTAGTTACTTCCTAAAGTATTCCCAGAAAGCCACAATAATCACTTAAACTCTGCCACATTGTTATAATACATAATATTTAAATATGTAGTCAATTTAATTTTGACCAACACACATTTAAATCGGATAATCAGTGCGCCTGTATGCTTTCACCAACTTTTATAGAGAGAAAACGAGATTGTAGAGGAAGAAACTGTTTTATGTTCGCAGTACAACACACTTAATAAAAGCTGAGAGAAACCACCCCCGCACGAAATCTCATTTTGTCTTTCATTTGGCCCATCAGTCAGTCTTCCCCACGTGGTTGGTCGAGGCCCGTCAGGCCATACTAACGTTGCTCTTTAGCTACCGGATATCACGATTTAAATATGTCACAACATACCACTAAACTAGCATGCTCTTTGAAGAGTCAATACTGTGGCCTCGTATTTACTGACCACTCTGAAGTAGTTAAACAGTGTGCACGGAGCCCACACAGCTGCTGGATCGACAGATGAATTCAAAAGAGACAGAAACGTTTGTCGGCGAACTTTTTATACCCCGAGCGTCGCGTCGCAGGAATTAAACGTCACTTCTTCTTCTTTAGCATTTATCGCTCTCTGTCGCACCCTGCTGTACCGGAGTGTGAACATCATGACTTTTATATTACGTTTTTGGAGTAATTTGACGACTGTACAAATACTTTTTAAATTATTTTAAACTGATAATTAACTATTGGATTCACTTTAAATGACAAGAACGCTGAACTTTCCAAACAATAGTGAAAAGTAACTTATTTACATATGTGGCCACTGTTCCACTCTACCACATTTCAGAGGCCCATACTGTACTTTGTACTTAGCAACTAGTTATAAATTACTTTCCAGATTAAGATTACATACAAAATAAATGATAATCTTATAAACAATGATGCAATGTTTATCCCAACAGTATATAAAGCAGTTAAAATTAGATCCACCTTGACCAGTTACATCTACTGCTTACACATTAGAACATGAAGACTAATAATCCAACAATATTATCTCAGAAATCTCTGAATGTGTATCTTTCAAATGTTCACTTTCTTTTGTAACACATTTAGTTTAACTTATAGATAACTCAGTAAACGGACTCTAAGTCTCGTACATGTATGAAAAGTAAATAGGTTATGTACTTTTTATTCATTTTCTGTTGGCACTGGGTTTATTGGATCTACTGTTGAAACATCTGCCTTTTTCCTTGAATGATCTTGTGAGAGTCCAAAACGTTAACATTAATCTTCAATAAATTGAGTTAAGATAATGTGCGGTCGCAGGGTGGCGCTGTTTCAGAGGTTACTCTCTGGTCTTCTCCACTAATTACATGGAGAGTCTCATTAATTGTTTGTCTGCTGGCTGTATGGAGACTCAGTTCCTTGCTGTGAGCGTCATTTTGTTCTGGATTTGTTTTCTCGGCAGACTTTGTGTATCACATCACATCCAGAACCACAACACATTTCCTTCAGCATTTTATTATTCACCAGTTTCAGGTAAAGTTTTTAAACTTACTTAAATTGTTTTGGTTTTACACACAGTTTCTTTCTTCCTGCTCTGCTAATACTCCATCCTTAATTTGCATACACAATGTTTTTTGGGTTGCAGCGTTGCCATAAGACAATACCTTTATGGGATGTGACCTGTTAGAAACCACTGATTCATCTATCATCATTTTCTCAGGATAATCAGGGGGCATTATGGTAGTTCACCTCAAACTGTTTCTGCATTACTGTACACACATTATACCTTTCTGATATTTGCTGTTTCAGGAAAAGTTGGAAGACATTAATTGTGTCCTTCCCTGGTTTTGTGGAAAGAGTAATGACAAGAAGATAAAAAAGAAGGTTAAGTGTATGTATGTGTTACTGAAGTGAATGAAAAGTGTGCGTTGGCTGTCAGTGAGAGTGGCAGCTTGAAGGTGTGTGTGTGTGCGCATTGATCTACTGCAGCAGCATGTTGCCACCTGTGAAGAAGGACCGTATCATTACTCAGCTCCCCAAGGTTAGTGACACACGCACACACACACACACGGTCTGTAATGCAATTATACCTAACAACGAGGAGTCTAAAGAGTCTCAAATGCTGCTCTTTGCTTCTCTGAAAGTGGATGACTGCAAATTAGCAAAATGCTGTTGCCCTCAGAAAACCTTGTAACTTCCAGTCTCCAGTACAGACATTTTTAACTCCAATTGAAGGTTTGTGAGCTGAGAAAGTTTCACCGTCTGAATGAAGCACTGTAGATACATTTTAGAAAGTTAATGTGGTCAAAATGAAGCAAGACCTGTTTTCATGGGCAATATAAAGCTAAATACTTATACAAGCTTAATACTTATGCTAATACAAGTTTTTCATTTGAAAGCAACAATTGATGAGGTCTAATGAGCATGATTTTAGTTGGGGACATTGCTTCTTTTAAATTTTTGGGAAATGTTCCAAGATAGTTTTATTTATCAGGAAAAGTGTACCCTGTCTGATATCCCGCTTTCTCTACAGTGTTTTAGTCCAAATGCAGCGCTGCACACCAAAGATGGCTTCCACCCACAGGTGAAGGCCATCTGCCAGGTACAGAAGACAGACACAGTGAGGTAAGATCACAGAAGGGTTAGTATGACCACACGCCCTTTAACATTCGGTGTCAGCTCACAGCCACCGACACCACACCCTTCACATCTGACTGCTTTGGTCTGGTGGTCTGGTAACACGTTCGAAGGATAAGGCCATGATACATCAATGTTTTTTGAGGCACGTGTAAATATTGACAAAGAGGTCACAAATATATAGTTTAATTTAAAAAAAAGGCTCAGTAAATTCCTAAATCAGCTGGGCAGTGTAGTTTAGCAAATGCTGCTCATAATGAAGGAACATGTCACCCAGTGCAACAGTAAGACTCATTGATGGACAACAATAGAGCTCTATGTTACAGAGGAATAAGCCAAATCAGGCTTTGGCTCCACAGATAACACATGTTGGTGGGATCCATTCACTGTTGGTTTCAGTGATTTCATGGAATTTGTTGACAATACTGAAAATGTAGAAGATCACCACTCTTATCCTTCAAAGACCTCACAGTTATTCGCCACCACCACAAACTCCACATGCTTTATGTCTGCTACTTTTCTACACAGCTATGATGAACATTTTATAGAAGATAACCCACTAAAGTTACCAGTTGACAGCCCTCTGCTGTAATTTTCATGAGTTACTAACGACTCATAACAAAAATAAAGTGAGCAGTCAGAACCGCCTGAAGGTGAAGTTATTTAAGGGTAAAGTGTAAAAACAAGACAATAACAATATCGCTCATTTTCTCTGATAATCAGATTCATGCAGAAAAGATTGTAACACACACGCACACACATAAGACCTTTCTCTGACTTAAAATATATTTAGATTTTTGATTTGGAACAAAAATGCCTGCAAGCACAGTATGCAGACTCTTAATACATTTAATGAATTAAAATGATAAAGCAGAATTTGACTTTGTGCTTGTTACAGCAATACAGCCATATGAGGAATGAGGTTGCAAATAAATGCTGAAGCCCAGCATTAGCAGATGATTATTTTTGTAAAAAGCTTAAGAGTGCCTCCATCATATCAAATGTCCCTTAATTTGTGATCATTCAGTCAGTGGAGATGCTTAAATCAAACCTAAGCTAATAAAGTTATTAAAATGATTTGTCTTTATTCTATGAGCTGACTGAGGACCATGAAGGGCTTCATGCATTTGGCCTAGATCAAACTTAAAGTTATTTTAGAATGTGAAAGTTTAAGGGGGCTATGACACATAAACTGAAAGGGGTTAATTAGCGTCAACTCCTGCAAGTTGCAGTGATGTCCGCAGGTTATTGATCATGTTACTGTGTATTTCATGCTGTTGGGTTGTTGTTGTTTGGCTGCTGACAGTATCGGCTCTCTGTTGCCAGCTTTAATATCGCCAAGGTCATTGTGGTGGGAGATGTTGCAGTTGGGAAAACGTGTCTGATCAGCAGGTAAGAAGCAGTCATGAATAAATAGATAAATTAGAGGAGGATGTGCCTGTTTTTGCTATCTAACTATGACTTTATTACTTGTTGAAGTGTTTCCTCACCAAATGTAGCTGCAGTGCACTGCAAGTTTTGGTTCTCAAAAACATGGTTGAACCTAATTGTGTTTCAAGTTGAGGTTGTATTGCCACAAAAATGTCAGTATGTGATTAAAATCATTACATAAATCGATATTAAGTTTGAGGACTAAACTCAAAACATGTTACAGCTTAATGCTTTTAATTTCACATATTTTCTGTGGAAGTGATCCCACTGCTACAACAGAAACACTGATCATAAAAAGAAAAAATAAATTGGTCATGTGTTGATGTAGAGGTCAGTCACACAGGGAAACACACAGTCAACCTGTGCTCAGAGCTGAGACTCACGTTTTCTTTGGGAAAGATTTAAATCATCATTAAGGGTTTAACTGAGTTACTTTCTGGTTGATACAGGAGTGAGTTAAAGAAACTGGAGTCAATTTATGTGTCTTCATTAGATCTCCTGAAATGTCAGTCAGGGTGAAGACTGTGGTGATACTACAGTTTTATGACTTTTCACTATTTATTATTTTTATTAAACAATTAAACAAGATAAAAGTGATTTATTAGATTTGTTTTCTTACTGCTGATCAGTCAACATGTTGTTAGACAAAATGATTAATCAAAAAATAGTTGATGATTGAGAGATTTATTGATTACAAAAAACTAATGGTTGTCAGTTTCAGCTCTAATATATACTCTCTCACTGGCCCCTTGTTCCTGTAAGGTTCCGTAAAGGTGCGTTTGATAAGAACTACAAAGCAACCATAGGGGTGGATTTTGAGATGGAGCGTTTCGAGGTGCTCGGCGTTCCCTTCAGTTTACAGCTGTAAGTATGTCGCTATACCACAGAGAAACACTCAGTTCATAGACTGCCCTAAACAAACTAATTCATTTACTGGGCTGACTAAAATGGACAACAAGGCCTGTTTAATGCTACCCAACCTTCATTTGATCACATAAAAGTAAAAGTTATTGAATGTCTGAACAACCTATTTACATATAAAGTCACATAATATTCTCTGTAGCTCTCTTGCCTCCCTTTCCTTTTCTTCTTCTCCTTGTTGACCTTGTTAGCTATGCTAGCAGTGTGGCTCTAGGGATACCGATGTTGGTCGGTTCACCATTTTAGTCCTGAAATATCACTATTGGCTGGACTCATCTTCTGGGCACCATGAAGATAAATCCTAATGACTTTGGTGATCCCCTGACCCTTATTCTAGCGTCTCTGAAGGTCAATCTTTTACTCATCCAATTAAATATCTCAGTTTCTACTTTATGGATTGGCACCACATTGTATACAGTCTTTGTTTCCAGAGGATGAATCCCACTGATGTTGGTGATCCCCTGACTTCCTCTGGCAACACCATGAGGTTGACATTTGTGGTGTGAGTAGAATGTCTCGGCATCTATTGTGTGCATCGCCATGAAACCTGGTTAAAAAAAATGTTCATGACACCCCGGGATTAATTCTAATAACTTGAGTGATCCCTTAATGTTTTCTGTTGCACCATTATCAGTTTAAAATCTTAATTTTCCCAATACTTTGGTTTTATGATGGTTCTGCAAAACTAATATAATTCCCTTCAGCCTCAGTTCTGCTTTTTGTTTAGGACTAATTAGCAAATGTTAACACTGCTGACACACTATAGAGAAGGTGGTGAAGATGGTGAAGATGGTAAACATTATACCTGCTAAACATCAGCATCTTAGCTTTGTCATTGTTAGCATGCAGATGGTAGCTGTGTAAGCTGTGTACAGCCTCATTAGCTTTGCTGTAGACTCTGATCTTGTTTGAATAAAGCTGATAATTGTTGACAAAGGCCTACTGTGGCTCTACTCTCAACTCCGAAAATTATGTATAGGCTTAACCCCACTCTGCATGTTAGTTTAAACAACCACTGTGACTGCTGGACATCACACCACAGATCCTCCCCTCTTCATCTCACCAAAAAACCCAACGAGAACAATTTAAAGCTGCATGTGATCTGTTTCAGATGGGACACAGCAGGTCAGGAGCGCTTCAAATGCATCGCCTCAACATATTACAGAGGAGCACAAGGTGAATTTAGCTTTACTATTAGACCTCTCACCTCACTAAAGTAAATTACCAGCATTGTCTCACTCACCTTCTCATCAAGCTCTTTGTTTTTCTTTTGTACTGTACTTACTGTCTGTCTCTTTACACTCCTCCAGCCATCATAGTGGTGTTTGACTTAAGCAGTGTGAGCTCTTTAGCACATGCCAGGTAAGGAGTACCCCCATTATAACCAAATTATTGTACCATTAAAATGCAATTTGAAGTCTAATAATTATTTGTGTGTAGGCAGTGGCTGGAGGACGCCATGAAGGAAAATGACCCATCCAGTGTTTTACTGTTCCTTGTCGGTACCAAGAAAGACCTCAGTGTGGGTGAAATTGATCAAATATTACTAAAATGGACATATAGAGCTGAAACACTGATCAATTAATTGATTGGTTGAATGACCAGCAGGCCTCATATCTACATGCTCAGGTTAAACTACAGTGGTTGGCCCAACTATCTGGATAGGCAACTTCTTCTGAATGCCGTGGGCCGCTCAGTTGTCCAACCACCATCACTTATAACTGGTTCTAATAGTGTTACCAATAGCCACAAATTAGCAACCCCACTGGAAAAAGAAACTTTTCTTGATGGTGTTCCAAAAGGAACATAGTGCCAAAATAAGAGTTGCATCCAAGTCTACATGGTCATCTGGTGGGCCTGCAGCAGAGAGAAGCCTCAACCTATTTACAGTTACTTATTCTTTTATGTATAGTTTTTAGAATAATGTTACATTTGAAAGACGTTTCTGTTTTAGTTCTGTATTTTTGGCAGGAGTGAACAGTGATTACAAAGTATCCAAGAGGCCAAAGGGCCTTGTTTCAAAAAGTACTCAATTTACAATCATGTTGAGGAAAAGCCGTACATTCTCACATTTAAGAGCTGGAACCATGAAATGTTTGGCACTACATCGATTATTAAAATAGATGCACATTAATGATCTGGAGATCAGTCAAGATAATCATTGCAGCTCTTAAAATCTTACATGTCCTCTTACGTTTATTTTATGATGAGCCTAAGTGTACAGTGACCTGTGGCCTGGAGCGTGTTCTTAGCTTCACTTTACTATCCCCATTCAATTCTCTCTCTCTCTCTGTATTTCAGTCTCCTGATCAATTGGCTCAGATCGAGCAGGAAGCCATCAGACTCTCTGAGGAAATCAAAGCAGAGTACTGGGCTGTGTCTGCAAAGTCAGGTGAAAGCCAAACACACATCAACAGGAACAAATCACCTATTCCCACATCCAACAGTCAGCACCCTTACATGCTTTTCATTTTCTGTGTAATCTTCTTTTTCTCACTAAACTCTTTCCTCTGTCTTTTTATTGCTCCAGGAGATGGCATCAGGGATTTCTTCTTCCGTGTGGCCTCTCTCACCTTTGAGGCCAACATTTTGTCTGAGCTCGAGAAAAGTGGCTCCAAGCACGCCGGTGACATCATCAGTGAGTAATAAAGTCTCATTATTTAGATGGCAGTATCATGTAAGCATTTCTTTGATCTAGTGACCAACTTCTGGGTTCTACTGTATCATAGCTACTGTCAACAAATCTATGATAAAAACAACTTTTCACACCTCCATAAACTGTCAAGTCCATTTGGTCCCATTGAAGTTGTCAACCTTTTAAAATACGTCACAGATATTCTGTAGTTTATTGCTGAAAATTGTGTTTTACTAAACATTACTCAAACAGAAGTAAATAGTGTGTGCATCGAATGACTAAAATCAGGGATTCATTTGTACTGGCCTGGTGTGAACACACTTTTTGACAAATGCAGGTCTCAATTAGACACCTGGTCTGGTTCAGTCATTTAAGCAAATAAAAGCCTGGGCTATTAATTGAAGTTTTACGGTATTGGCGTTCCTCGCAGGGCTCACAGACAGCACAGAAGCTGATCACAAACCGACCAAGAGGAAGTCCAGCTGCTGCTGATGAGAGAGAACCAATGACTGGATACACTGCACCGACTACGCAACAACACACTGAAGGAGAAAACTGAAGTATGATCTCAGCATCTTCATTCATCATGAATAGACATTGTAAAAGGCGATGTCATGTCAAATTAATGATGTATTTGTGGTGTTCTGCAAATGGCTTGAGAGGAAGTTGTAGGTTTGACGTAATGAATTCTAAGCTGAGGCTGTAAACAAGAAGTCATTTCAGGAAAGTCTAGTGCTGGCCAGGGTTACAACAAATAAAGCTTTGTGATATGTTTGGTAAGCATTTATCAAAAGAGGAAGATTATTCTTTGTTACATCTTTAATTAAACTGCACTTGGTTGATGCTTTCATAAACACCTGTCTGTCTGTAGCAATATTTTTCTCATGTTGTTGGGGAAGCACTAGTTTCCTGTCATGTGTCTGTGCTGCTAATGTGATGCACACGCCGGCTCCCATGACTGCAGTCATACCCATAACGCATCTCTCTCCTCTGACATAAGGGTTCTCACAATCTCACAAATGGAGGGATTGTTTGCAGGGACAGAAACGAGCAGCAAGTATTTATCTGAGGCAAAACGATTTCCTCACTCAGTAAAGTCAGACAGGAGGGAGACATGCTCGACCTTATAAGCCTGCATATTTTCCTTTATCCCCTATTAAACATAGATAACTGTTCTGCTCACTTCTTTTGAAATAGAAGAGCTAGATAGCGTAAAAGGTTGCTAAAATTCCTCAAGTTCTGTTCCCAACTAGTTATATTTCTACCGTGAATAAAACCAACGATGCAAACACACACACACACACACACACACACTTACATGTACATCACGTGTTCAGAGTGCCAGTGTGTTTCCCAAATCAGCATCAACAAGACGCAAGTTATAATATGAACACTTTTATTAAAGGGATCACAGGTAGAAAAGGTCATCAGCAGTGCCAGAGACATCATTTCTCCTCTATCACCAACTACTGCCGAGATCCAATCACAGCCTCACTGAGAAAGATGCAGTGTGTCTTAATCTGGCAAGAGACGTAAAACCAAGTAAGTTTACTCATAAACCATAATTATTTAAAACAATATGCATATTGTGGGACCATGATACTTTGCACACTGCAAAATGAAGCACACCATTGAATACCAGCGCTGCTTGTTTGTACTGTGGCACAGAGGCACAGCAAAAAACAAAAACAAACGAAAAATAAACTGAATGCATCCGTCAAGAGGGATGCAGAGTGGCCTAAAACTGCCGCACGACGATCACAAAAGAGATTCAATGTGTTTTTAACAACAATATCTTCATTCTACTGAAATAGCTGCGTGCAGTTCAGAATATTATACAGTTAGGAATATAAACATAGTGGGACGTTAGTTTGATAGTATCTCCTGCTGATAGTGTTACGGTTAGAGAAATTTGAACTCTAAATTTTACTGCTGCAGCTGTGAAACTTGTTCTTGCTTGTTGACATTCAGTGGGAAAAGCGTTACAGTCTGGGACTGAATTGCAGCGAGATCTGAGGAGATAACATCCTACAAGGTGGCAAACATCATAACCCAATGTCACAAGTGAAATGCTCACTGAACTGCAAACATTACAGATACAAGAGATTCAAATTTTAGTTAACTTTAAAAAAAGATAACCCTCTGACACTGCCATGGAGGCTTGCTTGACATGAAGAGGTGCTTCCACTTTGAACGTTTGCCTGTTCGATATTGTTACTAAAACAAACTGCTTTAAAATGGGGAGTAACTCCTTCTGCCATGCCTCACATAAATGCAGATGAAATCGTCAAAAACCACCACTGTTACCTCAAATGTGGCACACTGTCAGTCTCCACAGTCTGCTGACAGGTCAAATAAGAGTCAACAATACATTAGAGGCTTTCTACAGGAGCCAAAACACATAGTCAGCTAGCCATAATACAGCATGTGGTGGAGAAAGACAGAAACTCATGTTTGACAGAAACTCAAGCGAACATGAAGGTTTCTCCTTGAATTAATGTAGCCTTTTTTTATAATCAGCCGCATTCCTCACGCTCAGTGTGTGTGTGTGTGTGTGTGTGTGTGTGTGTGTCTGTACAGTCACATGTGTTTGCTTTGACAGATGTGAAGAGCGGAGGCTTACGGTTCAAACAGAAAATAAACAAGTCTTTATTCATTCTGACATTCCATACAAAAATTAAATTTCCTGATGGCTTGGCAAAAGCGATCTTTTGGCACCTGCTCACAAAAATCCACCAACCCATAAAGGAGGAAAAGTGGGTTCTGGGAACTGTAACTGTGCCCTCAACCAGTCATGGATTAAACTATAACCAATCGCAAAAATAAAGACAGTAGACAGCCTGTCTGACATAGTCTGTTTAGGTCCATATCCTATATGTAACTGCTGTCGGATAGTTCAAGTTTTTTTTTTGTCATCGTGCTGACTTCCTGCATGTCATATACAGTGTTTTTCTGACTATACAAAATACTAAGCAGCCAAAGGAGTTGCCTGGAGGTGAGGAGGTGAAACATTTGGGATGAGAAGGGCAGACGGGGAGGGGGACAAGAGGAAGGAAGGAGTTGAGATGCGCCATGATACCAGACCAGAATGATAAACTGCAGCTACAGTATTAGGAGTCTGCAAGATGGAGGGGGCTTCAGCTGTTGGTAAACTGGATGAAAGGGCTGATGGGTTGTGGGAGAGAGTTGAGGGTTTTCCAGATGAAGAGGCAGTACAGAGGATGGAGTCGTGAAGGAAAGGGGGGTGGGGGTGTGGCAACGCCCCCCTACATGTCCTATCGGTCCATTTCGTCCAGCAGGGGTGTGGCGTCTCCGGCGATCGACATGGGCGTGCTCTCTATCATGGGGCTGGGTGACGGTCGTGGCGTCATCCTCTGTGTTTTCTTCCGACCCTCCGCTTCTTTCTCCTTCAGCCATTGCTCCGCCATCTTGCCCCAGTCCACTGCGGAGGCGCTGCTGCCACTGGCCCTGCAGGGCGGGAGCACAAAGGGGGAGGTGTTTTAGTCAAATACAGTGTAGGAAGGAAAAACAGATTGAATACTGGGCAGCTGAAATGATGCAGATTGTGGGTTTGGCTCCATCTGGTGGTAGAAAAATAATTTAAGACTGACTGATCACCCAAACTGGAATAAACCAGGATGCTTTTTCAGGAAATACATGGTTACAGTCCATCAAGTTGACCACACATATTCCCCCCCTGTACTTACTTTGGCTGCGGCTGCTGCTGCTGCGGAGTCCGTCCTCTGGATGATGTGGAGGATGACGGCGTGCCGGACGAGTGGCCGTGGTGGCTGCTGTGATGGCCTTGATGTCCGTGGTGCGACGGGTGGCCTCCGTGTGTGTGGCCGTGTGCGTGAGAGTGTGAGGACTGCGGGGTTGAGCCGGGGTACTGCGGTGTGCCCAGGGCCTGCTGGCTCGGTGTGGTGTAGGAGTAGCTGGGCGTCATCAGGGGCGTCGCAATGGGCTGCTGAGGTGTGGCAAATACCTGCAGAGGAGGAAGTACTGGTAATGAATGTAGCTCGCCAAGTTACTTGGGAAAATTCAATATTTGTATACGTATGGCCTCATGAAATCAACCAACTGAAATCACATTCAGTCATCCCTTTTTGCTGTCAAAAATAATGTCTACTATGTATATGTGTCTCACATGATAAGCAGAGGAACTCCCTCCTCCTCCTCCTGAGCTGCCACCGTAGCCGTACTGGCTGGAGCTCCACTGTGCAGGGGTGGTGTTTGGGTTCTGGCCCTGGCCTGTGACTGCAGCGATGGCACTGAACATCTGAGAGGTCATGTTGCGTGGGAGGGCGTTGACAGCGCGCGTCAAGTCTAGGGAGGAAGGCATACAGCAGGGAATCGTAACATGTACTACAACTCCACTCATGCTGAAAATGTAGATTTGTGTGTGTGTGTGTGGCAGAGAGTGGGACTCACCTGCGATGTTGATATTGGCAGGGGTGGCATTCAGGGATGCAGGCGTCCTTGTTCGGCTGCTGTTGCTGGGAGTGATGCCTTTGGCAGGAGAGAAAATGTTCAAGTTGTTGTTCAAGTTGCAATACACACTATGAACAGTGGGTGTAGTGCATCCGTACCTGGCACAGGCTCTTGGTAATGGTCCTTAAACCAACGGAATAGTCCATTCACTGTAGGGAATATCTGTGAACGGTAACGGAAGCCATCCGGGGTGATGGTCACAAACTCAACACTAGAAAAAAATAAAAATAAAGACAGCACGTTGACATTCAGTTCTACAGATATGTAAACCTTGTTGTCAAACATCGAAACAATAACAAAATGTTGTGGCATTGGCGCAGCTGTGCGGTTTCTGTGTCTGGTTTTAATGTGAACTTGAGCTGCTTCAAGGAAAAGCAACATTAACTTTTTTAATGATTATTTTTTGTGGAATTATTTTTTATTGAATAGGGACAGAGGCAGACAGGAAACAGGGAAGGGGTGGGGGGTGGGGGTGACATGCAACAAAGACAACAATTACGTTTTAATCCGGCTTTTGCTGAAATCAGTCCAACCTGTTTGCTCAATACTTCCTATCCATAGCATCATTACAGTGAGTGATCAGAAAACAGAGGGGACAAAAACATTCCTGCTCACCGTGGTTTTCCACGAGGTTGGTAGCCCAGTATGAATTTTCCTGGCAGATCTTTACATGCCGAAATAAAGTACGGAATAAAAGTGGGCTTTTCCCTCTTTGTCCTGACCAATAACTCCTCCATTTTCTATCAGAGAGGCAAACAAGACAACAGCACATGAGAGGTGCACCTTGTGACAAAAATAGGTATTAGAACAAGATGAGTTGCTGAGTTATGCTTCCCACAATAAGAATAATATTCTAAAGACCACAGAATACTCAGGACAGTAAATCAGTATGCACCTCCTTGCTTCCCCCGTTGCACTCCTGGAAGTACTTATGCCCCAGCAGATCTCGGGCAAATGACGCCATTGGCTGAATGTACCGAGCAGTGATTTCATCCAGATCTTCAAACTCCTGCAGAGAATGTAAGAGACTCTTTAAGAACATGTAGCAGCCACAGCAACACTGATTTCAATTTACTGCATGCTTGATTATGAATTACGATGCTGAACAAAGAGGAAGAAAAAAAAAAAAACATACTTCATTATTGATCCAAAGAGTGTGCCCTAAGCTGAATGCGTTCTCTTTGCCCTCTTCTCTCACATCCACGTGCTGGTAGATACCATCAGCCACCTACAAAGCATCATAGAGTCAAGACTGGAACATGCATCAAACAAAGTCTTTACATTTCATTATTGACTTATCTTCTTACAAGTGATTTGATTTGCTTTAAATATTTACTCACATCAGTACTCAGTGTCGTGTGCTTCTGCCAAGTTGCTCAAATTCCACGACACCACAAAGTCCCACCCCCTCACCTGTGCATTAAGTTAATATCTTATCTGTATCTTAGCTGTATCCCTGCATCTGTTTCTTACTTTCCAGGTGACTGTGAGGTGGTTCTCTCCCTTGCTGCTGGGTCTGATGATCAAGTCTCCCTGGTCCAGGGTCTCCATCATCTTCTCTGCCTGGTTGAAACTGATATTGTGGAAGTTGGGATGGGCGATCACACGCTTTATATATGCTGGAGAGACAGAGAGAGTGTAAAGAACAGGCAGTATATAAAAAAAGGGAAATTTTCCCAACAGCAGCACAGTGCACTCTTTTATTAGCAAATTCAATTCATTAATCCTGTTATTATACTAACGTGTTCGCTGTTGTTTCTTTTTGAGCTCTTCCTCTAGTTTTTGATCTTCGGACTCTGTGTCAAAGTCATAGTAGCTGTCCTTGGGGAGCTTCCACTCATTGGCCTTGTCCATCAAATCTGAGGTGCGGCACGTGAGATCGACGCTGAATTTCTCAATGTCAATTTTCATGATGCGGCAGTGAACGGTCATGCCCACCTGGAGGAGGATGGGGAAGAGGAACAATTAAGTATGATTAAACAGGTGTCACAGTAGAAGGAAACAAGACAGGAAGGACGGAAATAGGCAATAATTAATCATCGATCGATCAGGACTGGGTAGTGGAACTGGCACCAACTGGAAACTCTCAGAAACATTTTTGCAGGTGAGATTAACAAAACAAAGAGATAAATAAAAAGATGAAAGTAGCAAGGCACAACATCCAATAAGGGATAACAACAACAATCAGTGCCTCACCTTGACCCTCTCTTCCGGGTGTTTGACCACTTTGTCACTGAGAAACTTGGTGGGAATGAATCCCTGGACGCCGTTATCCAATCTGGACCGCACCCCAATGGCCTGACCTGGACAAGAACCGCTGTCAAAGTGGTTCCACACCTAAAGCAGGGATACAAAACAGAACAGAACAAAACAAAAACAGATCAGACTCTCAGCTGTTCCAGTTTCAAGTTATCAAAAGTAGAAACCTCAGGTGTCTGGTACCTCGCTGAGTTCAGGAAAGTTGTCCTGCTGGCAGAAGGGACACTGCCATAGCCCTGTAGCATCATTACGGATGGCCTGGTCGTAGCTCTCTCCTTGAGGCCTCCGGTGAGCAATACCAGTCACTACACTGGTGATCAGCTTACCTGGAAGAAACGGAGGGAAAATCATCAACCACACCCGACTACGGAGCTGCATTTCTACTGTGACTGGTCCAAATGTCACGTTGATCAAGTCATGCGCTATAATTACTAACCAACTAATAACGTCTTGAGGGCTGATGGTTAGGAATTAACTTTATATTGTTGATCTTTGGCGAAGTTTAATTCAAGAGACAAATGTGCGTACTTCAGAGCAGTGTGTATTACCAATATAAAAGGTCTCTGGAGTCTCCTTGGTGAGCAGGTTGAAGACTTCCTCTGTGTTGGGGACTCTGTAGACAACTCTCAGGTCTTTGTATCTGCAGCTCAGCTCTGCACGGATATCGTACAGAGTAATCCCCTTGTTGCCGTAACCCTACAGGGACGAAAAAGAAAAAAAGAAAATTGTTTTCTTTTTTACAAACCCAATAATTAATTGATTAATGGAGAATATAATCAGCACGTTAAGCCATAATGAAAATAATAATTAGTTGCAGTCTGATAGAAAATACTACAAAATAAGTGGGGTGGTTGGGCTTTTTTCTGCTTTGATTATTTTTACTTTTCATACTTTAAGTACATTTTCCTGATTATACTTAAAGTTTTAAATAAGTAACATTTCCAATGTAGGGCTTTTACTTGTAATAGAGTATTTTTACAGTGTGGATTTGAGTACTTCCTCCACCTAAGTCCATCTCTATCTATCAAGGTAAACAGACACTTAATAATTATATAAAGGCTTATTACGTTTTTTAACAAGTTAGGTTTGCACAGCCACAGCCTAACTCTGTTGTCTTACCAGCTGAGCCTCCCTCTTTTAGGAAGCTGGCCTTGTGGGTAACCTGTGTGTGTGAAATAGACTACCAGGTCTGTTGTGGGAAGCAAGCAAGTACCAGCACGTTGCTGTAGTCACAGGAAAGAGTACGTTCTAATGGGTAGTTAAGTTATTATATTATACTATAGTCTGCCGTAGTAGTGAGCGTAGTTATTTACTTGCATTTGCCGTTTTAATTGTGCTCCCTGTCTGCACTGTATCTTTTTTTTCAAGCTGTTCAGAAACAGTGCGTTGGCAACAGAATGCATGAGACATTGCTACGGTTAAAGCCACAACCACACACTGACCTGTCTCTC
Organism: Micropterus dolomieu; assembly: GCF_021292245.1. Classification (NCBI taxonomy): domain Eukaryota; kingdom Metazoa; phylum Chordata; class Actinopteri; order Centrarchiformes; family Centrarchidae; genus Micropterus; species Micropterus dolomieu. The sequence continues at coordinate 18,849,374 of NC_060172.1, read as the reverse complement.
AAGCTCTTCAGCAAAGGCATCCAAGTCCAGGTCTTTGAGACGTTCTGGATTTTCCAAGATCTCCTCCAGAGCTCCGGCTGGGTTGGCGTCTTCTGCCGACTCATCATACTCGAGGGCGTCCACGGCCATTTTGCGAGCCCACTCGTATGTCTCAGGGTGGACACGAGACCCATCCAGAACCTCGATGTAGGAGTCCGTACTGTGTGGAAAAAACAACGCAGATTCAAACAAGATAAATGGTAGATCACAGCCTCGTCTGACATTGATAAATTTAGCACTATAGGAAACATGGTCTGGATCGTCTTAGCGTGTAACAGACCCCCCCCCCCTCCATAGGGCACCAACCTGTCTCCAAGCGATGCGGTGTCAATCTTGATGAAACCGGCACAGTTTATAAAGACCTTGGGTCCCATGTGACACATTGTGACCAGCTGGGTTCTGTTTTCCAGACGAGTGTTGTTCTGCTTCAGAATCTGCACAAATACAAGGAGTGCGGCGTTAGCAGGTCAACAGAGGAGGCGATATACTATCAGATATTACACAAGAAATGAATGACAGCAGCACAAACGCATACCTTCAGCAGGTGGGAGCCCTTCCTTGGACCCAGACCGCAGACATACTGGACCAGGCTCTGAGTGTGAGGATGGGCAATGGCTTTGTTCACATCTACTCCAACCTCATTGACACGGTTGATGAATTCACAGTAAAGAGCACTGAGCAAATCCTCCTTCACCACATGTTCCTGAGAAAGAAGGGGGGGGGGGGGGGGGGGGGGGGGGCGCGCAATAGTTACACAAAGCTGTGCTGTAGCTGCAGAGTCATGTCAAATGTAGCGTGCTATATGTAATGGGTCTATTTGATGCTAAAGCAGAATAAGAGTTGGATAAACAAGTCACAAACTGTTTATCCCACTACCATATGTCCAAAAAGCAAATAAAAAATAAACAAAGCAAAAAATCGGACGCCCCAAACATCATTACACTACATGATGTCACAGAAAATGCTGTAAATCTGGCTATGATGATAAGAAATCATGCTTCAATATAAATCATACAGCAATACATGGAGATAAAACCACACAAATCCACCAATTTTTCAATCTCTCACCTGTAGCGGGTGTAGTTTGAGGCAAAGAATATCGTCATCTGAGCTGCAAACCTGTGCATACTCTATCAGGGGATCCTGGATCTTCCTGGCAATCGACACGGCCTGTCGCAGCAAGGGAGGGTAATCTCTGAAATCAACCTGCACAGAGAGAAAGCAGAGGGTCAGGGGAACATGACCTGCAAAAGGGAAAACTGGGCCACCTCTTGCATCCACCAGTTACTGAACTTGCTGTGGTTGACTGCTGTAGTTGTGTCTGCCTGTGTATGGTATGGATGGTATGGTGAGTAGGGATGCAGCGGTTACTGGATTTCACTATTAACCGCGGTTTAAAACGTCACGGTTAATAGTGACGTCACGGTTAATTAATCGTAAAGGTGCTTTACGAGTTGCAACTTGCACAAAATGAAAAAACAAGTAACACGAGCACCAGCTTAAAGTGCTGTGCTAATCAATGCTCCGTATTTGTATAGCGCCTTTCTAGTCTTTTCGACCACTCAAAGCGCTTTTACGCTACATCTGCATTCACCATTCACACACATTCATTCACTGAGCCTAAGTGCTCAAATAGAAACTAACATTCACACTCATTCATACACTGGTGGAACAGCCACCAGAATTCGGGGTTCACAAGGACACTTCAACATGCAGCCTGGAGGAGCTACTTCAGAGACATGGAGGCTAATAGTGTACACTGGCTTAACTATGCCAGAGGGACCAAACTGTAAAGGTTTATTTCCACCAAAGAAATGGCTGTAGTCTGTAGTACGGGAGAATTTCAGGTACACCAAGACCAGGGCGTTATTTAAGAGGTGACAGATCACCTGTTCAAAAACTTGCAGTTAAAAGGTTGCTACTAAACGAGTGAATATCTACATCAAATTTGGTTCAGCACATGCGGGATCAGCACCCAGCTTTGCATGCCTAAGTAAAGGTAATAATAACAGAGTTAAATAACGTGGCAAGTTGGTAGGGAATTAAATATAAATGTGTCACTTACAATCGATGCCGTAGCACTGAGAATTGGGCTTTCAGTGCAACGTAAACAAAAACAGCAGCATGTAAATTTACAGACCCGCCGCAACAACAGCACTGCTGTGCTATGAGGCTCATTATTTTCAATGGCTTGTGCCACGCCACGGCGGTTTGTTCCTGCGTCAAGCAACACGTATCACATCGTTTGGCGAGCTTGTGCGCATGCCGCTGTCAAAGTAGTTGAACTTTTGTAGTTGAGCTTCCAGAGCAGCGCAAATTGCTTCTTTTTTGAAAGAGCCTATATGGAAGACAGAACGTAGTCCTCTCCAGACCTTCAGTCATTGAACATTTAACGTTACATCCTGTTGCCTCCTCCTGTCTGTGTTGATAAAATATTAGGCTTTGTGTGTTAATATCCCAGGTGTAAAACACTAACATAACATCAGGAGCTAGACTTCCAGGACTACCAATTACCTGCATTTCAATTATTTATAACACTGCATGAGAGATGTTCTAAATTTCTGTCATTTTCACGTATGGATGAGAGTTGATGACCGTTTAGTTTATTCCCCTCCTTAATTATCCCTCAGGGGGAATTGTTAAGTTAATATTCGTCTTATATTAATAATAATAATACTTAAATATTATAGACATATAATTGTTAATGTAATTAAATATTAAAAATCAACTTAAGTAATTAAGTAAATAGGTGTTGTTAAATTAATTAATGCATAATAATCGTGAAACCGTGATTATTTCTCTGACTAAAAAATCTGTAATTGTTGCATCCATAATAATAAGGTGTTAATAGTTTACCTCAGACTTCTTGCTGTTCATGTACAGTGTGGCCAATTCATTGTCAATGAGTTCCACTCCAACAGCGGGCAAAGAGGACTCCTGCTCAAGCTCACTGATAGTCCTCTTGATGTCCTCCATTATCATTTGGGCATCTCTGTGTACAAGGCATGTTTTTAACATTTCAACCTCAACTACATTATAACTTGTGAATGCCACTCAACATGTCTACCAGTTTTCTAGCACATAAAGAAATAAATCCATTATTTACCGGTTTTCCCCGGCGACAGCTACCACATGAGGTTTCTTGCTGGACAGAAACTTCTTGAGATTTTCAATGTCGTGTGCCTGAGGATGACACGCACAAATAAGTATCACCTCAAAGATGCGTCAAGTAGCATGTTTTCCTAAAACAGAAAAGCATCTGTTGACTGCACAGAAGAGAATTAATGTTCTCTGTATGTACCTTCTTCTCTCTCTCATCCTCCCTAAAGGCATTCCTCCTCTTCATGAAGTAGGGCAGACGCAAGAAGTCTACCACCTCTCCTTCCCCGTTGATCAGAGCACAGAAAACCGGTGTGTCTCTGTTACAGCAAAGTTTGTAAACTTTATTGTTACATAAGCGTGTCATTTATGCAGCAAACATTGCTTGGTCTTATATGGTTGCCATTCAAACATGCAGTATATCTACCACATTTAAAAGTTTATAGTTACGACTCAATATATCTGAGGGGGAAAAAATAACATTGTGGGGCACATACCTGCTGGGGGCATAGGCTACACCCAGCACCCGAATGCCTTTGCTTTGACTCTCATCCATCAGATCATCGTCTTCCTCAACCTGCTGATCTGGCCTATAAGGAGCCACCTTAAGCCAGTTATACAACCGACGACAGCAGGACTACGAGAAGAAGCAGAGTCCATAATAACTTAAAACACTAATCAAACATACAATGACGGTTTACAGATTTTGTGAATATGTTGCTCAATAATTTTACAACTGCAGTGTACAAGGAGTTTGCTGTGCGCAACACAGACAAAATTATGTAATATAAAAATAAATGGAGACAGATAACATGACAAATTACCCTGACAATGCTCTCTTTGGCCTCAGCGATCAGTTTGCTCTTAAGCTCCTTGGCCATCTGCGGGTACAGGAACTGATTCAGAGCTCTTTCTATGGCTAAAGTTCGCTGCCTGTTCCACTCTTGCACCTGGTGACTGAACTCATCCCTGTAGTAGAACTGTTTGATCTCATCAAAGTATGTCTGGTCTCCGGCATATCTGAGGAGAGGCAGAGGAAAGACACAGAGAGAAGCGGAGACAGAGAGGAGTAAGTGACAGTGAAGTGGATAAAAACAAAAGCTGCATGTTAAAGTTCCAAGAAATTAAACTCAGGGGACCTATCCTACTTATCAACCCTCCTATCCTCCAACATCTGAGCAAGGTTTCTTTACTTATGCTAAAAAAGGTTCATCACATTAGAACCTGTGCCACAGCAAAGATACGAGAATGAACATCAAAACTGACAGGAATCATAAGACCTCGGTGTGTTTGTGTATTTATGATTTGCCTCATCCAGTTGATCAAAACTGACATGACAGTGTTTCCAATACATTAATTTATTTGTTGCGGACCGCCACAACATGAACAATAACCGCCACATATCAATTTTCCTTTTTACTATTTAAAATGGGTAAAATCTTATTTCTTTGTAGAAAGAGAAACAGCACATCTATTCGCTCCACCCCTCCGCTCTCAGACAGACTAGTCTGCGAATAACCCCACCTCTCCGTGCACACTGAGCTGGGCTGGTGAGGTTAACACACTGCACATAGTTGCTAATCAATATCGACTGCTTGTGGATGTGGATAACATTAATGTAAATTCTTCCTCAATCCAGATGCTTACTGGAAAATATTTTCAAAGACACCAAAGGGCTCATCCTGAGGTGGCGCAAAGACAGTCTGGACCAGAGGTATTAGCAAAACCCTGCACGTATAAACTTCCACGACGAATATAATCAAATTCTGTGGGAAACACTGCTTGATGTACGCGTTACTGTCCTCAGTCTGTCTGTAACCATGAATTAACATACGATAGGAATTTGCAATTCAGTTTATTAGAAACTAGTGTGAGTGAATTTTATGTTTAGGAACCAATAAGAAATTAAATAGAAATTTCTTAACGATTCCTTTGGAATCTGTATTTTGTAACTAGTTCTTCATGCCAAACCCTTTTATTGTCTCTGTACTTACCCTTTCACCCCTATAAGGTCTATACAGATGTCAATGGTAAGGAGTCCCTCGTCCTCTGCCAGGCACATCTTCAAGAACTGCTCCCCATTCAACTCTTTTACTGGCTTGTTCTTAAGATACTTGAAGGAGTAGGCGAAATGAGCCTCGTCTATCTCCTGCAGGAAGTAAACAGATGGCAGGTTGAGAATGGCACTTAAGTTCAGAAAGCTTTCTGCTTAGGACTGCACATCTGTGATTAAATGTGTCCTTACCTTTTTGCCCTTCTTTGTAGGCTTGATGTTGATCTTGGCCCTCTCCTGAAAGGTCTGCCGGAGAACGTGTCTGACCAGAGGTTCACGAGCAATTTGCATGGCCACCATGTACCTTGTTCCCTCCAGCACTGCCTCGGGAGTGGCAAACTGACTGCAAACATAGTCTTTGGCCAGCTCTATGGGCTCGGCAGGAAACTGCTCCGTCTCGTGACGCTGGTAACTGTCTCTCAGATTTTCTCCAAACTGCTCTGGAGTTAACCCAAACTTTTTAGCCAAGCCATCTGTAGTATGGAAGAAACACAAAAAAAAGATGAAGTGCTACCAAGGTAGAAAAAAAAGATCATTTGAACACTGCGATTGTGTTGTGCAAAGTAAAAAACGGGACTAACCAAGTCCAACGCTCTGGCAGATACTGTACATATCTCTGCGAGACGCCAGCTTGAGGTCAGGACCTTTCTGTTCTTCTTCTTCTTGTTCTACCTCCAATTCCTCTTCTTCACCTTAAGAAGCAGCCCATCAAAATCAGTCATGTAGCAAATAGTTGAAAGAAGGCAAACACTCCTAACTCAAAAAATTGTTTCAGTTAGAACTGAATACTTCTGCAGTATCATCACCTAACAAAATCATCTTACCATCCTCTGACACTTCTTTGATCTTTTTCAGCCTCTTCTTGTTGTTTTTTGCGGCATTCTGCATTTTGGGGATGTCTCGGCCATAGTAGAGCAGGAAGTGATTGTACACGTCACCCAGCTCTTCAAGGGTCTGCACATCTTTCAGCCTACAGAAAGGGAGGTTTGAATGGGAGGGAAAATAGCAGTGAGAATAGGTGAATAGCATTGTTTATTATCACCATGTGAGCCTACACTTATTCCTTGTTGGTACAGTCACAACCACAATACATAATGATCTTAGCCAGCCTCAGCCCTCTAGTGTTACGGGGACGTACCTCTCCATGTCAGCGGTGTCCAGAGGACGGATGCCGTCAGCCAAAGGTTTGTCAGGGTCAGCTGAGATCTGCTCAAACTGGTAGGACTGCATCTTCTGAAACAGACGGGTCAGGTTCTGCTTCCGGGTCTTCAGCTGAGTCCACTGGTGGGCGAAGGGTAAGATTTAAGTAAAGAAACCAGAAGTGGCTTACGTATACCAAGTTGATGAAATTAAAAGATTGATATTCATTTAAAACAAAGTTTAATTCATTGAAGAAGTGATTTATTACAGGATTGGCTGTGCACCCAGAGGATTCCCCCTGACATACTGTCTTCAACAACTGGGTTTCTGCACGTCTGTTATCTATTCCTTCAGAGAAAAGAACAATATCAACACTACCTTTTCATCCCACTGCCACACCTTCCACAGGTCATTGATGTTTAGCTCTGGCTCGACATATTCTTTCCTGTAGAAAGCTATGAATGGAACCTGAAAAGAAAAAAAAAAAAAAAAAAAAAAAGATAAAATAGGGATTCACCGAAATGAAAATTCTTGGCCCAAACCGAATATAATGAAAAAACTTGCCAAATCGCTCTGGTCCGTTTCAGTGGATTTACCATACAGGCTTGAATACGTGTGCACTCCAAATTTAGGTGCGGCTAGCTTAATCGCCTTCTCAGAAACAAGTGACAGAAACACTCAAAGCGGGTCAGACCGTTTGTTGCCTTTTCTAAGAAATCAGCCACAGATGGAGTGGATGTGCTGGGAGACAATTCAGCAGAACAGTGTCTGCAAACGGCGATTTTTGAGTCTTTCTGGGACACTTTAAAATGCTTCCGCACTGCCGACGTGTCAACTTAATTGTTCGGTAAAACTTATTCGTTCTTTTGACGTATTAGGCCGAACACTGAAAGTGCTTTTTTTTGCTATTTTTGGCCGATTACTTTCGGTAGCCGAACATTTGTTGCATCCCTAGTTTAAGACAATATCACGTTTTGCATTCCTTCTTAAAGACATAATGTGGATTTAGAGAAGATTAACCTCAAACAAAGGAAACTGATGAAGGAAATGCTCTCAGTACCTCAAACTGTTGATTCCTCATGAAATTGAGGGCCTCTTTGATCTTCGCAATTGTGCTGGGGCCTTTTCTGCTGAAGTTTGTGGTCGTCCCCCTGTCTAGATAATCTGTGCTCTCCTGTTTAAGAATAGAAAAAAACAAACAAGGGACAGATGTAAGGAAAATCCAATCATTTATCCCTCATTTATTACCGGCTATTATGACAGAAAAGCCAAGAAAGTACTTTGCATTCTTTGTGTGTGCATTTTGCCTTGAGTGTTTCTGGAAAAGGTCGCACCTGCATGGAGATAGTAAGAGTAGAGAAGCCATGTCTGAAGATCCATTCTGCTTCCTCTTCAAGCTCATCATCCTCAGCAGGTTTAACAGGGATGGACCGTAACTATAAATCGTAAATAAATAAATTTGAATCGTAACGCCAAACACAGAATAAATAAGCTTTCAAGGGTTAATAACTGACTAATTCATAAACCTGTCCCCTTCCTTTATCAGTATTCACTGAACACGGACAAATTATGAAGCTATATGGTGTGGGAAAAAAATGTAACAACAGTGCATAAACACTGACAAAAACACACACACACACCTGGAACCTCTCAGGCATGTCAGTCGTGCGGATCTCATTGTCTTGGTCAGTCATGTGACTACTTTCCAGCTCACTGGGCTCGTAGATCTCAAAGATGCTCTTCCTCCCTTGCCTCCTCTTGGTCTGTTTCTTGGGTCGGTCCCAGCCCTCTTCATCCTGGTCCTCTTCCTCCTCCTCACCCTGATCGTAAGCGTCTGCGTCAAAGTCGGCAAAGTCGAAGTCGCCACCAAAGATTTCTTGGGCCTCCTGGAGGGCTCTGCGGGAGGATGAACAGAGAAGAGAAGAAACTGTGGAGATGTGTTTCACTTCACTCATGTCTTAACGCAGCTTGCCTTTTTGTGTTTATTGTCTTGTTGTTTCTTAATATATAACAATATTTTTAATTTGGTTAAATGAGGTGATATTAGATTATTTAATAGCAAGGAAATTTGAGCTAAACTAGTCTTTTTGCTCTACATATGACACATTTTTGAAAGGATAGATACCGCGCTATATTTGCTGTATAGACACTCACGCATCTGTGTATCCTGAGAACTTCTTGCCCCTCTTTTTGGTGATAGGTTGCCCATCATCATCCACAATAAAATCGTCTATATCTGTGGGACAAAAGAAAGAATTTAAACTTGAAATCAAGTATAGAAGTAAGGTTAAAATCACTGGAAACGCCTTTGAGTATTTTCAACCAAGTCCAGTTGCCCTTAATTTTAACCAACCTTGACAAACTATGACCTGGAGAACAGAATGTTCACAGACATTACTATTATTTTTTTCCTTTTATTTTAATTCATTTTTCAATATTCTGAGACCAATAAAAATCCCTTATTCCTGGCCTACCTGACTCCTCGTCCTCCCCTTCTTCGTCGTCATCTGCATGTTGGAGAGGCTCATCGACAGCCTCGCCATCCTCCAGATCGCCCTCTGCATCACCGTGAAAAATCTCATCTGCAATCAAATCCTTCTCGTCGTCATCTTCTTCGTCGTCGTCAAGTGTTTTTACACGGTCATATTTCTTCTTCTGTGACACAAGACAGGTACAGCATCAGCACTGCTAGCTTAAACTTCGTGTGTAGTGTGCAAAAATGAAAATGTGGGAAGTCAGACATAATGTGAGAGGCAAAAGGTACAATTGTACACTGTTTGGACCTGTGTCCACCAGAGCGTTTTTTGCCAGCTGAAAACGCCACCTGCTCTTCTGAAAACGGCTAGCAGGGAGCGCTAGGGTGCATTTTGGAGGCGCAGTGTTTTTTTGCTGTGGTTGCTATGATACATCATTTCTGTGGAGGTAATGTGCTGCAAGTAGCCTACTAAGGCTAATTTTACTGAATGTAAAAATGTCACCACAAAGTATGTAGGCCTACTTGCTCTGGCCCTTGCTCTGCGTGAAGAGAAGGCACAGACTGTCCGTACGCGGGTTCATGAGATTTTGGGGGGCCTTACTACAGAGAAAATAGTGATGATTAATGATTCCTACCCTCCTTTTCACTTTAACACCCAAGTTTTCTTCAATTAGGTCAAGATCATCATCATCCAGGTAGTCATCATGCCCTGCAAAGAGGAAAAGTCAGAGGAAACAACTTCGAGACACATTGCATTTCTTGTAGTGGGAAAACAGTCCTTTTGTTCCTCAAGTGTTAGACATTTGTTTAGGAAATTAAATGTTGAGGTATAAAATTTTAATTTGGCACCTTTATACCACAATGACTCGGGATCCATATTTTCAGTCTAAATAGTTGCTGAAGGCAATTAATTATGTACTGGGTTCAATGCAGGTATATGAGAAAGCATAAATATGAAGGAAGATTATACACCAACACAGAACTAACATCAAGCAGTACCCACCCAGGTTAATGCAACCAATATGTGGGCACATCTGGCTCCACAACATATGGAGCTGAATGCAGGGGAATTTAAAAAAAGAAAAGAAAGAGGCAACCTGTTGTTTTACCTGCCCAAGAGATGCTAAACATATGTTTAATGTCTACTCTAATTATTCAGAAATATATTTCTGCCCCCCTTTAAAATCTTCCTTCCAGCACAGTGCCATACAAAGGAAACCCGTTAAACTAAGATTTTAAAAGGAGACAATTCACAGTGCATGTACTGCTTTTGCAACGCATTTACTGTAAATTGGCCACATAAATAACTGTACATACATTTAAATTGTTAAATGTGCTTAAATCGTACAACACAGAACTCAGAAAAATTAAAACTTAAAACATGGAATTTGGGTAGAACTTAAAAAGAATAAGGATTTTTATAAACTGATTTCATAGGGCCCTAGTCATCTGCTGCAAACACTACCTCTTTTATGTGAACATGCCCATGGCTGGATTGGGAAAACGTGGGTTGCTGGCCAGATCGTTGTCAGCATTGCTCTTGGTGTTAATTAAAATTGGTAAACAATCAACTAAAAGGCAACTTAAAATATATTTCCCAGTATTTCATTAAAATAATACACACTCATCAAGTAAAATCTGTTCTGCATGTAAACTGATGACCCAATAAGTCACCAATATTATTAGGTAGCTGGTTACAGTAAACAGTCTCTGAAAGTCATCTTTTCTGCACACACACAAGTTATTCAAAAAAACATTATGAAACATAACATTTACTGATTTCTGCAGATTACCAAATGATGTAGCTAGACGGGAAGACAGTTAACAGTGATGTATATTTATGCCACACGTTCTCATTAAAACGGCTATCTTTTTAATTAACACCAAGGGCCCTGCTGAGAGTTCAATTGTGTGTAGACAAGAAACATCAGTTTGTCCCAGTCCGTCATGTTTTTTGTTTGTTTGGAGTCATGCACCTGTTGGAAATTTCAACTGGGAAATTCCGACCTCCAACTTAGAATGGAACGCAGTTTATTTTCTTTTTATTGTGACCAAGATATCAACTAAGCAGGACATTTTACTGTTGAAAGATCAACTTGTCAGCGCTCTTTGTAACTGTGACACTTCTTTCTAATTTACTTCAAACCTAGTTTGGTATTTTCAATACTGCAGTTTGTTTTATCAGTTACTTTTCGTCCGACACAGACAGATGCCGATATATCTCAACTAAGCTACTATCGGCCGACTAATATCGACCCGGTCCATTTATCGGTCTTCTTTACTGCAAATGCAAATACCTCAAAAAAACTTCTGAAAGTCAAGTTTTTCTACATTTACATGTATTTAGCTGACGCTTTTATCCAAAGCAACTTACAATTGCTATTTATGAGGTCACACGCCTCTGGAGCAACTAGGGGTTAATGGTCTTGCTCAGGGATACATTGGTGGATGGCTCACAGTGGGAATTGAACCCTGGTCTCCCACATCAAAGGCAAGCATCTTATCTATGCGCCATCACCACTCCATCTATATATCAGTTTTCCACACTCATCATCTTCCACTCTATTGAAAAACCAGGTAACATGAACATGTTTTAATGAGGTAATACAGCACAGATACTGTAAACCAAACAACTAAAACATTCAGCAATAGCAGAGTATTGAGATTGCAACAACAGTTAATGTGTAGTTGTTGTTTCAACAGCTTTCTATTATAGATACAAGTAAGACAGACATTTTACAAAACACAATTTACAAATATTGCTCATTGTTGCACGCAACAGAACACTCAGAGACAATTATCAGTTCTTAGGATTTCTTTTTTTGTCAGGGGCTTATGGGAATGTGGAGAATGTGCATGGAAATAGGCTAAAACAGCAAGGAATGTATAAGAAATCCAGCACAGCCTCCCCATCTGTGACTTCTTTAAATGAATCACAACCTACAACACACTGTATAACGGCTACAACAGTTTTAAGACACCTGATGAACTTACTGCGCTTTTTACGTCTATGCCTCACTTCCTCCTCTGAGTCACTCCCCCCTCCACTCGGACTCCCTTGAGCTCCTTCCTCCTCCTCCCCCTCCTCCTCGTCTCCATCATCAATGAGTCCGCGTAAATTTCCTTGTTCATCCTGGTCCTCTGTGTTCTCTTCTTCCTCTTCATCTGTTGAGAAGAGACAGATAAGTGGTCCACACGTCATACAAGCCCACCTCTGAAACACATCCTCAAAACTAAACAACTCAAATCTCACCGTCTTCCTCCATAAACCTCTGGGCCTTTTTAGGCTTCAGGTCTTTCTCTTCAAACTCCTCCTCTGACTCCTCAGCCTCGCTATCAATGAAGTCGGACATGACGGCTGATCCTGAGAAAAATTTCAGGAGGCTGTTAGTAAACTTTCTCAACATTATCCAAGCATTACTTTGTTCTTCCGAGGCTAGTCACAAATATAAAAGCCACACAAAAAAACCCATATATTATGTTCTGCTGTAATTGAAATTTCACCCCTTAACATCCAGTTTAAGCAGCTTTAGGGTCGAAATATGTTATTTCACATTATCTGCCATCATTACATGCATATTCTTCATTAGCTTGTTTGGGCTGAAATGCATGAATATTTGACGAAAAGTCAGCCTGACCTATATGGTATCTTTGCAAACTTCAGGATCTCCTCAAGGGTTTAAAATAAAGTTCTGTGGGTTCAAGCAATGTTTGGCTGCAAACAAAACATGACTTCTTATTGACTCTGGTGCCAGCATCTCTGATTATGTGTACAATATTTACTCAATATGTGATCAGTTTTCTAATTATTTGATAATGATATTTAAAGGTAAACATATGAAAAGGCCTGGAAGTACACATGAAACCAATGCTTTCTGGCAGAGTCACACTTTTTTAAACGTGTACTGAATCATTTACAAACAACCAATGAAATAATAATTAACAATAATGTAGGTTCATCTCTGGATTTGACATTGTGATGTTCACATTATACCAGAGTGCTATAAAATCAGAAAGTTAGAACAAAACTAGATTTAGCTGGTCATTAAAAAAAAAAAATCCCTACACCTAACGATGTCGCATTGCGCACACACAACATCGACAGAGATAACCAACCAAACACGTTTTTTGCTTTCAATCTAATTGTAGCTAAAGTTATTTAGATTATATCTTTAAGTTATCTGATGAGCGGTCGTTTGACAAACGTTAACGGTTATGTTGGATTTGCTAGTAAATAAGGCTGGCTAACGTTAACTTACTATCACAGCGAGCTATCAACCACCTATTAGGCTAAGTAGGCGATGCTCGCTAGCTAGCGAGAAGCCTTTTCCAAGTAGCTGGTATCTGAACTAACGTAACACTGTGCGTCACAACACATTAGCCGACGATAAAAAGAGACAACGTAACCAAATGAACAGTTGTAGAAATAAACCAAGGCCTTTGAGCCAGCTTGAAATTCTAACGGTAACGTTAATGCTTTTGCAAATCAGTACGTTAGCCTAGCATTAGCTGGATCGACAACAACAGCCAACTGCAGTCACGTTAAACAGTTAACGGCGGCACAATGTAAAGATCGCAAATGACCACGGTGAAATTGGACTTACACGTCTCACTGCGGCTGTATTCCGTAAATATTTACAATAATAGCGGGATTGTGTTGTGTTTTGTGTGTCGGGGAGCTTGTACTTCTAAAAAACAAATGGCCGACAACGAGTGGTAGCATGAAGACAATTCCGGGATGCAGTGAGGGAACTTCCATGCATTTCAGTAGCAAGGTGACGCCCCCTGCTGGTTTTCTTTGATTCTATACAAAAATGAAACCACAGCATGAGACGAACAATATAACTGCTGCTCTGGGGGTATTATATTATTACAAATATATAAATATCTCACAGCGACGCCAAATAAACCCAATATTAACCGAAAACCAAGTAAGAGCCGTGCAGTGACCATTCCGGGCCGCCAGGGGTGCTGTTTCCTGAGCTTCATCTCGGTGGACTGTACCGTTTTAATGACGTAGCGAAAAATTATACAAATCACTGAGAGGCATCAGGGGCTTCTCGGGCTTTAGTAGGAATGGGTAACTTAAACTGTGCTGATCTTTCACACGCCCTACCAACGCTTTTATTTTTGTTATCCTGCATATTTGGGCTGTCCCTCGGTACGGAACTGAGTTATGTGACATGCGGATCGGCCATTAAACTGATAAATATTAAGCACAATGTGAGACTACACTCGCACGACGTACGCTATGGATCCGGTGAGTTTCCTCTCATTTCAGGATTATTAAGCATTACTAAACAGTTACATAGTGTTATTTTTACTAACATTGACTTAAACTAACATTAATCACATCTGTGATTAAATGCTTTAATATTGTTTGATGAAAATGAGAAAATACATATCTTTATAAACGTTAACAGTATCAGTCTGATATGATTCATGTTGATTCCATTATGTGTATAATCAAACAAAAGATTGGGGACATGTGATCTCTTTTTAGGTGATATTAACAAAGCAAATATTGACTCAAGTGATGAGCCTAACGTTAGTCATTCACAGAGAAATGTCAAACATGAATCCTTTCTGCAAATATATTCACTGTCCACCACAGCGTTCACTAAACGTTTCTGGTTTAATTTACTTTAAAACTGCTCTGGAAAGGTGGTCTTTTGAGATAATCAGGTGCTCTGTTGTTAGAAATATGTTGTACCACACAGAGTTGTAGTTGTATGGCTCTAGCCTTTAAAGTTAAGCTGAGCTGTTGGTTTGCCAACATGAGTGGTTGGGTTCAAAGTTAAACCCAACAAACATTAATGCAACATTGTAAGTGTTTTCACAGACCTTCATACCATGAATCAGAATCAGAAGGAGCTTTATTGCCAAGTAGTGTTTTATACATACGAGGAATTTGCTGTGGTAACAGATTGAACAGATGAACAGATTGAGTGATCAAAAGAAGGCTGACAGCCTTAAACAGCCTTAAACAGCTTTAATCAATAAAATTGGCTTTTTATAGCCAAAATCCAAGTTTGGTTGTTCACTCTTCCCACGTTTTCTGCTCACTGTCTGTGTCAATGTGTGTGAGACAGGGAGCGGGCAGCAGTCTGTAACAGGGGTGACTGCCGTGGAAGATAGTAACAGCTACTGGAGTGTTCGAGGGGCAAGTGACGCCTTGTGCCATCGGGGTACCCCGGTCAAGTGCGGGCAGACGATCCGCCTCACCCATGTCAACACAGGCCGTAACCTTCACAGCCACTACTTCACCTCCCCACTGTCCTCTAATCAGGTGGGTGGTGTGTGTGAAGTACATGTGGGAAGAGGACAGATTTTGGTGTTATGTGAAGAATTATCCTCCCTGCAGAGATGAGGAGAGGATGTTATTGTCAAAAGTGATTCCCAGCTTGATTCAAAAAAGCTGATTTAGAGAATGTTTTGAAATAATAATAATAATAATAATAATAATAATACAATAATTCACTACTCTCCTGCCAAGTTAAAGCCACTGAGAGATGAATTGCAAGTAACATTACTAACATGTAGTCAGAGATTTAAAATACTAAGAGGCTGCCTTGCGCATTTAGTGATACCTAGACCAACATTTTGAGGTGTACCTGAGTTGACAGCAGCTTTTGCACTTCAGGAAACTTACCAAACTCTGTAAGAAAAAAACAGCCTCAGGCCAGAAAAAAATCTTGAGAGAGTGTGAAAACACTGTCTAACCAAAGTGTTAAAGGGCTGGAAGATGTGTACCGCAAGATGACAGAAACTGTCAGACATTTTTATATTCTCTGGGTGTATTAGATGATTGCAGGAAAAGTTGTAAATCAATGCACAGGTCTGTTTTATGGCACTTTTTGATTTACAGGATAGTTGCATCAATGTGATGAAGTTCCTTGACAGGTGGGTATAAAGTCCAGTGGACAAGCCAAAAATAGACATTTCCTGTCTGATAATATTTGTAAGCAGTTTCGCAACCCATTTTCCAGAACATTTACCAAAATTGTGTTTTTGTTTCACTATGGCAATATAAAATCACATATACCACAATAGAAGATTTTATGTACATAACTCACAAGACCGTAATATCCACAGTAGCCAGTCTGGCCTCCCTCATTCACTCAAGAAGCCTGATACAATAGTATCAATATCATCATTCAGCACAACAATCACTGGAGACAAAAGAGTCTATGTAAATTTTATAGAAGAAACAGAACTCAGAGATTGTTTGACAAAACTAAACATTTCTTGTCTTAACGTTTACTGTTGGGATATCTAGCTTGGTAAATAATCCAGTCTGTGAAAGTTCTTCCTATTTTACAACAATTTAAGTCCAAGGCAGGCTGTAGTTTAGTAGCCAGACAGAAGCAAGGTAGAAGATTAAAAAACAAACGTAGCTGTTATTTATGTCTGGAAAGGTAACCTTTCACTAAAGCATGTTACCTCATCCTTTCCTCTGTTCCTTGTCTTCTATTCTCTTTCTACCTTGTCCACAGGAGGTGAGTGCGTTTGGCGACGAAGGGGAAGGAGACCACCTAGACGAGTGGACAGTTCAGTGTGGGGGATCTGTATGGAAGCGCGAGGAGGCCGTACGCTTCCGTCACAAGTCCACTGACGCGCTGCTGTCAGTGACAGGGGAGCAGTATGGACGGCCGATCCATGGTCAGAGGGAAGTTCACGCCATGATGAGCCCCAGCCAGCACAGCCTGTGGAGGGCCATGGAGGGCATCTTTATGAAGCCCAGTGAGAGTCCAGTTGGCAGCCGAGACTACAGTCACCCACACACAGAGTTCTGAACTTGACTTTTCTTCTCCGCTTCGGTCGCTTCAAGTTTTCCTCTCTGTCTACCACCATATTCCTACCTCTGGCCCCAGTTACATCTGTACCAGCAGCTTCTTCCCCTCCCGTCTTGTCTCATTTTGCTATCTCATTAACTTTTGACAGTCATCTTTTGAGGAGACTCTGCCAAAGTCTGTCATCGATCAGAGTACAATGACTTCATCTTATCGATCCATACCAACCTCTGTCACAATCATTGTGTTTTAGGAAACACTACTTGAATTCTCAAAGATCCAGCAGCCACACTCTGACAGCTAACACTATTTGAATACTTGATGGCCTCAACAGTTACAAGAAGTATTGTTACATTAGGTATTAAATGCTGCTTTACAGTAAAAGGCTAATCTTTATTACAGTTTGTGACATTTTACATCCAAGAAAAGGGGTTCCTCTCAGAACACAGTGCTGATTTTGCAGATGAAGTGAGGACTAAAAAAATAGTGTTACACTTGTGCCTTTATCCTTTTTTAAGAAGAAGTAGGTGTTTACATTGTGGAGCCTTTTAAAGGTTTGGAAACATAATGATTTTATTATGTTTTCATATTTTTGTAAGCCATATTCTACTCAAACAGTGGGTAAACAGTGTTACTATGGTAAATGACTCCCCCTGTCCCCCTTCAAGCCAGATTCAGTGTTGCATATAAAGTGTCGGACGCTAACTGACATGAGAGAATAAGCAATTTTGTCTGTGGAGGTGTTTTTTCATTTTTAATGTATCTCATTGTACTGGATGCTGTTTATTAGGAGGAAGTATAGTGTTTTGCTGTCTTGCTGTCTGTGCATGCATATGTGTTAGATCAACGCTTTGTTCCAGAGGTTCATAAGAACGACAAACATGCAGTGAATACCTCATATTAAATGGATTTTTTTATGCATTCCAGTATCAGTGTGACTTCTTTGTTGGATTTTCTATTTTTTCATTTGGTTTCCGCGACAGTTGAGATGATATTGATATGAGCTGAAACTCTTCACAGCTGGTCTTTCCTAAGTGTATCACCAATGACATCAATGATTCTCCTGATTCTGCATTCACAATTTATTAATTAATGAGATAATGTCCCTTTATTTAATCATTCATTCAGTAGTTGAGCACGTTGCAGTCACCTTATAAAGTCCAACCCCTTATTTCACCCACAAAGATAGAAGTAAAAAGTATTAATGTCTGTCTGGACCATTACACCAAGTTTCATGCCTTGTTTGTCCACATAATGGCATGTTTTGGTTCATTATCTGGCAGTTAATGGGGTTTGGGTGAATCTGCTGTGAGGCTGGTCTTACTTGTGTTTCATGTTTCATCATGATAATTAGAGAACATAGCTCTAATTATCATGATTTAGAGTGAGTGCTGATGCCAACCCTACTCCACAGAAAACTCTTTCTGACAACGTTGCCGAACGTGTAAATTCACCTCCGGCCATCACGCACTGCGTCAAGCTAAAAAGAGTTTCTAAAGTGCAGATCTCAGTGATAGAAGGTTAACCTTTGTGTGCATGTCTGTCACACCTGCCAAGGTTAGTCCACTCAAAGCAGTTAGAGCAGTGAGGTTTCTGCACTTGAGGCTGCCCTTCTGACTCACAGCTTCTTTATCGACCCTTTGGTACCTGCATGGGGAAACAGCAACGAGGGGCACTCAGTGAAAACCACGCCATGTTGTGTTGTCATTGTATTTTTAGAGTTGGTATTTAAAATGACAATGCAACAATGATAACAAGTGACAAGTACAGCAACAAGCCTACTTTATACTGAGTGTTACAATTATTAACTGTGAAAATATTTATAGCTTATTGTGAGGCAATAGTCATGTTTAATCTATTCCCCGTATTGTAGAATGATTTACCTTTTTATGTTTTGTCATTATTGTATTGTACATGTTGTTGGTCTTGAGCCAAATATTTTATCTGAATTATTTCAGATACTCAAGGCACAAACATTTACACAAGTAAACACAGATGCCTTATATTTCTATCAAAACAAGGTTTTATTGCATAAACATATATGGATATATTTTTTTTAGATTAAACAGATTGTTATTGTTATTTGCATTTTTAAATATCCATTCAGTTGGTGACTATTGCTGTTTTCTTTCTCCTTTTCTAAGCAGCATGCCAAGGTTGTATTACATATCTGTGTTTAAATTTTTATCTCTATACAATCTACAAGGTAAAAACATGTTTTGGTAAAAACAAATCTCAAAAGCAACTTTCAAAAAACATGAAAATCATGAACTGACTCCATCCTGTTACAGATGTACAGTATAATAATGTAAACTTCAAAAGTGTTGATAAAAGGTCTTTCGAACGAGTTTCCCTTACATAGACATGCAAGGAGGTTTGAATGGCACAATTATTAGAGAATTGTTAAGATAAAGTGGTCTATGCTGGTTTCAAAGGGACCATGACGCTAATAGACAAAGGTGAAAACATGGTCCACTGGTCAAATGTCAATGTGCTGAGAATAATAAAGACGGACTTATGAGGATAAGTGTAGCATACATTATACAGCAGTTTATACGAGACTCTGAGGCAGTGAAAACATTCAATAAAAACCTAATGTGACTAAAACACACAATATATTGTATTCAGTGTTAATTTTACCCATCCACAGTGAGGCCTACAGACTCTTCCAAAGATGGTGTGAAACAGAGATGATGATGATGATGATGATGATGTTGATGTTGATGATGATGATGATGTTGATGACGATGTGACCTTGTATTTGCATATTTATGAAAATGCCCTCTCCTGCACTCTGATTTGATTAATAGCTGGTAGAAACTAGAAAAATGGCTATTACAGTATAAACTGGAAAGTCAAATATGTGACAGTAGGACATACATACCTACATTTAAACCAAGGCTGTGCCACCACAAAGAAAGATTAAATGGATTTCCCTGTCTTTTAAAGACATGAAAATCGAAACAACAACATGCATACTGATTTACAGTATAATACATTTTTCCGTGATACTTGATCGTACAAAGCTATTTTTCATTTTATTTTAAAAGAAAGCCCTCTCCCCTTTATATTTCGTCTAAACTGGACAGCATATAAACTCACATGGCTGCACATTGCTTTGATTGAAATATCTAGTTTTGTTTTCATCCACCCTGACAAAAGGCAAGAGAACAAATAATCACTTTTAAGATATTAACGGGAATGAACCAGTCTCCAATCTAATAATGTCCAAGGGCAGCACCATGCACTTTGTTGCTGTTTTGGCATACAATGTTGTAATCTGTAGTAATGAACACCAACAAGTGTATTTCAAAGATCGCATCTCCATAGGGCTGGGCAATGTGGTTGAAATATTTGTCACAATGTTAATTCAAATATTTTTATGATATCTAATAATATCACAGAATTTTCACATATAAAATAAGTATGTTCACTGTAACAAACCACTGACTCTTTAAATGTAAATGTAATCTCAGTTTTGAATGACAATTAGCTTGCAAACAGCATTTTAGTAAACCAATGACAGAATATGAACATATAATGCAATACTAATACAATAACGTAGGTAAACAGTGATATCTCTTTATCGCCCAGCCCCACACCCACATTAAAAAAAACCCAAAAACCAAAACCATTTTTATCCTCAAATTTAATCTGTGGTGTCATTGGGATGTTCAACCTAGGGCGGCTCCATTATAAAAGAAGAGGAGCATGATTGTAAACTCCTACAAGGTCTTCCTCAAACTTTTTCATCTCAGTCAGCTTTATAAAATTGTAGTGCTATCAGATCTGAACCATAAAACATAGCTTTGACCCCTAAAACTATCACAGGTGCTGCAGCAATCACCTTCAGTATCTCATCCAATCCTGAGCTGTACACTGATGTGACAACACAATTTTGGTTGTGGAGAAAAAAAAAATCTTAAAAAACCAAACCAAACTGACCTTGTGACACCAACATGACATATATCAAAGCTCAAATTCAGTGGTGTTGTTCTTCACCTTGTAAACATGGTTGTTTAAGCATTTAGCTGCAGTTCTCATTTTAACCACTAGAATGCAACCTTATCCAAGAACACAGCTAGACCAACAGTATATCACAGCTCTACTGTATATCCCTGATTTATCTCACTAGTTTCTACCCTTCATACATTCCGCTGTTGAGCATAATACATTACACAAGATAAGTAGTACTATATATACAGTGAAATCAATGGTAAACTGGTGTTAGAGTAATGTTTGGTATGGCAGTGTATATACTGGCATGCTTTTGTGTGGTTTATATGTACCACAGTTGGGCAGTATTACAATGAGATGCTGAGGTGACACATTTTCAATCTTGTAACACATAACTAAAATATCATAATTTATATCAGCCAGGCCCTATTATTAACCAAAAACATAGCTCTTTGATTTGATGTTTCTTCTTTTTTACCTTCATGTAGTTTACACTTCTCTCTGAGCTTACATCATGTATGCGGACAACACCGTCTTTCACATATCCACACAAATGTGAAATGATCAATAAATCAATCAATCAGTATTAAGATTAAAGAGAAGGGATAGTGGGACAATGATGATTCATAAGTGGTCCCTCACTGAGTATTGAGTTGTGCTCCTTGCAGACACACAGAAAGACTTCACGTGCGCCAAGATTAGCAGACTGGGCCGAGGATGTTGATGTTTCACAAAAAGTGTGGGGTTTATACACGAACATATGAGATGTGAGGAATTTATACATTTAAATACTGTGTCCAACATTCACTCTGTTCCCATTCAATGCAACTTCTCTAGGGTAAATATGCAGTTGTCCATAATAACCATTGTTTGTTTTAGAAATTAGGAATGGCTCAAAGCACCTGATCAGCATTTTTCAGTAATTAGAAAATCAAGTTAAAGGGTGGTCTTGGTCATGAAAACAGCAAAATAAAACTCACTATTTATTCTCACAATTTATATAAAAACATGATTTCTTTCCATTTCACATTCTATATAAGTCCAGTAACTCTACTTGGGTGACATCGTCAACGCAAAACAAATATATAATTTTACTCAAATTGTCTGCTTCTATAGGGAAAGTTATTAAACTTAAAAAGACTCAACTGATTGTTTAGAGAAGTGCTTGGGTTGTGGCTGGTCCAGCTTTGGCTGCAAAGACAAGATGTGAGGTCATGGCTGTTCTGTCCACTCCCCATGCTCACAGTGCAATTGGTTACTCCATGCCATTCCGCAGCATCTGATTGGCTGCGATAAGCATGACACTGATAATGAAAGCCATAGCAAAGGCGCAGATCAGGCTTTTCCTGACACATGTCTGCCGATTCTTCTTCTTGGGATGGACTGAGAGAAGTGAAAGAGAAAAGAAAAGAAATAAGAGACAAGAGTATAGTTCTCCTATAAAAGCATAAATAGTAGTTTTAACTCTTCGGTTTTTGTATGGCTTAAACAAATGAGATATAATGTGTTCATAAGTGTTTTTTGGGGTTTTGTTGGGTTAGTTCCTGTTTTATTTTGAAGTAGTCTGTTTTTAATAAATCAGTTGCTGCTGGTTCAAGTGTCTGCTTCTGGGTCCCAAACCTGACAGATATTGAGCTTTAAAGGTGCTGATAGGCAGATTTGAATGACAGATTCTTGGGACAGAGCCTGGCTAACTGTTTTCCCATTTACAGTGCTAAGCTACGTCAAGCCTCTGCTGGCACCTGCTTCATATTGCATAATGCGCAGACATAACATTTGTATCAATCTTCAACAAGAAAACAAAATGTATTTCTCAAAATGAACTGTAGCTTTAAGTAATCAAATAAAAGCATGTATTCCATAAACAATACAATTCTGTACATAAATTACAAAACCACTTGGTCATACTGGGATTTCAGGTAAGTATGCCATCAAAAAGGAGTCAGTGGACAGCTGGAGAAAGATCAAGGAGGCCATTAACATTTGCTTCAAAGACTGCCCTTAACAGTCATAATACGACCAACTGTCACATAACCGAAACTCACGTGATGATACCTAAGTCACTTCCATTGGAGTGAAGACTGAGACATGCAGTCAAAAGCTCAAAAAAGGGTGGTAAATTGACCTTTGAGTAGAGACTTGTTTTGTCACACATTTTGTTCCCAAGATCAAGAATGAACTCATGCTAACATGAAAAACTTTTAGAATTAAAACTTGAAGATGAATTTGCAGACATGTTGATAATCCTCAAAGTGTCTTCTGCTGTGCCTTGTACATTCATGTAGTGAATTAATTTTCACCTGTTTCTCAAGGTGCTCATTTTCTTTGACCCAAAACAAATATGGATGAAATAGCAGCTAACAGATCATCAGTGGAAGTGTTTCCAATGAAAAAAATGATGATACACAGGCACAAACAGTTTGAATACTCTATGCTGCAGCAAAAAACAAGACAATAGGAGTGAGTTGGAACTTTTGTTCTGCTACCTGTCTGTGTGGGCAAATACATTATGTCTGGAGTTTGAGTGAGGAAGAGTAGACACAGATGTGTCCTCCAACAGGCCTTGCAGCAAGAACAACAACTAAAAGTTCCCTTTCTGTCAGCCCCCTTGTCTCAGTTTGTAAGAATCACACACCGCATCAATAAATCAAGTCAGAGCGTTGAGTTGTGGATCTAAGAGGGACTGTGAAAGGCATTGAAGTCCCACCGGAGAAGGAAGGAGATGGTAAGGAAGCACGCAAGAGAGAGGGAAGTTGAGGATGTAGGAAGAGGGTTAAATGTGGGGAGACATGCAGTTGTTCTTTACAAGAGAGGCTCTATACCTTTTCATCGCTTCTTTATTCTACCCCCTGCCTACTTCTCTTTCTACTGTTCTTATTCCTCTCCCTAACTCCATGTCACGCCCTTCCCTCAACACCAGAAACTTTGTGAAAGAGAGTGCCAAGCCAGCAGTTCCCTGATCCCTTCTTTAGCCTCTTATCTCCTCCTTCACTGTCCCTTCTCTGCTAAGTTTCTCCAATTCCTGCCGGCTGTCTCTTTTTAGGTCTTCCCGAAACTGTGGGCCAGTACCCAATGGATTCATTAAGACTTTCCTAGTTCTCTAGTATGTTTGATCTCTCTTTACCTTTGTCCTAGTCTGACTTGTGGATGTTTCACTGCAGATGGGCAATTTCTAGATCTGTACCATAACTAACACAGGGTCAGATTAAGGTTTTTTGTTCCCTCTTCTCCCTAAAGCAACATCACTTGGTTTTATGTCTCAAGAGAGAAACCTTTAGTGATTCACTTGGGCACTCAGACATTAGCAACCCATCAGCCCTCTAATTTCTGGCTTTGAAACACAAAGAAAGGCATGACCTCGAGATTAATAAATTTTATAATTTTAATTTTATAATAAATTTAAATTTATAATTTAAATATTACATCTGTTTCTGTGAATAGCATTCTTGACCTTGTCTCAAGGTCACCACTGTACAGATGAAACCTCTTTGGTGGATTTTCATGTTGGTACAGCAGCTCATTAAAAATAAGGATTTTACCTTGAAATTTGCCAACCAAGACTTAGAAAGTATCCTCAACACTTTCTGTAAACAGTGAATTTGTCTGTTCATCAACAATTTAGCCTTAAAGGGGCATTATGTAGTTTTTAATGGCCACTAGCGGTGCGGTTTTAAGATTGCAACCAGGCGTGTGCTCGTACGCGTGCTCACTTCGACTCATGAGCGAGCAGAACCAAAACACAACCACTTTCATACAGAAATACCACAATAAACGCAGAAACACCAGCATGCAGGCTGTGGCTTTTCTCCAGACATGTTCAGGCTCTGGTACTTCAACTTTCCCGTCTCAGAGGCAGATCAACACCGGCGCCGTAACGTTACTTCATTCAGCGCAGCCAGCCACATATCGGCAGAGTGACAGCGGCTATAGACAGACAGGGAGACTGCTTCACACAACATGCTGGAAACTCAGGAAACCCCTACTGCCACGTTACAGCAATAGTTTTATCAGCTGCAGGTTGAACTAAGCCATGCTTGTTACATGATCACGGTACATTTACTGCATTTAGCCGACGTGCTACATTGTTAGCTCGCCTGCTGCTTTCAGTAGCTATCTTTACTATCTGTGTATCTTTCACTGGAGGCTTGCAATGTCAGCACTGCTAAATGTATTAGATTATAACGAAACGGGTAGTGAGCTGGACTGAATATTTTAACGAGATTGTATCACAGTTTATAACAGTTAGACCGCAGTAAGTAACTTTACTGTTGTGTCAGTGGATGGCTCTTCCTCTGGGTTGTATATTATGTGGGTCACGTTAGTAATAGCGACTGAGAGGTGGAGAAGCTGTGTACCTGAGTATTGGTAAAAGGCAATAAATCTAAATTGAACGTTACGAAGCAAACAGCGGCAGGTCCGAGCTAATGTAGCGTTAGCTGGCTGCTCCTGGCTGCATCACTATAGGCTAACGTTAGTAAACAAATCGCTCCATATTTGCTTTTTGCCGTTACATCATTTCTTGCAGGCTAAATCAACAGTGGTACACAGGATAGTAACATGGGTCGCGTTGGTGAAGTAATGTGGAAAGCGATATAACTTTGCACTAGATAATGTTAGCAACTGCTCGGTGTTAGCTCGGCGAGCTAACATGACTTTCTATGTGTTTCTCCAGCTTTACTAATGCTCACTTTGTTCTTACTCGACATCATCTGAACCTGTTTGGTCTGATGGGCTTCAGCACATGAACCTTTATTGTTGTTTTGTATCCTTGTGGAGCCTGTGTTTTGCTGTGAGCCAGTTGTTTTATGGTGTTAGTGGACTGCATGTCGTTAGCTGCCGTGTTGTCGCTGTAGTACGAGAGAGGCTCGGGAGCGCACACAGGGCTGAATGTGACCCAGAGACCTCACATTAAAAGCAGAATAGTGGCGGATGCAAGCAACGGAGAAAACAGGCATGTGCTTCATTTCTAAGTGAGTTTTGAGCCCATTGACAATAAGGCAATGACAATTTGATTTATTAAAATCAAAAACTTACATATAGCCCCTTTAAAGGAGTAGTTTTATATTTTGGAAAATATGCTAATTTGCTTTCTTGCCAAGAGTTAGATGAGAGGATCAGTACTACTACTCTCATATTTGTATCCTGTAGTATGGAGCTAGAGCCAGGAGGCAATTAGCTTAGCTTAGCAAAAAGACTGGAAGCAGGCCAAAAGAGCTTGCTTGGCTCTTCCAACACTCAAATATGTGCCTACCAATAGCTCTAAAGTTCACTAGTTAACACATTGCATCATGTTTGTTTAATCCCTACACAAACAAAAATGTAAAAACGGCAATTTGTAGTATTACAGTAGTGTCACAACGTCTTTTAATTGAAAACGTGTTTTTTAAATATGTTTATTTAGAACAACCTGTACAGTTACTTTTGCTTTCACTATTTTTTATGGATGTAGCTTTACAGTAGCAAGCTAGCTATGTGTTAATATGATGTCCCTAACAGCAGAAATCAAAGAATGTAACAGCAGACATATTTGAAATGCTGAACAAATTAGAGATGTGGGTAGAAGATCTGGAAACAGACTAGTTTAGCCCTGCTCCTACTCTTTATTCTAAGCTAAGCTAACTGCCTCATGGCTCTTGCTCTACGCTAGTGCAGAGATATGAGAGTGGAATCAATCTTCTCATCTTTCTGTCAAATGTCAGACAGTTTGATTAAGCATACAGTTCTTATATGGATTAATGTTGGGATAATGGTTTTGTAGTACATTTACATACATGGGCTTAGCTCAATGTCAAATTGCTGCATAAAATATCGTCTGAATTACAGTACAAGATTACTTTTTATAAGCACAGATATTTATACCAGCAAAGAACAGCTTCCTCACCTCCCTCATACTCAGGGCAGTTCCCTGAGGTTTCGTTGAGGCTCTCTTCCTCTGTGATGATGATGTTCTCTATGTCCTTCATTGTCAGGTGGTCCCGGAAGGCGTGGAACAGCACCTGCTTCAGCTCATCCAGAGACAGCTGCTGCATGTCAAACTGCAGGGGCACACGGTGATCAATGCAGAGACACAATCATCCACAAACTGGCTTTATGAGGGCAGATAAATACAGAAGATAAGAATGAGACATGAAATGTACAAGCTGCAAGAATGGCATGTATGAATGTGTGTTTTATTAGCTAAATGTGTAATGTTCAGGTACATTACATAAGTAGGAAAGGTGTCAGTTATAATTTGGCAACACGTTTGCTTGTGGATCCCACGTGCTATTTTTGGGTGCCTGAATCAGTATACAAACCTGAATGTGTGCGTTGATGTGTACAATGGAAATTCTGGCACATTTACTTCTCGTAAGTGTATTCTTAGTTGTGTGTGCATGTTTGTGTTTAATATGATTTATGACCAATCTGACCAATCACTGACTTGACGTCTGAACCATAACTTTGATCTGTCCTGTTCTCTGTCTGCCCTTCCAAAACATCACGTCCTTCCTGCCCCCCCCCCCCCCCCCCCCCCCCCCCCCCCCCCCCCCCCCTGCCCCCGCAGATCCCCCCTACAATCCATGGACACACATGCACACGCCATCCTCAAACCCACTAGCATCTATGTCTGGATTATTTACCTCACTGACAGCCTCAAATACAATCAGTCGCTTGGTTTAGCACAACAGATGGACATACTGAGACAGGCAAGGCAAAGAGGAAGAAAATAAGGGGAAAATAATAAAAGAATGGCAAGGTCAGAGAAAACTGAGACGAAGGAAGTAGTGGGAGACACAGATGGAGAAAACAGAACTGGCAGACAATGGTGATTACGACATAAAAGAGTTGGGATGGTGAAGAGGAGATGCTCATTTCAACGAGGGAACGATAATACTGCTCATGCTTTATTGTCATACTTGCTAAATGCTATAAACAACAAAAATTCATGCTTAACCAACAGAGGCATATTATTTACCAACTAATGAGAAGTTAGAAATTGTACTAGTAGTTATCATTGGTATCAACCAAAATGTGACCATCAATTGCTGAAACCTGACATTAAATGCCATGTCAGATTTGCAGTTTACTTATTCATTAAAGGAATAATTTGACATGCTTATTCACTCCTTTGCTGACAGTTAGATGAAAAGATACTAGCTGTTAATACTCATATATCTGTCCATGAAATGTGAAGCTATAGCCAGCTTGAGTATGTTAGCTCAGCTTAGCATAAAGTGAGGAATAGCGGGAAACAGCTGGCTTGGCTCTGTACATCAGTAACAAAATCTGCCTACCATCACCATTAAAGCATACTAATTAACACATTACACCCTGTTTGATCCGTCGTTTTACAGGGGGGTTATGTGTTGGACTATTTCTTGGTGGGGAGCAGTGACTTCAGGCAGCCAGGCAGCTAGCGGACACTCAAGCAAGTCACTGCTCCCAGCCAAGAAATAGTCCAGCACATAACATCCCATATTTTTTTTAAACTACGTGGTTTTTGTACGTATCAAAAAACCCCAAACAAGATAAGTTCATTAGCGATTTTTTGACGTTCTGGCTGGAAAACAATTTTTTACCTTTAAAAGAGCCATGCTGCTTCCAGTCTTTATACTAAACTAAGCTAACTGGTTCCTGTATTTCCCAAAATGTCAAACCTTTCCTTTAACCAGATGCACTTATTTTTAGGTTCTTAAGTGCATGTTTTTAGATAACATGTTTTAATATTGAAAAACAAAACCCAGGTATTGTTTTGGCACTTGTATTGCAAAGAAATCAAATTATACCAAGCTCTATTTATTGGTGTTCTAACAAAGCAATCAATCGACCGTAACCAAGATATCAATGCAATAATTCATTTATATTATCTACAAATATGCATGCATGATAACAAACATTTAGACACATGCAAACACACATTTTATGTATCCCATCTAACGTCCATGTTGCCTTTCCAGGTGATTTATACTGTAATAATGGAAACATGTATGTGGAGGCATACACGTACACACACAAGAACAAAAACACGACACACAACATTGTTAACAAACCTGGGACATTGCAGTAAATAGAAACATTTTTTCACACATACAAAGACAAATACACTCATTAAATAGCTCAGTTTCTGTCTTGTCTACTACCTCTTCCCCCTCTCACTCACACACATATCCACACAAACACATGTATATCCTCTATTTGGTAGCTAAGGTAAAAGATCAATATTATTCACAATTAATTAAGCAAACTTAGATCAAACTAAAACAACCTTTTATTTCCTTTTTGAAAAGACTTGTTTTCACTCTGAGGCTTTTTTAAGTAGCAGACAAACAAAAGTGACAGAGATACAGGCATAGAGATACAGGGCTGCAGGGATTAGGCTTTTCCCAAAGCAAGCCTTTCTGCACCTCAGTGCTCTGTACCTACGCCTGGAGGGCAGTAGAGTTAGGTGGTGATTGAGTGGGTGTGTGATATCCTGTGCTACTGAGGTTGTAATGTGTGTAATGGCCTTATTGTTTGGCTCTGTTGGTGTGGTGAGACCAATTATCCTGGCAGCGGTGTTGGTTCTGTGTGTGAGTTTGGACTGATAAGTAATGGATTACATGTTATAGAAGCAGGTGGAACAGTGCATTAGGATGGGGCGAATAATGCTGTACGACAATAGGAGGAGATTAGGGTCAACATAAAGTGACATAAGTTTGCTGGTTGAAACTGTACAGTCGATTGTACAGTGTCACTCTGACGTATTGGAAACTGTCAACCATTTTGACTTGTGTTTTTGATGAGAATGGGATTCTGAGGTGAGGTTTGATGACACTGAGGTGCAGATGGTTATCCTCAAATCACTGGATAAAGTATGCAACCATGTTGTGATAGCCCAGAGCACAGTGGTTTTCTGTGAGCAGGGCAAGAATGGCTGTGTCATCTGAGTATTTGAGGTAAGCAGTGATGGGTGATGGACTGGTGCAGTCATTGGTGTACAGTTTTAAACACTGGATGACAATTTCATCTCAGTTACTAATATTTTCGGATGCTGTTTAGGGCCCATTTGCGACAGTGAACATCATGTTTGCAACCACAGCTGCAAAACAAGCCTACATTCAGTTATGATGAGTTTTACCTACACCTCAAATTATATGTAATAATACTTCAAATTTCCATGGTCAAACAAAAATGCACATTCAATGATTAACTGCTCTGACTCATGCAACCTTGTGTGGCACTCCAGGGCAGAGAAACTGGGAGTGATAGCAGCAGTTGGAGGGCCTGAGCTGCCGGATTTCTGCTCTGCTTCTTGCCAAAGTCTGCCTTGAATGGATGCTGGGAAATGGAGGAACAACTCTTTGGACTGCAGCCGCAGGACAGACAACATGACAGCTCAGTGCAGGAGCACGGAGAATGTACAATGTTCCTGTCTGTCTGTCTGAGGGGGGAAATGCCACAGTGGTGCCGCTACCGGTTACCAACCAACAGAGTGATTTCTCTCTCTGCCCGGTCTCTGAAGGACATCGACATCCACACAAACACACACACACACACACACACACACACACACACACACACAGCGATGAACAGGGGATGCAAAGACTTAAGAGTTTGCCTGTCAGAGCATTTCGTCTTCCACTGAATGAACTCAAATATGTAATATATGTGTGTGTATTTATATGCCTGTGAGTGTGCGTGTGACAGGAAAACAGCAGGGGATCGGGAGCAGTGACCGATGACATACTGATGGAGCCAGGACACATCAATCAGAAGAACAGGTGCTTACACGCTGTCCCTCCCATCTAATCCTGCCCTCAAACAGCACAAGCTTGTTTCGTCAGTCATTCACCTGCTTTGTCTTCTGACCCTTCTCTAAAAAGCCTCCCAGAGTGACAACCTGCAAGCATTGTTTCTTTTACCCTGTACTGTTTTCCTCCTGTTTTCTGTCTAGCAGCAGTTCTGTTGTGTCCAAGTGAAGTTTGTACCAAAGTGCTTTAACAAAAAGGAAAATGTATACACAATCACACACACACGCGCGCGCGCGCGCACACACACACACACACACGGAGGACAAATGTTAGTATAAAATATTACAAAAGTGCAGGTTATATGAGTTACTTTTAACAAAGATAGTAGAGGCTACTGCCAACCACAAATTAATAATAAAATGAATTAGATCAGTCACAGTTGTATAGGATTTAAGGAGGGACAATTTTCTAGAAATATCAACATTTTTGTTTTGATTTTGTCAATCTGAAGCAACATGTTTCACAGCCAAGGTCCTGAAACCGAAGAGGCCCTGTGCTGGTCACTTTTTGGAAAACAGTGTTAAAATAATTGCACTTATGGTCACAGGGGCCTGAGCAATGGAGCAAATCCCCATTATTCAGTTAGAGGGAGCAATGTTGTGGTTTTGCTACCCCACTTTTTGTCTTTTTAAAAATAAACTTATCATCATACAGTTGCAGCAATCAGGTGATCATTTTTAAGCAGACCATGATTGTTTTATTATTTTCTGCTAAAACCACCCTATGAGTTGGCTCAGTATAACCTGTCACTGATCATTTGCCACAGCATGCTTTGTCTGTCAGTCCACTCAGAAGACTGTTTACAAAGGTGAGGAACACAATATTTCCAAACAGCGATTATAGACTGAAAATAGCCAAATCCAAGAGTCGGCTCTTTTTAAAGCAGCTTTATGTAAGATGTGTTGTTGTTCTTGTTGTTGTAAATAAGGACAGCTGTACACGTGCATTGGCTGATGTTTTGTTGATGCCATTAAGCATTACGCTGTTCTCGCTATTGAAATCCTGCCCGGGACTTCAGTTCTACATAGTGTCAGGCAAAGCTACCTACGGAAGATAAAAATACTACATAATAATAATAATAATAATAATAATAATAATAATAATAATAATTATTATTATTATTATTATTATTATTATAATTTGCATAAGCCCTGTTGATTTTATTTTTCGATGTATTGGAAGGTAAACACACAGAAAAGCAATTTACCCAACTTTTTCAAATGCATCATATACATGCACGCACGCACAAACACACACTAACCTAGAATAGTGTTTCCCAAACCTCTATTAGAGCACGCACCCCCTGTCCAGCATGTTTTTCTTCCAACCCTGCTTCACCACAACTGACAACTGGCTCAAATGGGATTTTATGAGCCATGCAGTTATATTCAACAAAGTGAGGAACAAACAATGTGTCATTATTAATCATCTGTAAGATTTAGTAGGGCATATGCAAAATTATGATTATTTTATGTTTTGGAAATTTTCCTCTACTGTTACCATAAGTCCGTTTAAGTGGTGTAGAAATGCAGGCAAAAACAGTTTGAAATTACTCCCCCCTGCCAATTACGTATCTTTACAAATTTGCTCCCCTATTTTAAAACATTAACAGGTACCTGCGTACTGCACTTTGAATGAAACCATGCACCCAATGGCAGTTATTATGTAACAGAGACACACCACTTTTTTAAAATTACACTACATTTGGCATCACTGTTCATCAGTATGAACACTACAGACTGTCTCAACAGATGCAGGGGCAGTGATAAGCCTGTCACTGGCTGACTATTTCATTCTGCTTCCTTCACCCTTCTTTTCACTCTGCTGTAATTGACAAAAATACTTACAAGTGGTCGAGGACTAGTTTGTCCATTCAGTTTGAAACTACCACCAATAGCTTAGCTTAGCTTAGCATAAAGAGTTGGAACTAGGGTTGACCCCAAATAGCTGAAGATTCGGGGCTTCGATGGGCAGAGCCTGATTTGACTGTCAATTTCACAGTCGAAGCTTCGCAGCTAAACAAGGATCATGCCATTTTGGTGATGTGGGGGTGCTCAACGTCTGATTTTACATAGAACGACCAGTTCTCTGTAAGTTAATATACTGCCTATTAGGCAACAACATACATTTCAACATTAAATGCTGTAAATAAACATGTAAAAAGAATAAAACTTTCAATAAATGTTTTTAAAGTGCATGAATAAATTTGAAATTGTAACCTGGGCCGTCAGTGCGCATGTGTACGCGTAGGTATAGGAGGAGCTGAAGAGTCACCACTGATGAACCACACAAAGAATATTTTATCATTTTTAAATAGCCGTCTACTTGAAATAGACCCGCGAGGAACATTCATGCAGTTGTCGGCAGCACAAAATGCACGCAAAACTCTGCACAAGACCGGTAAATGACAGGCGAGAGAGAGAGAGAGAAAAGGGTCTTCAAAAAGCCTCAGTTTAACACCCCCCACCCTCTGCTTGCATTCGCCGCGCACAAAAATAGGCAGGACTTGACGATTCTGATTCGACTATGTAAATCCTTAGGGGACAATCCTAGTGGAAACAGGACTATTGTTTGGCCAGCCTGCACAAGAAATAGTCCTGCACATAAACTCCTGTAAACCCACAACTTGGTGTTTTGCAAAAGATATTTCAATTATTCCTGTCCACCACATGTCTACTACATGTCTTTTTTACTCGCACTTCTCACAATAGACAGCTCTCATTTTAATCTATGCAGTTGTATGCACCGGCTCCAGGAAGGCTCACTTCTCATGCTGGGAATACAGCCGGCCCTTGCGATCTGCAGCAATAGTTTCAGCATCTGTTCTTGTTTTTTTTGTGTGCCGTAAGTGAATCTGGCAAGAAAACTATATAATTGATATTTGATTATAGATTAAATGATCTGATTCTGATAAATGATGAAACATGCATCCCGTGCTTGCTAACCCTTTTGATTTCTCAGTCCCTCACCCCGCTGTTCACACCGCTGTTTCAATTCCTCTGTTGTTTTCCCCCCACATGACGAAATATCCAAATCTGCCCACCATAAGAATAAGACACAGTATCACTGCTGTTTGTTATTGTGTTTATTTAAATGTGTATTTAATTGTGTCCACGTATTTGTGAGTTGTGTCTAAACAGAGTGACAGAGAGGAGTAGACACAGACAGGCAGGAGAGTAGCCCCTCCTTGCAAATATTCACATAAGTCCTTGACTTAACTTTATTGTTGCTTTTCCAGAAAGACATAAAAGCTGAATTCATGCGGTTATTATAATTAAATAAAAAAATTTAAAAAAAAGTTGAGCTCTAAAAAAAAAAAGAGCAGAGGGGCATTGTTTCACAGTGCTTGATGGTCGAATTTGTTACTGTTGTTACTACTTGGACAGAGCCATGCTAGCTGTTTTCTAGTAACTTAACACCAGAGCTGGACTGTCTTATACTCTAACTATGCACGTTGCCTAGGGTCCCTCAAATGAAGCGGAAGCAGGTCCCCACCACCTTCTAGTGTCAAAGCAAGTGTCAGTGTTTACAATTTTGAAGAGAGGATGAAGAGGGATTATCCTTCTGACCATGAGAAGAGAAAAAAACTCAGTCAGAGTGACTTTTGGGAACAGCAATCAGGTAAACTTATGCTCTCCGCTCTCCTTGCCTCACCTCTCAATGTCTGATGACAGCAAACAACAGTAAAGTTAAGTTTGTGCTAGCTTGCAGCGAGTCTGTCTTTTGCCTGACCAATGTTAGGATGAAATACTATTTTTACGTTTGGCAACAGTGTTTATAAACTGCAGCTCTGAAAAGATTACAGGACGAAATGAAACTCATGCATTCCAGCAGCAACCTCTGTGAGGACCTGTCCTCATTTTAAAACAAGACAGTAATGATCTAGTCTCTAAGTCAAGGTTTAGTTACAACTCTGGATATATGCAAGATGGAAAGCAATGGATTGACAGGCCTTGATGCAGCTGATAACATTAATAACTAAGTATTGTTATCTATAATGTATAGGGGCTATATTTAAGTTTGTCAGTAGAGTAGAGACTAGATCGTCAGCCAGTACAAGCACAGTTTATCCACATCCAGCCTCAGCCGGTACTAGCACAGATCCCGTACAGATGTCTTTAGCAAGTCACACAGACCCAGGTGAAGTACAGGCAGCATCAGATATGAGCAGCTCAGACCCTATTGGAACAGTTGCTGAACCACTAAATGACCCAGCAGATTGGTCCCCAGTCTGAGGACTGACTTAGTGCGCAGAGGTCCAGACCAGCCCTGACCATTCAAGCTTATTACGCATGTTGGGCATTAACGTGTTTCTGCAATATATACTTTTGCCAGTAACTAGTAGTGTAAGGTATGTCTATATCCAAAACAGTAATAATTACAATTACACATTACATTACAATTCCCGAGTTACTTGCCCACTTTTTAATATACAGACAGACTGTGAGAGCACTGTGGTGTCAGGTGTGACTGTGCTGCAATGACAAATTGTTTTCATGGCTCACAAGTCAGGTAGGAGGGCCCCATAGCAGAATATTGCCTAGGGCCCCAGGGAGGTCAGGATCGGCTCTGCTTAACACCAGGCTGAAAGCAGTGTTTCACTGCGTTTTCTGGTTGAACGTTTCAAGTCTGTTTGTTTGGGGTAAATGGGTTAAACATGCTTTGGTGGCCCTTGCGATGGCAGGACCTCAAGTGGTAGAGAAAGGTGGGCATTTATCATAAGGTTGGTTCAATCCCTGATTTCTCCTGTCTACATGTTGTGTCAAGTGCCCTTAAGACAAAAAGCATCTACCAAATGATTATAAGTAAAAACACTAGTAACAAAATCTTTCAGCTTCTGTAAAATCATAGAAGATTATGCAGACCTCTGTCCTGCACTCGCTCAGCCATATTTATACACCATAAACACTGTTACTGATGTTAGCTAAAAAGATTTTTTTCCTCTTTAGGCATTGTAGGCTTAATTTGCAATGGAAGGCTGGATGCTTCTTTTTTTCAAATCTAATTTACTGACTGTCAGCAGAAATGTAGTAACTTGAGTCAGGAGTTTTTTCAAAGCAGATATCTAAATCTCCCTGAGGTTTTACACAGGCCATGCTACAGCAGAAAATAAACAGAAAAACAGAATCCCCCCCCCCCCCTCCCCCCCCAGATATTTCAACGGTAATCAAACAAACAGGATACAATCAGACACGAAATGTATTGAATACACACAAACACACAAATGCACACTCAGAGGGAAGTATAATTACACACAAAACATGCCAACTCCAGTCTCCCCAACAAAGTCAATCATTATACATCTCACTGTGCAAGGATATTATCGGAACATACTGAACTGAGTCATTATGGCCCACCATGATGTGCTCCTTCTCCTCCATCTTTCTTTTTTGTATACAATGACTCCCTCTCTTCCTGTCTCCCTCTGGGGTCTGTGAAATATAAACACACACAAAACAAAATGCCGTTCTCATAGTCCTCAGAGACACACTTCCTCCCACCATTTCATCCCCCTCCTCCTCTTCCTCCTCCTCCCTCTTCCTATATTCTTTGCTCTCTGCTTTCATTGCTCGCTCGCTCCCTCTCTCCTCACCTACTTCTCTCCTCTTCCATCTCTCACTTTTCCCGTCCCCTTCTTCCTGTTTTCTTTTGGTCTGACTCTCTCCTTGTGGTAGGTGAACATTTTAAATCACCCCTGAGACGCACACCGTCTGCGACCTTCATGAATCACAGTCTCTCATTCCTCTTTTTTCATTTTCTTCCACTCTCTTCCTTTGTGGTTTTTCTTTATATTCCTGTATCTTTATGTGGGGCATCCCCCCGCACCACCCTCCAACTCCCTCCCCATCCTCACATATTGTCCAGCTCGCCTCTCTATTCTTTCATCTCATTTAGCCTTGCTGGCTGGCGCACTGTAGTCCATCTTGCTCCATCCCTCCTTCATAGATGCAATGCGTCTCATTTATAAAAAGTGTTCTATTTCACTCAATTTATATTTATTTTTTCAATTATGTTTTCTGAAGTGACTGCACAATGAAATCTAGGATAAAGAATGTCTATGTAAATGTGGCCCAGTATGTGTGTGCAACCTGAAACGCACACACCTCCTCATTTCAGTGAGTCACCCTCTAAATGTTTCTCCTCTCATTTGACTCAAGGAAAGCAGGGAACAGCTTCCTGAGAGCTGTCACCCTGCTCAACCAGCCGTCCTCACACTCAAACACACACACTCAAAACGCACTGCACTTTTCATTATTGTCGCATGTCTTACCTAAGAGACAAAAACAACACTCTGAGAGCAGATATTCTGTCCGGAACCATTTTCAAAAACAAAGGAAGCACGTTCAAAAGCATGTAGATGAGCTGCAGCCTCAATCACCACTGAGCCTTAGTTTGGACATTTTAAAAGCACACAAGACTCAGACTTCCCCCATACAGTGTCACATCCCTTCTGCAACGCTGTGAATGATAAAACACACACGCACACCCGAACCCCAAAACATACACATACTCACAAAAGGAAACGCACCTAATTTTTAGCAGGTCTCTTTTGCTTCAGCGCCTTGAGACGAAAGAAAAAAGTCTCTGTTTTTGTCAGAACCGAGGAAGCAGGTGGGGGGGCTGAGAGTGTTTTTTTTTGTGTGTGTGTCTGTGTGTGTGTGTGTGTGTATGTATTTTTGCACTTAAGTAGGT
This sequence comes from Micropterus dolomieu, assembly GCF_021292245.1. Classification (NCBI taxonomy): domain Eukaryota; kingdom Metazoa; phylum Chordata; class Actinopteri; order Centrarchiformes; family Centrarchidae; genus Micropterus; species Micropterus dolomieu. The sequence continues at coordinate 18,812,354 of NC_060172.1, read as the reverse complement.
GTGTGTCTGAGCAGAGTCCCTGCAGAAACTAGGGCTGTGCCTAAGGATGTAAGAGTTGCTCTGACTGCTTAAATACACAGACAGAGTAAGTAAGAGGAGATGTAGAGGAGGGAACTGATAGATGATGAGGATTGTGAGTGATTGTGAGTGAGAATCCAGCTTTAGTTACTTATTCACCTGCCAGAAGATGTTGTCGATGGTGTTGCCCAGGAATCCTTCTCTGTTGTCAGACGACAGCAGTTTGGGCCCTAGTATCGTCATGAACTCCTCAAAATCCACCTGGCCGTCCCCTGTGGGCACACACACACACACACATACACACACGCACACACACACACACACACATACACACACGCACACACACACACACACACACATACACACACACACACACACACACACACATACACACACACACACACATACACACGCACACACACACACACACACACACGCACACACAGAAAGAGAGAAAGGCAGGGAGACAGACCAGGACAATAGAAAATCAGATTCACAGACAGGAAGGCTGGCAGATCGGAGCTAAATAATGCATTTTATGCTGAAGTTTATTTGCTTGCCGAAACAAGAAAAAGCGCCCTGAGATAGATCAACAGATGGATGTGCCCTCATCCATGACAAACACCCATGCATCATCAGCACTAATTCACCTTTTAAATAAAGTGTGTGCACCTGTGCGAGTGCGTGCCAGCGTGCGTCTGTGTGTGAGCGATTGTGAGATTGTTTTGTGCGTCGAAGTGACAATTCGGAGAACATTCAAAAATTTAAATTCTAAGGACACAACTCGTGAGTGTTTGCATTATGTATTCTACTGTTGCATGTTGTTAGAGATAGCAATCAACAGCCAGTGTCCCATGGAATTAATACTCAGTAAAAACCTCCACGACAGCATGTCTTATAAACTGAATTACTGCATAGACTTATTATAATATTATTGCCATTATTCATTTTACCACCAGTTTACAGTGTTATCTATTGTGTTATTTATTGTTTGATCTAATAAGTAGCATATCAGAAGCATTAGTACGAGCACGAGTCTCAGTGCTGCTGTGTTAGTATTGGTAGTAGGATAACACTTTTTTTTGGGTCTGTAATTTTTGAATCATTGCCAAGAAGTTCCAGAGAAAGAACTATGTAATTTGGTACTAATTACAGAGAAAACAGAGACAGTACTCTTGCAATGAATACATTTTAATTAATTGCTGTGAATTCCCAGAGAGTCTTTATGTCAGTGCACAGACCAGCTGAACAGGCAAAAATGTAAGAAAATGTGAAATTTGAGTTTGTCCACAGTTAAGATTACATTTTAACATGTAGGGATAATTAAGTTTTTAATAATGTTTACTTGTGTTTAAATGGGGCAGCAAGGTGGAGCAGTGGTTAGAAAAGTTGCCTCACAGCAAGAAGTTCATGTTTGGGACCTTTCTGTGTGGAGTTTTCATGTTCTCCTTGTGTCAGTGTGGGTTATCCCCGGGTGCTCCAACTCCGTCACACAGTCCACAGTGGTGGCTCTGAATTGCGCTTAGGTGTGAATGTGATCATGAATGGTTGTTTCTCTCTATGTGTCAGCCCTATGACGAATTGGTGGCCTGTCCAGGGTGTACGACTGCTGGGATCGGCTTCAGCCTCCCGCAACCCTGCAAAGGATAAGCGGATATAGATAATGCATGGATATATTTAAATGATCAGTTTGATCAGTTGACTGTTCTGAAACCTGACTGCAGTTTCTCAAAAATGCAGCTTTAAATTGACAAATATAATCTTATATTTTAAGACTACTTTGCCTAAAACCTGAAGGAGGGATAAAAAGATAATGCCAGAGATCAGCGGATTACGCTTTGGGAAGGAGGGATTTAATGACATAAAATTAATCATCTGATGGACTGTGCAGGTTGTCTAACAACCAGATAATAACTGACATTCTTCAGCTAATTGTGCCATGTCCACTTTCAGTGCTTTACTAGCGACAACATTGAGAAGATAGAAGTCAGGAGTAGAGATACTGTCTCTCCCCAGAACAAATGGCTGCGCTGCTCTCAGGTGAACTACTTATGGAGGCAAAAGCAAAAAGCTTTTAGCTTTGACCTTTGATATTTGCCACGGGCTGAGGAATCAAGAGCAGGCAGATAAGAACCATTTGAACGATTGACTAGCTTGTTTGTGATGCAGGAACAGCTTAGGAGTAATCGCAATCCTCTGTGAATTTACAAGCAGAGCTGTAAGTTTAAGGAACAAGAGCCGACAGCTTCTCTCTTTATTGTCTCCAACGGAATTTGTTTTTGACAATTGACCACCTGCTGCTCTCACGGCAGTTTAGAAACAATTTTGCTGGAACATTTTTAATAAAACTGTAACTCAGAATCACATTTTGCGAAAGTGCGAAAGGCATTAAGTTGTGTGTTTTTTGGCATCATTTAACACTGTTTTTAATTTACATCACATTGAAATTAAACACATAGAAATAATCATATGGCTTGCTTTATTTGGAAGGAAAATATTCTTCTTCAAGCTTGTACACATCATATTTTAATACAGACACAACTATAAACAAACAGTATATACATGCAGAATATGTTAAACATCCAACCACTTGTCCTTTTATGAAAAGGTTCACTGTGAGCATGCATGCTCTGTGCATGCACCCAAGTGTGTGTCCTTATGTAGTGCCTCACCATCCATGTCCAGTCTCTGCATGATGATGGCCAGCTCCACTTCGCTGGGCATGTAACCCAGGGAGCGCATGGCCATGCCCAGCTCTTGTTTGGAGATGAAACCATTCCCATCCCGATCCAAAACACGAAACGCCTCACGGATCTCTGCATGACAAAGACAGAACACATCACCATACATCACTGTCTGTCTGACTTGCTCCTTTCTTTAGTAGTTTAGTAGAAAAAATAGTTTTCATTCTTACATTCTAAGTATTTCTATAAATATTCTGTATGTAAACAGTATATTATCCAATGTTTTGTTAACACTGGGGTAGATCCATGTATGTGATTCAATTTCTTCGTTTTGTGGCTGCTGATGTTTGAGTTTCTGGGCAGGTGTGGTGTAAGATGTGAATGTGTCTTTCGCCTCTCCCTCACTTTTTCATTTATTTTCCTCTCCTTGTTTTGTACGTGTCTTAAAGGTTGGGGGGCTGTTCACAGCAGCTGTTCATCTTTATGCTTTATTGCCTCTGTCTGTGTGTGTGTGTGTGTGTGTGTGTGTACTTGCCTATTTTATTCATTCATATTTGGGAAGCTGTGACTGACTCTGAAGCATTTGTCATGTTATCAGGAGGTTTCTTTACATTTTCACCATACAAGTGCAACCACTAATTTTGGTTTCTTGATTTGTGTGTGGAATGTGTAGCTTTTTTTTCTTCAGATAGTCTCCTTGAATTTCTATGTGTTTGATCTTTGTGTCTCTGTGTAACGTCTATTATCATTTCCCTGTCTATACTGTTTGTTACTTGCGGTCGTGTGAATAATGATTGTTGTCTCTTAGGTGCAAAGGCAGAAAATAGTGTGAGGTTGTCAAAACGGTTGGGCTGGATGGTTGGATCACCAAATTGTGTGACAATTGTGTGATCGGAGACTGCTGTTTGCATCCCTTCTGCAATGGTTTCTTTTAATCATTACCACAATTATTCTCTAACTCCTTAAATGATTGCTTGTATGCGAAACCTGACTCTGCATGAGATTCAACTATATGTTTTCCAGCCCACAGCTTCACTGCAGGAGAACCCACTGAACACTATCCGCTCAGCACCAAACAGCAGACACCAGTTAGTAGCTAGCTGGTGAAAATAGTGGAACGTTTAGCAGCTAAAGACCAAAAACAGTGCAAAAAAAATGAATGTTGGACTTGCATGTGTCAGGTGGCAAGAAACACAACTCCAAATAAATGCTAATGTTTCTCCATATTTTCATTTAATTTATTTCGGTTTGGTCATTTACAGATCATTCATTCAATCAAATCATTCAAAACATAAACACTATAGATGACCAGGTGCAGGCAGAAGCTAAAGCTTATTGTGCCTGCCCTTAACTTTAGAATCATAAATGCAACTCATTAATAACAACATCTGTTCATAAAATTAACAGTAACACATTAGTGGACCATTGTCCACACCAGAAACAAGCCTATTTAATTAATTTTCATTCTAATAAATATTTTTCCAATGTTATTCTCTTGTAGATATTTTTAAACTGAAAAATAGACGTGGCTTGTTTTAACTCATTACAGCAACTATTCCACAATTTAACTCCTTTATTTGATAAACAGTGTTCTCTTAATGTAGAATGTACTTGTGGTTGATTAAATATACATAATCCTCTAAGATTATATTTACTTTCTCGCTGGGTAAATAATAATTGCAAGCATTTAGGAGTTTTATTATATTTGGCTTGATAAATAAACTTTAACGTGTACAAATCAACTAAGTCATAAAACTTCAAATTTTTTGATTGATGAAACAGTAAATTACTTGGTGAATTATAAGGTGCATAGTTAATTAATCTGATAACCTTCTTTTGTAATAGGAAAATTGGATTGGTTCTAGTTTTGTATGTATTTCCCCATATTTCAATACCATACGTTAAGTATGGTGTGACAAGTGAACTATAAAGTAAATGTAATGCATTTTTGTTCAAAATATATTGCAACTTATACAAAATTGCAATCGTTTTTGATACTTTCTTCTGAACGTTAAAAATATGCGGTTTCCATGTCATTTTACAATCAATAATTACTCCAAGGAATTTTATATGATTTACTCTTTCTAATGCATTATCATTAATAGTAATTCTGATCTCATTATTTATCTCTTTATTACTAAATACCATAAATTTAGTTTTATTTAAATTTAATGACAATTTATTCAAATCAAACCAATTCTTTAGTTTATATAATTCT
>NC_060172.1:18796789-18807334 GCF_021292245.1 Micropterus dolomieu | reverse complement strand
AAACAGAGCCTTGCGGAACGCCACAATTAATTCTCTGAAAGCAGGACGCAACTCCATTTAAATTAACATACTGAAAACGGTCTGTTAAATAATTTTCTAACCAAGAATATACATTTCCCCTAAATCCATATTTTTCCAATTTATATAATAATTTTCTGTGGTCGATGGTATCAAAAGCTTTCTGTAAATCCAAAAAAACTCCGATTGTATGTAATTTGTTATCTACTGATTGTGATATATTTTCTACCATTTTAACAACTGCCATTGTTGTTGACCTATGAGCTCTGAAACCAAACTGATATTCATTCATTATATTATTTACTTCAACATAGCTATCTAATCTTTTAACAAATAATTTCTCTAATATTTTTGAAAATTGTGACAACAGAGAAATAGGTCGATAACTACAAAACAAATGTTTGTCAATGTTTGTCATATCTGCTTGATGTGTAAAGGAATTGTGTGCTAACATGTTCACCGTATTAACTTAATGATGATGACGTGTCAGTGTTGTGTTTACAGCTTGTTGCATATCGTCCAAAACAATGACTTAATGCGGGTTTAATCAACCAGTCTTTGTACCTTAAACTAACTGTTGTTGCCAGTTTTGCTGAGTGTAATATATTGTGTGTGTGTGTGTTGCGTCACCTGCACACCTAAGTGCACTGGCAGGTAATCACAGAAGTCAAGTAGCCTAGGGGAGACACAGGTGAACGCTGCAGGGAATCCACACAGTTTTTCAACCGTAAATGTGTGTTTGTGCTGGTCTTATCCTATCATAGTTGGTCAATTCGTTTTTTGTGTCATTCATTCAGTGCACCAGGTTTTTGTAGGTGTTTTGTGATCTATATACATATAAAGTGTGACATGCCTAATCCATGGAAGACCTCTTTTCTTCTTCTTTTTTGGATTACTACACGTTGGAAATGCCTTCAAATTCCCCCAAGTGGCTTATTTTGTTGTTTCATTGCCACCACAGTAACCAAACCTTAACCACAGTGGTTGCAGACTAGACTCATATGACTCATTTGTAACTATAACAAGGTTGTCTTGACAACAGGGGCACCATATCAGAAAATGCTCATATGGGTTTATTTGGAGGGCAATCAAAACCAGCCTACTTGCTGTTCAGGTTTGAAGACTTTCTGATTTTAAGACTTCCATGACGTTTCAGTTGTATGACTGTGTCTACAGCCATCGGATGGTGTCAGTGAGATGGACTAATCCATGAGATGAAATTAATGATTAACAGATTTGAGCAGGTCTGTAGATGGTGCTTCCCTAGTGCTGATAACAGGTTTTCCCATTAACAGGAAGTGCTGCCGCCTTTCTCTCAGGCATATCAAGGTGAGGGTGATCTCCCCTTTCTCTCCTTCTTTTTCCTTGTCTCTCTTACATCTTTATAGACTTTGTGTTGTATTTTCCAACCCCCGAGGGACCTGTACCAATCCCTCCACACAGCACAATCACTACCACCATTGCCAAGAGCATTTCCCACTCCCTCTTCCCACATAAAGGGCTTCCTTCTAACTTGAAATTGTAAGTAAATGCACACAACTCATGAGGCATCTATCTGTTCGTGCTGCACAATTACTCAAACCTCTGAGGACCTTCTTACAACATACCCTGGTCAATCTCCAGCTAATTACCTGCCAATCAGTTGTCTATCTGAGCAGGGGTGGAAGGGGGAAGGCGGAGCTTTGGGCAGGGGTGGAGGTTGTTGAATTTACCGACTTGATAAAGACTGCAGAGACAGGACAGACTTTGCAAGTCCTTATTCAACATCTTTACACGGGTGAGTGCTCCATTTTCCTGTGGATCTCTACACTTCGGGTGTGGGAGAGGGTGTCATTTCAGCTGGCATTCAGCATTTGTGCAAATCTTTACAGGAGAAACATAAATGAGAAGAGTCATAGTCTAATGCACGATGGAATTTAAATCACAATTTCCCCTAAGACTAATCCTTTTCCTAACTGGAACAATGAATTTTACATGAAGTTCATCTCTCTCTGTCTCTCACAGGCTGCGTGTCATTAATATTCTCGTCCTGACATGCTGCTCCTTCCTTTCTCTGTGTAATAAGTCCATCTCAGATCTGCCGCCTATGCCTTTCTTGGCTATGTCAGTTGCGCAGGAGCCGAAGTTCAGTCGCAGCCCCCATCTAAGCCTTTAAATACCCCCCTACGGGTGATAACTAGGCTCGAGCACTGTGCCACTGCCTCCCTTTCTCTTTCACTAAATAAAGTGAGAATCAGAGACGAGGGATTGGGAATGCGGTTGAGTGTGCGGCCTCCCAAAACAAAGTGAGTATGCATTTGTATGCAGCTCAACAGTAAGTACGTTTTCAATAGGGTACGAATGAGCTGGCCTGTGATGTATTACTTTGTAATGCCTGTGTTTGGGGGTGTGTGTGTATGTGTTTGTGTGTGGGAGCATGCAGCCCTGCCTGTGTGCGACTGTGTATTAGGAAAGTCAACCCCTCAGGACTGTACATGTTCTCACAAAGATTGATGAAATGCCTCAAAATCAGAGAAAAGGATAGCGGCGATCCAACGCAGGGGTGATTAACTACCCTTCTTTCTACGCTAACAGATCCTAGAAGAACCTTCCACATCTCTCTGAAGTAGGATTAGGAGTTTTCCAATGCTGGCAGCAAATACCACAGATATTTTGTCCACATCAAACAATCCCATTGGTTGGATCTGGGGGCCTAGATAATGCCTCATCATGTCTGTAGTCTAAAGGTCCAAATTAAATTTATATAATAGCTCTACATAGGTCCAAACTAGTTTACCCTTCTTGCTGTCCTTGAAAAACAAAACACAGACAGAAGTCAACTGGACTCATGGTGATGAGATGTTTCAGTCACTATACCAGCTCTGCCTACACTAAAGCAAGTGTTTTAGTGAAATGGGTTGAATCAAGTTGTGCACAAGGGACACTGGATTAAAAGATTTATGCGACAAAGTACTTCATATCAAAGCTCATTCAAGCAAACTACAATAGGCCACATATATAAAGACAAACAAACAGCCTCAGTCAGAAACACACTCTCAGTCTCTCTGTCCTCACTCAGTGACAGGATTAGCTGTTTCTTTCCCACCAAAGCAACCCATTTCAGAAATATGCGCACTCATTGCAGTCTTTGTATTGGTAATTAGCACATGTGAGATTCTGTCATAGGAAAGCCTCAAATCACAACCCAATTGTAAAGACATACAGTATGCTTTAAGATCCCTGAGCCTGTAGTCAGTCTTGCACTCACTGAACACACACTGAAAAGACTGCAGGAGAGTAAAACACCCTCAGCGTCAGTTTAAGCCAATTTAAAGGAGTTTGGTGGGTTGGGTTTCATTTTCTTGCCATGGGTTATGAAACATTTGTACTCACCAAAGCAATTGTTGAGATCTGTGAAAAATGCTCTAAATATGTCCAGCACAAAAAAAGTACAAGCAGTCAGAAAACAAGCTGACAATTTTACCAGATAAGATATCACTTAATTTGAAAGTAATACTCAAAAAGAGTGTAGCTGTAATGACACTAATAATCCCTAATGCGAATGTGCATGAAAACTGTGAGTGCGCACAACCACGGTAAGTACTGCAGGCATAGACTGTACATAAAAAGACTGCAGGTGAAAGTTGAACCAGGAGGTCTGTCTGTGTACTGTGATAGGGATGTTTTACACCGGACAGTTTGAGCTGTTATTTTACTATCTGCCTTTGTATGTTTTTACGACCTGCCTGTGAGCCAATTCAAAGAATCGGATTGATGGACCTACTTTTAGCAATGCTGCCACATTCCTAAATCTCAGGAATTACTTTGGTGAGTCCAATCTTATCAGACTGATACAACCAATAGCCAGAGCTATGAAAGCAAACCCCATGTTTTAAAAGAGTAAGTGATTCTGGAGACGAGTTGTTGATATTTGAACTGCCGAACAAACAAATCTCTCCTTTCAGTGCTCCCTCAAAAACTCCGCCCCCAAATTGCAAATATCAAAGGTTTCTCCAGCATTGAAATGCCTTGGTTATTGCCTGGCCATATAACTTTCGTCACTGTTTATACTCTTTTCCTATCTGACCGTTTCTCGGCCATCTCTCCTTCTTCACAGTGCCTTGAGTCCATCACGTCCTTGTTGCTGGGCACGAGCACTAATGTCACCTGTTGCTGATTGGCTGAAACAATGTTGTGTGGCAAGGTCCACACCACTTTCTTTGTTTTCCATTTACAGAGCCAGGGCTGTGTAGGAAAACTGGATTTTTTTTAGATCACCACACAACGGAGAGCTAGCAGTGAGGAAATATATTCAGATTTAATAAAAAGTGTATTTACAATCACCTACTATCCCTTTAATAAACCATAATTTAAACATTAGGGTGCTGCTTCAGAAACCACTAAATTTGTCTTTTTTTTAGTGGCTATTTAGGCATTATGTTAAATACATGTATTAGTCTGGAAACCACAAATTAACTTAATTAATTAAAAATCTTTCTGTAATCTAACCAAAAGCTTATAAGGCCATGTTTGAATGAGGATACTAATATCAATAGATTGGTGTGCTAATTCACGCCTGGTCATATATATTTTATTTCTGTCAGACACTTCTTCATTCTGAGTCCTTTGACTGCTTTTATTTCCTAAGCGCCGTAATTGGAAACCAATGCATCAAGTCAAGCTCTGACAAAATGGCTAAATGGAAAAACTTTTCCCCCGAGAGAATTGGAGCGTTGTAACTGCATTGTTCCAGTAGTGAAACATTAATTGCTAGTGCACCACACTTTACTCTGCAGCCCCACCTCCCACCCTCTCTTACTGTGTCAGAACACTCACCTCCCAGCTCCTCAGTGGAGATGCTGGTGAGCTGGAAGGCTTCGCTGCCCTCCGTCAAGGAGCTGCTCAGGTAGTTGTCTGGATAGAGCAGGCCCGCCCGCACATGGTGGAATGGCATCTTCCCCCTGGAGAGCACACACACATTCTGTCTAAATAAACCTTGCATGCAACTACAGGTAAGAAGCATTTGTGTCTCACTGTGTGCGTGTATATTCAAACCCCATGGCTACCAGCGCGGTCATGAGCCTTTTTTAGAAACACCATCTCTTGTGGAGGGAACATTGTTCCTTCCACTCTGCTAATGCTCATTTCTGGGTGAAGCCACTGTCTCCTCGTGGCACAATCACACTGACAAATTATGTAATCACATTATAATTCAATGGAGTCACAAAAAATATTCCTCTGTTATTGTTCTGATAAACACCATCAAAGTACAATCAGGAACTCTGTATTATCCAGCAATCATTCTCTCGCTGTCTTTCTCCTGCTCGCTCTTTGTTCAGCCTCCTTGGTCCACAGAGGAAAAGCACTAAAATCCTGTCACTCGCTATCGTTTCTTCTAACCCCCCTCACTCCCGTCAGATCTCCCGACTTCCCATTCCGTCAGACAATCCCCACTGCCACCCAACCCCTCACCAAGAGACCTCAGGGCTTGACAGGGCATCAATCAACCAAGGCCCCTGCTGTCATATGATCAGAGCGGTTCTCTGCTTTGATTCACGAGAGCCCCCCCCCCGAGGGCTTTCCCAGTGTAATATTTTGACACTTTGGTAATATGCTTCATGTAATATTCCATCCAATAGTACAACTTGAACTGAACCGAGGCTAGGTGAGGCAGAGAAAGAAAGATAGAGAGGGAAGAAGAGATAGAGATCCCGTGAGTCTTTTGAGAGCGGGCCGCTGCCAGACAGGAGCGATAGAGATAGAAGTAAGGATGTCTCTGTCACAGGAAACATGGTCAGAGTATAAACATCCTTTCCTCTACTCACTGTTATTTGAGAATCAAATCCTTTGTGAATCTTGGAATGAGAGCCAAGGGAGTTAAAGGACACTGGCTGAGCGTCAAGACAAAGACAGTTTAAAAGGTTAAGAGCCGTGGGATAGGTGCAAGTCTGCTCTGGCGATCTCTAGAGGACACCAGCTGTGAAAATGGCTATGCTCATGTGTGCATGTGACAGAGATAGCCCGCAAACAGAATGTGTGCAGAAAGGTGCGTACGTGCACACAGTTTGGGAGCTCTGAGCATTATGCAGTCTTCAGTCCATCTGCTCCTGGTTCTACACTTGTCTCACCTGCACATGAAAGGTACTAAACATGTATCTGTTCTGCAATCATGAGTTTCAGCCAAGAAGATGCAAACACACACACACACACAAACACACACACACAGACACAGACACATACGCTAAGGTCTTATTACTTCCTGCCATCCCGCGGAAGGTACAGAATAAACTCTTTAAAATTACATTTAAATTTATATTTTTATTATATCCAATCTATCATTGTGTCTTGAAGTGAGACTATAACTTTCATAAGAAGAAATATTGTGTTTCCTCTTTCAAATGAAAAGTTGAATTTAAAAATACTAAAACGCAATGCTGTTCAATTTAATACACTCAGGTGCTTTGCTGCTTCAGCCAGCTAGTAGCTTGTGGTGGCTAATGTTAGAGTTAGTAAATTAGATGTTGCTGTGTAACTGTTAGTTTGAGTGTGTTTGCTGACTTTATGACTCTTCTCTGCTAGGGCAACAGGTGTACACGTAATATATGACTACTAAAATGACAAAGTGAGATAGGTAGAGACAAGTTGTCTCAACCTTGGCTGCCTTTTCTGATATGTTGTTGTTTATTTCAAGCGGTAACTGATTAGGCCTTCAGGTATAAACGGTAAATGGACTGGACTTGTATAGTGCCTATCTAGTCTTGCGACCACTCAAAGGGCTTTACAGTGCACACAACACATTCATTCAGTCAGTACACATGCACATAGTTGAGTAACCATGCTGGGAATACGTGCATATTGCTTTGGGGTGCTAAGTTTATATGTTGACATGTATGTGCCAGTACAATGTATTTACATCTTTTGTTAATTTATGTGTATGTGCACATGCATAAAATGTTCATTTCTTGAGTGAGCTTCTGCAGAAAGTGTAAATTAATAAATCCATGTGCATGTTCAAATTCCTACGCGTGCATTAGTGCATGCATGTCTGTGAGACAAGCTCATGTGTGTACCTGTACAGTAGATGTTGGAAACTTGCATGTTTATGAGATTATTAATTTCTCGCGATGGTGAACATGTAGTAATGGCTATTCAATAAATGACTTCCCTAAATTCTTCAACTCCTCAAATTAAACCAGCAATTATTTAGTTCAGTGCACAAATTAATAAGACATATGATATGAAATTAATATGAGAATGTATTTTAACAGTCCATCTGCTCTCACAATTGTTCCTCTGGCAGAAACACCCACTCACTCATGGCAAAAACCAGCAGACACGCATACACATACATCTAACTTAGATTTTTTCTTTATTTTTCTACCTCTCCCTCTCTCTTGCTCACTCCCAATTTTTCTCCCATATACTTTTGGATTGTGTTTTTTCTACTCGTGAAAACACAGACTGTTGTCACAGAGACGGACATGAGAGCTGACAAGGACAAGCTTCAGCAGAAAACCTCCATCTGATAAGCCTCATTGCCTGGCTGAGAGCAGGAAGAGAAGCTGCAGAAAGACAGACAGACAGACAGACAGGTGAGAGACGGGGGGAAAGGGGATGAAAGGAGCAAATGAAAGTGGGCTGACTGACAGTGTTTGAACTCTGGGGTCACCTGCCCCCCAGGGAGCCGTGTTTCAAGTCTGATCAGAACGAATTTAAGCTCAGACAGGAGGGAAGAGGCTGAGATGAAGGGAAAAGAGGAACTGAGATTGAGCCAAAAGCTGGGAATGGTCAGAAATGAAAATCGTGTTTATTCCTCACCTCCCTCTGTCCCCATGGAGAGAAATGCATTAGCAGAATGGCAAAAAAGAGCTGAGGGGTCAAAGCAGTATTTTTCCCAACAGCACATGCACTTGTCATCACAAGCAGACAGCCCTGACAAGACAATAGTACTAGAGAAGCGGACCTTAACTGCCAGATCAAAGGAAAAGGGTTGTTACTACTGTCACAGCTAACAAATAACCATCAAAACATGCAAACCTGTTTGATTTAACTTCATCCAAGGACTCTCTGAAGTGCACGGGGTCTGTTAGCTCGCCAGGCAGACTACAAGATAAATCAAACAAATATTCTCTTTTTCCTTCAAGCCACTAAAATGTCAGTTAGCTCTCCATGTCTTCTCCAGTTTGGAAGGTAAGGCCCCTGCCGTCTGCCAAAAATAATGAGAGACCACACTTGATCAGCTGAAGCGCCAGCATTGGATTAAGGTAAACTGCAACTCTGTGATTTGTCACATAGTACACAAATAAAAAAAAAAAGGGGACCAATTTTACACATCAAAGAAGGACATGTGCTGCCTCAACAGGCAACCAACAATAAAATGGCTTCTTATTAGATTTACAGTTAAACCAATAATAAAAATGATTAATTGAATTCAATTTGCTCTCTTTGTTTTTCTGTCTCTGCTCAATGTCACATCGTCAGTGTCCTGGTGAAGTCACCTTGGGCAAAGATAGGCAGCCTGTGATCTCTGCTGTCTCTCTCAGGGCTGTTCTCTAAAAACGTTTCCTCAGCAGAGGCGCTGGATGGGTCTCCCGGAGGTCAACCTGGGTAATCCAACACGCTCTGTCTGACCGAAACACCAGCGTCTAATTGAATAGCTCTGATGCTTCGCCTCCAGGCAGAGGAGGTGTGAACTTATGCACCTTTGGTCTTCCGTCAGGTGGTCTGAAACGACGCTTGTATGTGATGATGATTATGATGGTCCGCCACGCTGCGCGCATCTGCAGCGGAGGGAGCGCAGCTAGACTCACACCGCCTGATGCTCAAAGCCGCTGCTACATATCACCCTCATTGCACCGAGAATGGGTTGTCTGAGAATTAAAAAAAATCCATGCGCGTTACCCGCCAAAAATGCTCGCATCCACAATGCCACGCACGTAGTGTAACACCCTTCATCCGTTCCCATGAACAGACGGGTCTCCTCCAGGGTCTCAGATGATGAATGTGTGTGAGGCAGGTGACAGACTTGGCCTTCATGCTTTATGACTGTGGAGTTTTAGAGCATCTGGCAATGAGAATGGATACTTCTGGGCTTTAGACTGCAGCTAGTCCACATTTATCAGAACCAATATGGGAGCTGCTACAGCTTGAGTGAGCAGCGCAACATTGATAAAGCCACAAAGCACGATGTAGCCTAAAGTGTGTGATGGAGTGCTTTACATCCAGCTGCGTGTTGAGACAATTATACTGTAATGACTTATACTGTAATAGCGCCTGTGTGATGGGCCGATAATCGCCCAGTCACACCGATCAAACCCACACTGCGCGCACTGACGCGCGCAGCGCACACAAACAGCTGGAAAGACATTTCAGGAGCAGTGGAAATAGTCAGATACTAAATGCAAATAGACATAGACATCATCAGGTTGTCAGCCATTAAAACAGCACAGCTCAACACATAGAGGTCTATTTAAACACGCGCACACGCACGCCCCGCACATTCACACAGATTACAACAGGTGCAGTCCCTTGTGCGGCTCTGCGGCCATCAGCGGAACCGACGCATGGGCGGCCGGTCGCGGTAATCACCTTTATCACCTTTAACAAGCCAACCCAGAGGTGACACAGAAATTAACCGTCGGGGCATCGCCTACCTGCCTGTTAAAGGACTGGTCCCCCGGTGTGAGATTCACCCCGCTCGGTTAAAACACCGTTGGAGGATATGCTGAGGGTGTTTTGAATTGCCAAGATGTGTTCAGTCTGTTTGCATCCGTCCTGTGCTCTTGAGGAGTCCGTCCAACATCCGAAGATGGACTCATTCAGTCTGTGTGAGGGACCTGCCTCGGGGATTCACCAGTGTCATGTGCTGCACACTTTTTAGATAGTTATTATTTTTAAATCAACTGGTTAGGTGAGGACGATGGTGGTGATGCTGATGGTGCTGTTGGATTTTGTCCGTTTTAGCTGAAGCCCAGAGCCACATGAATGGCCTCCCATCCGTTTTCTACATCTCACTTCTCATCGCCATATCTTGAAAATTTGGGATGAAGCAGTTGGTAGGTAGAGTGCCAAATCTTCGTCCTATCAGTTCGCCCAGACGGACGCCTCCCAGCCGCCCACGGGTCTGGTTCTAAGAGAACCGGTGCTGCTGCTGATGTTGTTGTAGCTGGTAGCCTCTTCAAAAACAATAAATCACGATTTTAATTCAACGTACTCTGTCGAATCAACACGGCGGAGAGGAGAGGATGATGCCTTTGAGCGCAGATCGGTCAGAGGGATGGGAAGGGATCTCCCGACGCTCCCGGTGCATTTATCTCGGTTACTCCTGGTGACAGAGTTAACCCATTTAGCGGTCCAGTTCTGTAAGGGAGGGGCCACATCGGGGGCCACGGCAGCAGAGGTGCGACTGTGTAGGCTAGGTGAGCTGGAAATATGCGACGCCGTGGCACTCAATGGGAGATGCCCTCCTGGCAGGTGTGTGTGTGAGAGAGAGAGAGAGAGAGAGAGAGAGAGAGAGAGAGAGAGGGGGCGGGGGGGGGGGGGGGGTGA
>NC_060172.1:18791442-18796769 GCF_021292245.1 Micropterus dolomieu | reverse complement strand
CGGGGGGGGGGGGTCTGAAGTCCGAGCAATTAAGGTTTCAATGGATCGGTGAAGCTACAACATTTCCCCTGGGAAAGTGTATATGTGTGTGTGTGTGTGTGTGTGTGTGTGTGTGTGTGTGTGTGTGTTTTCATTTAGCCTTTCTTCACAGCTTTAAGAGTCATTGATGACCAATTATGGTGTTTAGGAAATGACATCAGCTGCAGTACTTAAATGATGCAGTGTTTCGAATCCCCCCTCCCCCTCTCCTCCTGAACCACCTCATCCTTCTACTTCTTCTTCTTATACTACTACTTCTTCTTCTTCTTCTTCTTCTTCTTCTTCTTCTTTGGTCCCTTCCTCCACCCAAACCTCTTAAGTAGGCATCCTCTCCCCCCTATTATCTTCAGATCAGGCTCTGTGTTTTCGCTCTCAGCCTCTGATTAGAAAACCCCACCACTATCCCATTTACAGCCTTATACTAATTATGTAATAGCCTGTGTTTCCCCCCCACCAACAGCTCAATTTCAGTCTTAGCCTTGAGGTTGAAAACTGTGTCTCCCACACTGCTGCACTGTTATAATTAAAAGTAATACAGCACCCAATGTAGCCAACCCTTCTGCTGATTGCAGTGGGTTAAAAGATTAAGCATGCGCCTCGGGATTTAACTGTGTGAGACTAGACTGCTGTTTGTCACTGGGAGTTGAGGCATCAGTGAAAAGTAAATATAACACAAGTGAGTCATAAATGTTTCACCCTGGTGCTCTAACAGCACTGTGGGCATATCTAATGAGCCTGACAAAGGGTTTGAACAGATTCTTTCTAAGTTCATGGGAAAACTAGGCCAATCTGATCCAAAGTCACTGAATTTATTTACCCTTTAATTCTCATAGAAATCATATTAAAGAGGTGGAAGTTTTTTGAACACGTGCTTGCCTGCTGTGTTTGATTTTTTTTTCTTGGCGCTGTCCATGGTACTGTAGGGCTTTCATTAACAGAGGCAGGAGAAATGAAGGTGAAGTATTCATCGCCACCTCATGTCAGCATTTACAAACAACCAAACCTGCAGGACTGCAATTTATGTATATACTCATAGCCAGAATCACAAAATCTGATTAATTTTGAGTAGTTTTAGAAACTCATTACTTATCGTAACTGGGTATTATCTTAATATACCTTTTTTTCAGTGTCAGGCAGCTGTTTTAATCCTGTTTATGTTGTTTGTATTTATTGTTGTCACAATTCTTCAGTGTTGCCCCCTTGTCCGGGACTCTCTTGACTTTTACCTGGTACTAGAGCTGCAATGATTGGTTTATTAATTTTTAGTCCCTCGAAATGCTATATGTTTTGCAAATAATATTCATTTTTAAAAAGTTATATTTCAAGCAGTAATGGCAGGAATTTTCTGGTTCCATCTACTCAGATATGAGAGTTGGCTGTTTTTCTTTGTCTTACATCGTAGAAAGTTTTATGTCTTTGGCCTACTGGTCGTAGAAAGCAAGACATTTGATGGCATCACCTTGTGCTCTAGGATACTGTGATGGGCATTGTTTTTATGTTTTCTGATCATTCTAGACCAAATGATTAGGCGATGAACTGAGAAGATAATTGGCAGGTTTATTGATAATATTGTACATAATCGTTAGCTGCAGCCCCACCTGGTACCTGCCTGGTTAAAGAAAGGCTAAATGAAAAATGGAAAAGAAACTTCACGACAAGCCTCCAAAACAGTGACAGTGCTCCCTGTCATAGATTCATGTCTCTTAACTCTACTGGAGGGAACAGTTTTCTTGGAAAAGTCTCTCTCATAGGTGTTCATTTGGGTATAGATCTGGTGACTGTGAAGGCCAAAGCCTCTGATTCACATAATTTCAGTGACTCGTGCACCATTTTTCCTTTCAGTTTTTCACCCATCTGTATGCATCTGCTGCCCTAAATGGACACAGCTGTGTGTGGCAGGTATTTGGCCAGGTGATAATCTAAATCTCACGCTGAGTTGAGTACAATTTTCTCAGGTGTTGAGAAATGCAAATTGGGTGTTTTTTTGGATGGAGGGTGGGTTGGTCATACACTGTTTATTATGCTGCAAACATGGGACCAGAAGAACACCGTCACATAATGACAAAATGTCAGCAGCCCCTCTTTGTGTTTCCTTCATTACAAACCTCTCCACTGAGGCAAAGAACTTGACTTATTTTCAGCATCTTGATTCACTGTGTTACAGTTCCCTGCTGACTGGCTGACTAATACACTCTGAATATATATTCACAGCTGGATCCTGCCAAGTGACCTGAGAGAACTGACAATGGCAAAACTTCAGGCTTCACAAATATAAAGAAAGGACTAATGAGAGGATGTCTAAACCTTATAATAGAGCCACTGGGACACACTAACATGGACTCTGACCTCACAACAAATAAACATAGGGAGTCTTGTTGGCAATCAAGTGGGGCTGCCCTATTTTTCTTGTAATGTTTTCTCACTAATAGAGATGTGCTTTTATCCTGCCTCCTGAGCTTTAATCACTTCATAAATGAGACTGTGACTAAAAAAAAAAAATAATAATAATAATATAAGGGAGTGACACGTAATAAAAGGTCTTTGAAAGGCTGAATCTCGGAGCAGTCATTTATTTTAGAAATTTATTCAATAGGTCCACATTTAAAAAAAGAAAGAAAACTTTGCATTTACAGATTGTGTGAATGAACCTGAATGAACTGATAGACTGAAAGAGTCTCTGTTGAGGTTACACAGCAGTCGTCTGAACAAGAACATTAGCATTTCAAAGTTCATTTCAGATATGGCAATTTATTTCCTCCACAACAGTGAAAGGTGATGATAATGTGCTGTTTCAATAGCCTCTTAAGAGTGGGTATTTATCAAAATGAAGCAGTATCTTGAAGGGTGCCAAAGTTTGTGATTTCAGTTGAGCCTGGTGATGATAAACTCAGATTGGAGCTATTGGGAAATGGAGGGTAACTTTCTGTCCTTATACTGCAGTTTTAAAGCTGTAGAAGAGGCAAGCCTCCACTGGACGTATCTCAACTTTGTAAAGTTGCAACTGGCAGAGGAACTGTGCCTTGATCTTTGTTTGCTGCTCCCTTATGAAGTGGAAACCTGGCAGCCACGGGAACACGTGAAAGCAGATTAGGGTGTCAGATCACAACCCTGCTGTATAATACATTCAACATCTCTCCAAATCCAACCTCATTTTCATTAGCATTTAAATATTGTCATCATCTATTCCACTCCACATCCCTGCCACACTTATTCCAAGTCCTGCTGCAGTGATGACCTTCTATGGGGAAGAAACAGGACCCGGTCAGCCAGAATTCTGTGCCGTGGGCATCAGAGAAAATTACATTTGAAATTCCTAAACTGGTTTATTCACATTCACCTATGTACCCAGGATTGTGAACAGGGCGACATACTTAAATAATCAGCAGAAAAGTGCGCCATAGTGCTTTCTGTGTGTCTGCAACACAGTGGGAGTGTGCAGAGATCAAGAGAAATCTGAAGGAAGCTGGTGAATTCGTTCACCAGTTTCATTCATATATTCATATCATTCAATCATTCGCAATCGTCATCGCAACATTACAGCTCAAAGGTCAACCAGCCAAACAATAAGCTTGGCCACCCTGTGTGATTATAAAAAACAGTTGCTTACACACAAACTCACACACACAGATAAATGAAGAAATGTCCTGTAACATATACAATACCCTCAAGAGATGGGAATACAACTTAAAGTTCACCCCAGAAAGGTTACGTCTGCAACACCACATGAAAAATGCAAAGCTGACTGGATATAACATTTGGACCTATGTGTGTACAGACGTGTACAATTTGTGAGAGATGGAATCCGACCACCTGATTGCAGATTAAATAAGAAGACATGACAATTTTGCTTCACACAGTAAAAATGGGACTGACCTTGTGTAGGTTGTGGAAACGTTGCAGTAGAAAATTAAAATGTACTTTTTGTTGTTGTGTAGCCCTGGGCACGAAGGCCAAGGCCAGAGGCATCCTGGCACTACATATTCCAAAAATACACACAAATGTGCTGTAATTGCAACGTTACCTTAAAAAACGTGAATTGTGATGGGTGTGAAAAACCTAGACCTGTTTGGTACACCAAAGCCAATACTAAAAAGGCTAAATAATATTTGTCCCTGCAGGCATACATTTTTTAAAACTATTAATGTTGAATGTTTTATCTTTTCTTTGCTTCAGATATGATAGTATGAATGTAACTAAATGTGACCTGTCCATGTCTTATTCTGTCAGTCAATGCCCTGATTCCATATCAAATACAAATAAAATACACTGCACTAAATTGAGATATTTTGGCAGAACCATCACACCACCATGAACTGTATTTGCATACTAAAAACACTCTCTGAGTTAGTATACTGTATAGTGTGCAACTAGGACACAGAGAGTGGCTTCGAGAAAGTCAATGAAGCTTTACCTGCTCACAATTTGTAAGCTATCCGTTAAATAACTAAAGTAACATGTGTTTGACAGCCTGTAATAACATGAACCGCGGTAACTTTAACATACAGTAGTTTGTTAACAGTGCTGTCCAAAGACCATAAAATTAGCAATTACTGCCAACTCCGGAGTAGTGACAGGCAAAGTGAGAGGCTGGTAAAACTATAACCCAGTTAGCTGTGCACTGCGACTCGCCTGATGACCTGCATACCTGCCGGAGACATGATGGATGTATCCTCAAAATGTAACACCATTTCCATTTGGAGATTACTGGGTGACTCATCATCTCCCTTTAAGAGGATACACTCAGAAATACACATGCATCTAAACATCACACACAAACACACACACACACACACATACATAAAAAGCTGGATTCCAATATATCATCCTCCTGCTTGTCAGTCAGTGTTGTTCATTGTGGACATGAGTGATCCACAGATCCATCCTTCATGTTCTTTGCAGATTTCATTTCCTCACTCAATTATCCAGTAATGATTTGGTAAATTAAAAGCTCAGTTTATCTCAGAGTTTCCCCTAGCATTCAAAATGGAGCTCCTAAATCCTGGAACAATTCAATTTTTAATGGGTTCAGGGTAAGTTTTAGTGCAACATGATGGTCTAAATGCAATTTTAGAGGCTTTTTCCACATGTGAAAAAAAAAAAAAATTAGGTGATAGATAAAGATCTTTGTCATGAAAATGCACAGCTATAATGCACAAAATGTCAGCTATTGAAACATTCAATGCAAACATATCATCAAAGAATCAGCCATCAAAAATCCAATATCAGCAGAACCCTATACATACACACATACGCACACCCACCCACCCCCACACACACACACAAACACA
>NC_060172.1:18763866-18791342 GCF_021292245.1 Micropterus dolomieu | reverse complement strand
AAACAACCAAACCTGCAGGACTGCAATTTATGTATATACTCATAGCCAGAATCACAAAATCTGATTAATTTTGAGTAGTTTTAGAAACTCATTACTTATCGTAACTGGGTATTATCTTAATATACCTTTTTTTCAGTGTCAGGCAGCTGTTTTAATCCTGTTTATGTTGTTTGTATTTATTGTTGTCACAATTCTTCAGTGTTGCCCCCTTGTCCGGGACTCTCTTGACTTTTACCTGGTACTAGAGCTGCAATGATTGGTTTATTAATTTTTAGTCCCTCGAAATGCTATATGTTTTGCAAATAATATTCATTTTTAAAAAGTTATATTTCAAGCAGTAATGGCAGGAATTTTCTGGTTCCATCTACTCAGATATGAGAGTTGGCTGTTTTTCTTTGTCTTACATCGTAGAAAGTTTTATGTCTTTGGCCTACTGGTCGTAGAAAGCAAGACATTTGATGGCATCACCTTGTGCTCTAGGATACTGTGATGGGCATTGTTTTTATGTTTTCTGATCATTCTAGACCAAATGATTAGGCGATGAACTGAGAAGATAATTGGCAGGTTTATTGATAATATTGTACATAATCGTTAGCTGCAGCCCCACCTGGTACCTGCCTGGTTAAAGAAAGGCTAAATGAAAAATGGAAAAGAAACTTCACGACAAGCCTCCAAAACAGTGACAGTGCTCCCTGTCATAGATTCATGTCTCTTAACTCTACTGGAGGGAACAGTTTTCTTGGAAAAGTCTCTCTCATAGGTGTTCATTTGGGTATAGATCTGGTGACTGTGAAGGCCAAAGCCTCTGATTCACATAATTTCAGTGACTCGTGCACCATTTTTCCTTTCAGTTTTTCACCCATCTGTATGCATCTGCTGCCCTAAATGGACACAGCTGTGTGTGGCAGGTATTTGGCCAGGTGATAATCTAAATCTCACGCTGAGTTGAGTACAATTTTCTCAGGTGTTGAGAAATGCAAATTGGGTGTTTTTTTGGATGGAGGGTGGGTTGGTCATACACTGTTTATTATGCTGCAAACATGGGACCAGAAGAACACCGTCACATAATGACAAAATGTCAGCAGCCCCTCTTTGTGTTTCCTTCATTACAAACCTCTCCACTGAGGCAAAGAACTTGACTTATTTTCAGCATCTTGATTCACTGTGTTACAGTTCCCTGCTGACTGGCTGACTAATACACTCTGAATATATATTCACAGCTGGATCCTGCCAAGTGACCTGAGAGAACTGACAATGGCAAAACTTCAGGCTTCACAAATATAAAGAAAGGACTAATGAGAGGATGTCTAAACCTTATAATAGAGCCACTGGGACACACTAACATGGACTCTGACCTCACAACAAATAAACATAGGGAGTCTTGTTGGCAATCAAGTGGGGCTGCCCTATTTTTCTTGTAATGTTTTCTCACTAATAGAGATGTGCTTTTATCCTGCCTCCTGAGCTTTAATCACTTCATAAATGAGACTGTGACTAAAAAAAAAAAATAATAATAATAATATAAGGGAGTGACACGTAATAAAAGGTCTTTGAAAGGCTGAATCTCGGAGCAGTCATTTATTTTAGAAATTTATTCAATAGGTCCACATTTAAAAAAAGAAAGAAAACTTTGCATTTACAGATTGTGTGAATGAACCTGAATGAACTGATAGACTGAAAGAGTCTCTGTTGAGGTTACACAGCAGTCGTCTGAACAAGAACATTAGCATTTCAAAGTTCATTTCAGATATGGCAATTTATTTCCTCCACAACAGTGAAAGGTGATGATAATGTGCTGTTTCAATAGCCTCTTAAGAGTGGGTATTTATCAAAATGAAGCAGTATCTTGAAGGGTGCCAAAGTTTGTGATTTCAGTTGAGCCTGGTGATGATAAACTCAGATTGGAGCTATTGGGAAATGGAGGGTAACTTTCTGTCCTTATACTGCAGTTTTAAAGCTGTAGAAGAGGCAAGCCTCCACTGGACGTATCTCAACTTTGTAAAGTTGCAACTGGCAGAGGAACTGTGCCTTGATCTTTGTTTGCTGCTCCCTTATGAAGTGGAAACCTGGCAGCCACGGGAACACGTGAAAGCAGATTAGGGTGTCAGATCACAACCCTGCTGTATAATACATTCAACATCTCTCCAAATCCAACCTCATTTTCATTAGCATTTAAATATTGTCATCATCTATTCCACTCCACATCCCTGCCACACTTATTCCAAGTCCTGCTGCAGTGATGACCTTCTATGGGGAAGAAACAGGACCCGGTCAGCCAGAATTCTGTGCCGTGGGCATCAGAGAAAATTACATTTGAAATTCCTAAACTGGTTTATTCACATTCACCTATGTACCCAGGATTGTGAACAGGGCGACATACTTAAATAATCAGCAGAAAAGTGCGCCATAGTGCTTTCTGTGTGTCTGCAACACAGTGGGAGTGTGCAGAGATCAAGAGAAATCTGAAGGAAGCTGGTGAATTCGTTCACCAGTTTCATTCATATATTCATATCATTCAATCATTCGCAATCGTCATCGCAACATTACAGCTCAAAGGTCAACCAGCCAAACAATAAGCTTGGCCACCCTGTGTGATTATAAAAAACAGTTGCTTACACACAAACTCACACACACAGATAAATGAAGAAATGTCCTGTAACATATACAATACCCTCAAGAGATGGGAATACAACTTAAAGTTCACCCCAGAAAGGTTACGTCTGCAACACCACATGAAAAATGCAAAGCTGACTGGATATAACATTTGGACCTATGTGTGTACAGACGTGTACAATTTGTGAGAGATGGAATCCGACCACCTGATTGCAGATTAAATAAGAAGACATGACAATTTTGCTTCACACAGTAAAAATGGGACTGACCTTGTGTAGGTTGTGGAAACGTTGCAGTAGAAAATTAAAATGTACTTTTTGTTGTTGTGTAGCCCTGGGCACGAAGGCCAAGGCCAGAGGCATCCTGGCACTACATATTCCAAAAATACACACAAATGTGCTGTAATTGCAACGTTACCTTAAAAAACGTGAATTGTGATGGGTGTGAAAAACCTAGACCTGTTTGGTACACCAAAGCCAATACTAAAAAGGCTAAATAATATTTGTCCCTGCAGGCATACATTTTTTAAAACTATTAATGTTGAATGTTTTATCTTTTCTTTGCTTCAGATATGATAGTATGAATGTAACTAAATGTGACCTGTCCATGTCTTATTCTGTCAGTCAATGCCCTGATTCCATATCAAATACAAATAAAATACACTGCACTAAATTGAGATATTTTGGCAGAACCATCACACCACCATGAACTGTATTTGCATACTAAAAACACTCTCTGAGTTAGTATACTGTATAGTGTGCAACTAGGACACAGAGAGTGGCTTCGAGAAAGTCAATGAAGCTTTACCTGCTCACAATTTGTAAGCTATCCGTTAAATAACTAAAGTAACATGTGTTTGACAGCCTGTAATAACATGAACCGCGGTAACTTTAACATACAGTAGTTTGTTAACAGTGCTGTCCAAAGACCATAAAATTAGCAATTACTGCCAACTCCGGAGTAGTGACAGGCAAAGTGAGAGGCTGGTAAAACTATAACCCAGTTAGCTGTGCACTGCGACTCGCCTGATGACCTGCATACCTGCCGGAGACATGATGGATGTATCCTCAAAATGTAACACCATTTCCATTTGGAGATTACTGGGTGACTCATCATCTCCCTTTAAGAGGATACACTCAGAAATACACATGCATCTAAACATCACACACAAACACACACACACACACACATACATAAAAAGCTGGATTCCAATATATCATCCTCCTGCTTGTCAGTCAGTGTTGTTCATTGTGGACATGAGTGATCCACAGATCCATCCTTCATGTTCTTTGCAGATTTCATTTCCTCACTCAATTATCCAGTAATGATTTGGTAAATTAAAAGCTCAGTTTATCTCAGAGTTTCCCCTAGCATTCAAAATGGAGCTCCTAAATCCTGGAACAATTCAATTTTTAATGGGTTCAGGGTAAGTTTTAGTGCAACATGATGGTCTAAATGCAATTTTAGAGGCTTTTTCCACATGTGAAAAAAAAAAAAAATTAGGTGATAGATAAAGATCTTTGTCATGAAAATGCACAGCTATAATGCACAAAATGTCAGCTATTGAAACATTCAATGCAAACATATCATCAAAGAATCAGCCATCAAAAATCCAATATCAGCAGAACCCTATACATACACACATACGCACACCCACCCACCCCCACACACACACACAAACACACACACAGCATGAATAAATCTCACACCTTGGTAGGCTTAAGCTGTTCTAGTCTGTTTTCTCTTCTGAGACAGGCAGCTGCCAGTCCATCATCCCGCCTGAACTCAGCAGCAGCAGTTTTCTTCTTATCCCGTCTGGTTCCAAATGGTTTGAGTTTGAATCAGCCAGAATTTATATCCAAAAGGCAACGACACACAAACAGTACGTGGACATCAACAAACTAATAAAAACATTCCAGAGGACAGATTTTGTGCGTAACTTTTAAAAAGCAATAGTAAAATCGCAAACCCAAACCTAAATATAATTTAGAGCCGTGGAAAGGTAAAGCACAGTAAGAGATGAGTGACAAAAAGAAAAATGAAAAAAGTAACTGAATCAATGAGATGAAATAAAATTGACAGTGCAGTAGCTTGCCTCTGTCTGAGCAGCATTGTGAGCACGTGTATGAGAGCAGTAGCTTGAAAATGGCACATACACTGAAACACCCGAATACAACCCCATCATCCACCTACACACACACACACACACACACACACACATTACCACATGCTGGTAATAGACCCAAATGAGGTTTAATTAAAACACGATTACATTACATTTAATTCATGATATGGTAATGTTGCTGGCATCACTGCTGCTCTCTGAGAAAGTCTGAGGGATAAAATTAACAGGATTACAAGTTCATCTGAGATCAGAATTTACAAAGTAAACAAACAGTGTGTGAGGCGATACTGAAACTAAAAAACACAGCCCAACAGAACCGAAAAAAGCCCCAAACGCTACTTAGAACCACAAAAAATTATGCATTTCCCATTTTCATATTGGTTTCCTAAAGGCATTTTTATTTGTTATTTTAAAAAAGCAGATTATCTGCTTTATGCAGTGTGCTGCATACTAAATCCAGACATACAACTATATGTAAAATAAAAGCAGAGATATTTGTTGCTCCAACATATTTTTAACTTTTCCATTTTTTTACAATAATATTCTCGTATGACTGGAGCTACAGGTTAAACAATATGTATAAAGCAGCTCTGTGTTCTCATCTTATTTCAGCAGATACATTTCACAGATAATACTGCATTGATAGGAGTTTATTTTATCTCAGAATTTCGGATCTGTCCTCTGCAGCTTGGAGTATGTCCTTTGGGATGAATTTAAATGCCCAATACACTTTTGTCTTCATAGCCAGCATCTATAGCAGCATTTCAAAACAGTCTGGAGATTATTACAAGTGAAGACCATTCCCTGCAGCAAATAATTCCCTTGTCAATAATGCATGAAGTCACATAAATAACAATATGTCTGTTTATCTGGCCTCCACAAGGTCATTCCTCCTCTTCCTGTACTTCCTCTTGTCATCTATTTCTCATCCTGAAGCCCTCATTTCTTCCCCACGAGCTGGCTATCCGAACATTACCCCTCATCATCCTTTCCATCCCGCTCATCCTACTGTCTCCCAACTCTTACTCAGCCATGTAAATAAGTGATGACCATCTTGGCATGATTGTAAGTTAGTTTGTTTTCTCTGAGACGAAAGTCAGGCTGCAAAAATCAAACATTCCTGCTCCGCCGAAGGCCACATCTGTGCATGTGTGCACACTGCAGACCCATAAATGCACGCACATGCGCGTGATCGCGCACACACACGCGCACACCCGCGCACACACACATGCGACAATGCAGCTACGCCCCTGGATCCCAGCTGAGCCATCACAAGTCACGGCTCTCTAAATTAAATAACATCAAATTAGATTAAAGTAAATGAAACATCACTGAGGAGTACGGGACGGGAGAATGGAAGGGTTGTGCAGGGATAGTGAGGGGAGGGAGAGGCAGTAAGATTTTGCATAGAGTTAAGGTGAAAGAGAGGTCATGTGGGAGGGGGGGGGATGAAGTCAAGAAGAGTGAGACAGAGGTTACAGTACACAAATACTTGATGAGGGATCGGGGGACCGTGTGGTTTGTGTGTGTGTGTGTGTGTGTGTGTGTGTGTGTGTGTTCGTAAATCTAATCTGGATGGCAAATAATGTGATGGAAATACTCGCCATGTCATGTGTGGCCTGCTCGTCAAGCTCAAGCGACAGGAATAATCAACTCAGCTGCCATGGGAATTGCTATGGCAACATATTAGATTCCTGAGTCATGCGTTCTTTGGACCAAACACGGAGCTGAAATCAGTGCTCATTTCCATGACAACATTGTCAAACATTTTACAGTAAACGTACCGGTCAGACAGCTGTTTAAAGAATGCAGTGCAGCAACAAAAGGCAGTTTTGTTCCATTCAAGTTCTGGTGAAGGGCCATAACAGCTCTGTGGAGGGTCGCTATTGCAGAGCCGAGGAGAATATTTTGCAACTACAATACTACATTTTTTTGTGAGTAATGCTCTACCTCTCTGGCAGTGAAGTGCCCTATAAAGTCCCCACTGCAGCAGGTGAATGGAGGCGCAGTGTTTCCTCAGGTATTAATATCACCCCTGGGAGGGAGCCGTAAACTGGAGACAGAGGCAGATGACTATGGTGGGGATCTTCATTCGGTGGTGGGCAGTAAATCAACTCCTGCTAGAGGCACAAGGAGGCTCATCACCCCACCCTCCATTGGCTGTAACCGGTTCCACTCAACCCAATCCGTCGACCTTCCTTCCTACTTAATTTGCCCCTTTTCCTTCTACTTTCCTATTCCTCCCAGCATTTTCTCTTTCACATGCCCACCCCTCATCTCCTTCCAGTGCTTCTACCTTAGATTTTCATTGAACTCCTTTTCGTCACCTCTCCCTCCACCAACCCAATTTTCTCAGTTCATCACTGCCAGTTGCGTTTTCCATTCCATCCATGTCTCCCTGGATTCCTCCCCCATCCTCTCTTCTCACATCCTGCTGGCACAATCCTCAGAGAACCAGAAAAGGAGGTCAGTTTTGTCACAACATAGGTTCACATTTTATTGCCAGGGTTGGGGCTGCCAGGATGCAGGATTGATGGTTTGGGGGCTTTCCGCTGGCCCAGAGAGTTGCTGTACAGAGCACGCAATAATCTACAAAGAAATGAACACAAAGAAAGCCAAAGAGAGCCAGGTAGAAAGTAAAGGATTAAAATAAAACATGTTGCAAGGGAAAATAGCCACCAAGACAGGGAAAAGAGGAAAAAGTGGAAACCCAGAAAATGCCAACAAATTATGGTCATTCTGACGTAGTGTCAATGTGTATTTCCCATTCAAAATGCAGTCAACAAACAAGTTGAGAAGGAAGTTAGTTGATTAATAGTTTATCTAACTTCTTCTAATTTATGTATTTCAAAGCAGATCTCAAAGCAGCATTGGTTAGGGAAACTCAAATCTCCCTCACCGATATAAATCGGTTAGATTAGAGGCAACGCTCTGAAGATGGAAATGGCATTTAAAAAAGTTGACAATTCTGTCTGATATCAGGCAAAGCAGAACATGCTGTAAACACAGCATTGGCATACTTGTTATGGCGAACATGTCAGCAAACAGTTGCCTATTTACACATCCAGCAGAGCAATATTAGCAATATTATTTAGAAGTACAATTTCTGGCCAATATTCATTTTGTTAGCTGTGTTTTAGTCTCTACCAACTTGTGAGGGAAATATCTAGCTCTTCAGCTGCTAAATGTTCAACAGCTAGTCTCTAACTTTGTTTGTTGTTTGGTGCTAGAAAGTGTACTGTGGGATTTTATACAGCAAAAAAACTAAGCTGCTGCTTGTTGTGGCTGAAAACTGATCATCAGAGTGATACAGTAACCAGGGTGCTAAAACTCTCTGTGGAACTGAGGGGAACTGCAAAGTCCCGCGATAATTCCCTGTGGGTCTGTCACTACAAGCAGCTTTTACATTACATATAGTCATTTAATCCATTTTTAATAAAATATTGATTAGTGCAGCATTAAGATGTGAATAAAATAGGTATCTCTGGGTATGTGTTGCTTGATTGACAGGTGTCTCAGTGTGTTATACTAAACTTGGTGTTTGTCCAGTTCAACAACTGACAAGATAGCAGTGCAAAGTAAATGCAACTCAAGACTTAAATACTCTCTTAAAGTTAGACATCACGTCCACATTTTCCTTCTTTGGTCTAACCTCTAAGATGTTTTTGCAGTCAGTACTTGTTATACAATATATGCTGAGTGTTTATTGTTTATATGTTTCTTGATCATGTTTTGTTTCATATTTTGTTTCATGTTTACTGACACACTAAGTCTCTTTGAACTGAACTGAATTGAAAGCGAGAGATAATGAACGGGATGTAGCTAGTGTGTGATTCATTAATACTAATGAGTAAAGCGTAGATCAGCAGCATCAAGCAGGTGTGGTCTCTCTCTCTCTCTCTCTCTCTCTCTCTCTTTCTCTCTCTCTCACACACACACACACACACACACACACTTGCACACTTGCACACATTCAGATAGGAATAAATGGGACCAGGCCAGGGACAAAAAACAAGGAGGAATGATTACATTTGCCCTTGTTTGGACTAGAACCGTGGCCAAAGGTCTCCATCTATTGCCAGTTTAATGCCCATAATAAACTCACCACTCTTTCTGTCAATAATGCCTTCATAACACCACTTTTATTGGCCATCTTACCAAACAACACACTCTTCAATCGTCAATGTCTGATCCCAGCTACGGTAATATCTGACCAGGAAGTCTGATTCTAATAAATGTTTGTAATCACAGTAGAAATCAAGTACATGTACATGTAAAAGAAAAAAATGTTTTAAAATACTTTTGTGCACGTCTGGGTTGACATTTTGGCCACCTCCTGCACATCACCATCTGTCAACAGCTTGTGAGGAATAAACAAACATACATGTACCATCCCTTTTGCATGTAAATATGCACAGATGCTCATAAACACACCGACTCTCCTTTTACAAGCAATCAAATACACATGAAATAATAAATCTGAACTTAGTCAGTTGGTAGAAAAAAAATCAGGTTTTGTATCCATCAGTGACACTATAAAATGTAAAAAGCACCATAAAACCTTAAAGCTATAGTTACAGTTGGCAAGTCTACATGATTTTGTTTGTTTGTTGTTGGGGGGGATTGACACATGAACATGGCAGGGTAGGTGTTCAGCGACAAGCTCACCTTGATGTAGGGCAGGCAATCAGAGTCCAGTATGTCCGCCCATCTCAAGCAGAAATGCAAAAAGACCTCCAACCGTCCTGAGAGCGGACACCAGGCAAAACAACAAGCAGAAGAGCGCGATGAAAGAGCTATCATCTCTGTGTGACATCATCAAAGCACTTCACACACTCACTTAAAATACAGTGACACACATCATAGCTGACATCCATCTGTTATGGCTGTGAATAAAGAATTACCCGCAACTCAAACCGTGCGTTATTTCTTATATTCAATCTTTCAGAATGTCAAACACGCAGTTACAGAAACACTTGAATGAGAAGATTGAATGTCCCAATTGATTTCCTCTGAATATCAGTGTGTGTGTGTGCGTGTGTGTGTGTGCCCTTGTTTGTGACTGTGAGTGTGTGTGCTTGCATGTCGGTTTTACACGGAGCTTCACCCCTCTCGCTGAATGTAACCTCTTTTTCTGTAATATTCACTTTGCTGTGGGGCAGACATACAAAGAACATGAAAGATGCTTGAAGATGAATGAAATGATGAGGGGAGAGAGAGAGAGAGGGAGAAAGAGAGAAAGAGATATCAGAGAGACTGAGGGAGAAGATGTTTTTCAGCAATTACTATGTCGCTGGTGCTGTGAATGAAAAAATGAAGGTTGTGTTTTTTTTCATTTCTTCTGTCTTTGTCTGCTTATTAGCCTCATCATGAAAGGGAGAACGTGAGCCAGTGTTAAGAATTGAGAAATGAAAAACTGTGGATTGGATTGAGTGATTGGACTGGCTAAATGTGTCTGTGTGTGTGTGTGTGTGTGTGTGTGTGTGTGTTGTTGTTGTTGTTTGTGCATGTGCAGGGCATTGTATGTATAATGGGATTCAGGAGCACAGCAGTAGAAGGACGGAGGGATCAAGGGCGTACTTAATATGGAGAGGTGCTCACCATTAACATGACAGCTAACTGCAGAGTAACAAAATAAGAGTACCTGAACATCCCTCGCTTTAACTCTCTTGTTCCTGTAGTTGCAGTACTCTTGTGAGAAAATGTTTTTTTTTATTATCAACTCTATTTAGCCATAAAGAGACAACTGAGTATGTCACTTTCTAGTGATTCCCAGCTCAGTGTGTGTGTGTGTGTGTGTGTGTGTGTGTGTGTGTGTGTGTGTGTACAGAGGCAACATGGCACTAATAAAGCAGGACTTGTGCTTAGAGCACTGCAAAGACATGTGTTTCAATATACAGGCGATATACTGATTCTGAATATACAACATGTATTTTTTGCTGCCTTGTTATGTATTTGTCCTTATAAACTGCTGACTATATGACAGTGTTGTGGAGAATGCTATTAGTTTAACTACATTTCCCAGCAATGTTTTGGTTGCGTAACTACTTCTAGTAGTGAGATATTTTTTCCACTAAATAGTGGGACAACGTGACCAGACACTACATCTTCATATTTATTTTTCAAAACAATCAGACATCAGTCTGTTCTCCACTGCACTGTGAACTGTTTTCTGATTCAGGAGAGAATTAAGCAGCGGGGTGGTTTGATGGTACAGAACAGAGATACCGGCAGCTGGTGAACCTGTCTCGAGGGACGCACTGGGCTTTGGAGAGCTGTTGAGCAGGATGGAAGCTGGTCTGGAACCAGTCCCCTTCAATCCCCACTCTGTCCACCTCCCACTGTACTGCAGGTGGAGCCCTTCTACTAATCTAATGATAAACCCAGTGCTGTTATAAAGTTACTATGCATAAATGTAAAAGTAAAAAATCCTTAGTGCCACTTTTTCCTTTTTTGTCAGACCCACAGCTGTACTACACATGCCTACCAAATGTTTTGTATCAGGAGTGGAGTCGCCTTTTCAGTGAAGTATATACAGAACGATGCTGTTTGTAAAACACAGTGGAAATACAAGCCTGAATCTAGAACCAAAGTCCTGAAAGGTTCTGGAAGGTCACGTAGTGGAAGAGATCTATTAGTTACAGTCCTACGTCAGATATGTGCAGGTGAAAGATGATGTGAGAGATGTTGTGATGAGGGATTGTTGCATTTGCACTGGGAAGGCTGAAGACCAATAGAGATCAGTCTGTGATTCAGAGTTGAAAAATTTCCAAAGAAGTCATGAGTCCTGCGAAAGGACCGAGGTACATAATGTAATATAATATGACTAGACAGTGATCTTGGTATCAGACTTAAATTATTTAACATCCTAATAAGCTACTACTGGAGGTTTAGAGTGAAAGTGGTGAACAGTTAAGCTCAAAATATTCTCTCTTACACATGCAAACAAAAATCTAAAAACCCAGTATCCACACACACACACACACACACACACACACACACACACACATACACACACACCAGAGGCGGTGTTCGCTAATTACTGACATGAGGATTCTCAAGAGGGCAAGGAAAACAGAGAGGTGCCCCTCAGCATCCTGGGACCTGTAGTGCCCTCCAGCATTGTTGGACCTGCCGTTCTCTCCACTTAATCACCATCGCTACCAGGTGACATGATCAGGGAGGAAGTAGGCCATACCAGAGTAGCAGGGAGACTGCTATGGTGTGTCTCAATTCGGATACTTCCGTTTGTACACATATATATGTAGTACACTGTGTACACCATGTACTTACTTGTGTAGTGTGGGAATTTCGACAAGGTAGTGTAATGATGACCGCAACTTCTGACCTCTTCTGCTTCTTCTTCTTTTTAATGGTGAATTGTAAACAAACGGATCCTTATTTCCAACATTTAACACACCAAAATATCTGCTGGCTTGTTTGCTCACTTGACTTTTTATTTATTAAAAATGAATATAAATTCACACATTTTATTTGCTTGGACGCCATTTTCACAAGTTTGAAAATATTTTCCTTCCGCTACGTAGCCAAGATGGCAACCATTGTGGGTGAGAATACACCATACACTCATAATGTGCTGCATTTTGCCATAATTGTCACTTAGGCACTGAGAATAGCAAGTGTAAGCATGGAAGAAACACAGTTCTAGTGTATGAGAGAGGTTGTGTGAGAGAGAGAGAAGAAAGGAATAAGATACCTTATTAGCATAATTAGACTTCTAGCACATATTAACACACACACACCCACACGTTTTAATATCTAAATATACATACACAAACAGGGAGAAGCTGCCAAATCTCAGATGATAAGATGAACAGCCTGAGGATTTAGGAGGTTGTGCCAAAGCACAAACACACACACACACACACACACACACAAACACACAGTCTTCCTTGCTTTCACTCTCAGATGAATCAACTGAAATCTTTTAAAGATAAAAGCTGCAACCTGGAGTATAATTTACCATCAACATTTTGCTTTTAAGCGTGACATGTAGAAAAGCATTTTTAGAACACTTCTTCTCAAGTTCTTGTATCAAAATTACAAACAACTCTGTTTGCGATGGCAAGCATAAATGCAAGCAAACATTTTATGGTTTCAAATAACGTGGACATGTCAGCCTCTGACAACAACGGAGGCCAGAGCTGCAGTTTGTTGTTCTGTGCAGACATCCATCATTCTGCTGTGTGCAGTTTCCTCTGCTGAGTCATCTCCTTCAAATTGTCTTTGTTCATGCCAAATCATGTTTTGAAATGAAACAACTGAAAGTTGACTGTCTGGTGACAGAGGTGGAAATGATGGAGTGGCTCAGATTGGCTCCTCCATATGACCCCCTTAATATAACTGGCTTAGAGTACGTGGAACTTAATATATGTTTGAATATCACACAACAAATGCGCATATTCATTATTAGTCTTATATATTTGTTATATATATATATATATAGTTCTATATATATTATTCTGTCAATTTTTATATTTATCTAAATACAAATACTCTCCCCCTGTAATATCTCTGCAAAACATAAACCTCAACCTTCATATTCAGGGTCAGTCCACACAAATGAGGATCGATCCACTTGAATGCCTCACACACACACACACACACACATTTAAATAAGGGAAGAAATATTCAACAAGCCGCTGACTAATTGCTTACATACCCTGAAGAACTTGATATGAAAGAATGACCAGCAGTCCACAGATGCTATAGAGGTTTAAGATAAATCGATTATGGGGAGAGCAGACCAACAAGGGTACCCACAAATAAACTCACACACACACACACTTAAGATCAATATCTAATTTGACACAGCCGTCACATTCACCATCTGCAGAGCAAAGCAAAGTGCACAGTGGGACCTTTAGCGCCAATCACTGAGCAGTGACAGTGACCATATGGCTCGTCTTGTGTAACCAAGACCCTTCCCATCCCCATCTTATGAAGGATAACTCCCCCTGAGGGATACGAGACTAATGTTGGGATCAGACTGCACAATGTCTGAAAATATGTTGGGAACGGAAATCAACGTTGGGCACAATCATTGCTCTTTTTATCCTTTGTTTTGTGTCATAAAGCCATCCATCTCCTTTTTTTGCACAGTTCTAATTTCAACTTTAAAACACTGAGTGTCTAAGTGTTGGTGGTACCCAAATTCCCCTCATCAATGTGAGAGTCCCTACATGTCACATTTACCGTTGATTGTGAACATAACATTTACAAACTAAATCCCATTTACCTCAATCCCACTGAGTCAACCAAAAACTTTTGGTTATGATGGAGCTGAAATGGATATATAATGTTTTGGAATACAATACTTCTGTAATTTAATAAAGTCCCACATAGAATACCTTTGTTGCAGAACGATTGGATTTTTCGAGGATGATTGGCTTAATTCAATTTGAGCACAGGATTGCCCAGACTGCTCTGTGTGCTGCAGCTGACGCCGATGATGTATGAATTGCTAAGTGAATGATCAAGAAGAAATTTTACTATGCAATGTCTCAGCAAATGCATGCATGTTTGAATGAAGAGTTTGAAGAAGAAAGTTATAGACTGTGTGTGTGTGTGTGCGTGCGTGCAGTAGCCCAGCTCTGTTGGCTT
Source organism: Micropterus dolomieu (assembly GCF_021292245.1). NCBI lineage: Eukaryota > Metazoa > Chordata > Actinopteri > Centrarchiformes > Centrarchidae > Micropterus > Micropterus dolomieu. The sequence goes on along the minus strand of NC_060172.1, from coordinate 18,776,980 downwards.
TTTTTCCTCCTCAGTGCTGCATGGATTTGCATCTCATTGACAAAGTTTATCAGCTAAAGATGCCACTCTCTCTGTGAGTTGCACCAAAAAGCCACTATAGCAGCCTGTTTGAACCAAAAGTATCTCTTTCTCCTGTTATTCTCACTACATCCACTCAAATGGAAAGGGATAAACAATAAAAGATGATGTTCTCATACTGCTGCCTGGTTAGTCCCCTATGAGGCTGCATGATTACAGTATAACAAAGCAATGTCTATATAAAGGTTTGTCTCGACGAAGAAAGAGGCATACAGATATAACACACACACACACACACACACACACACACACACACGGTCACACACATATAAATCATCCTAAAACAAGCCCTGTAGATTAAAAAAAGTCAGCCTGTCAAGTCAATTATTTGTTCCATGCAGTCAACTGACGCCAGATTTTGACAGATTAGACATATCAGACCAGATGACTGATGTGAGGTGTTGACCTTGCCAGGTACAGACAAATGGCACACACACGAATACAAGTGCACATATGGTACAAGCATATGCAAACACTCTCAGACACAAGCGTCACCCTCAATATATAAAATATGGAAATTTGTGTCCAATATTGTGTCCTCCAATATTTGCATTGCCCTGTCATAAAATATCTTCAAAAGGTAAAAGAAAGCTAATTTCTTCCCTCAATATTCAGTGTTAAACCTTCCCCAAAACACAGTGGATGTTCACGGTATTGATAGTACACTGACTTGTAATGGGTGAATGGCGTCTCTGTCATTGCCACTCCAGGCCCTCACGACCTGCTACTGCTCAATGTAACATTTGAATCACGGGACATGTATCACAACAATGGCGCAATGCTTTACGGCACCAACACAACTCTTCAGCGAGCAAGTCATAAGAAAAAGCAAAAAGTATAAAATGTACAATGTCAGTTCTTTGGAAGAAGCTAGCTCAGTATTTTCAGTATGGATATCATGGCAGAAGCTGTGAAGAGACCAAATCGAAGAAAGGAGAAAGGAAGAGAAAATGAGAGAGTGACTAAACAAGAGACCGAACAAGAGTAAATATTGGAGCTGGCCTGCTTTGTCTTGGTTTGTTTTGCTTGCTTGATATTTGGCTGTGTTAGCAAAGTTGTTGAATTGAGCAAAATCAGCAAGAGGTTTCACAGACAGGCGTTTAGCCACTACCTATAAATCTAGAGTTGATTTTAGCAAACTAACCACATAACACACTCAGACATTGGTAACGTTACTGTGAGTGCTCTTGTGTTGGTTGCTGTCTAGCTTTGGTGGCTAGCTTGCCACCCAAGTTTCAAGCAACATTACGCTGCTGCTGGTGGAGAGCCGGTTATGTTGCCTGTTCACCCGACATCGGAGAGGGCAAGCGTGCAACATAACCGGGCTCAGCAGCCTCTATGGACACAATGTTAGCTAAAAGCAGAGGCGAAGAGACCAAAGAGGACGCTGACTGAGGAAGCTGAGAACAGAAAAACAGAGTGACCAATCAAGATGCTCCTGGACATTGGCGAGAGCTTTATGAAATAAAAGGCTGCAAGACAGACACCGAGCTGGCATTCTTGCTGTTGTTCTAGTAAGTAATATTGTTGTGTCTTGTTTGCAAAGCTGGTGTCTTTCTAGATCTGATCATAATGTAATCACAACAATGCATGTGTACAGCGGCTCTTATTTACGATAGCGGGGAATTACACTCCAAAACAGCAGGGGTGCCAGGGTGAGTTTCATGAAACTGTGTCAGTGGGTAAAATTTCTAAAACATATTCATAGTGTATATGTATAGTGTATATTTATAGCGTTTTGGGTATCTTTACAGTATGTTCATAACAAAATTTGGTGTTTGGTGCACTGTTGGGACACGTCAAGTAAATTTTACTTATACAGCCCTATATCAAAAATCACAATTTGCCCCAAAGGGCCTTACAATCTGTACAGCATACAGTAATCTCTCGCTTTAGACCCTCATTTTGATTGAGGCAAAACTCCTAAAAAAAATGGAAAGAGAAAAATGCCTCAGGAAGATAAATAGTTTCTCTCCCAGGACAGACATCCAAAAGATGTTGTGTGTCCAGAAAAGATTCACAACACAAATACATGGTATACAGTTACAATGACAAATGCAGATTGTAAAACATAAGTGAAGAGAATGGATCCAGGAGGAGCACAAGTGCCTGCATGATGAATGCACACCAATGTGTTGTCTTTGCAATGCAGATCACGTTCAGTCTCCTTATCTTTCTACACAATTATGAATTGTCCTTTTTAACACTCCATAATAAACAAACAAAGGTCACATGTGAAAGTTCCTTCTTGACCTTGAAAAAAAACCCTAGCTAGCTGTTCCCCTGTTTGTAGTCTTTTTCCTGACCTAATCACCTCCATTCTCCAGCTATGTACTTAACGCACAGACATGTCAGTGGTTTCCATCTTCTCATTTAACTCTTGTAATGAAGGTGAATAAACATATATCCCAGGATGTGGAGCTATTTCTTTAAATCCTTGTAATTCGGGATCTCATATCCTGAGCTAAACCTAATCCTAAATATGGCTTTGATTTTAATCCCAAGTGCAGTACAAAAGTGTGCACCTTAATAATTAAACAAGTCATCATTTTGGAGAATTGTCCTTTGCCTTTTCCATTTGTGAAATGTGGACTTTTGGCCTTTTTTTTGTGAGGGTGAGATGGGACAGGAAATAGCGATGACAAAGTGAAACTATGACTTTGGTTCTCAGTTTATTTAAAACAGCTCTATCCAACAATTAGATACAAGCTAACATCATAGTAGATTAATGAATAAAATATTGGTCAAATAACCTTAACTCACCTCCAGTCCATTACCATAAACTGAATGAGCAGGAATGAGGATAAGCCTACCCAAGCATTTTCCTATTGTTCTTTGAACCATAGCCCAACTGCAGTAAGAGCAGGCGTAAGAGCAGGGATTACATTCAACTGTTCTGCCTCCATTTCTTTCTCACGCATTCATTCATTCCTCGCCAAGATCACAAGTGTGATACCAAACAGGGAAGCAGCTCACTTTCATCTGCAGTGGAGCACAGTAGCCATGAAAGGATCAATATCTCTGGAGAAGCAATATAGTGTTTATATCCCCTGGTACCTGTGTATAACTTGGCTTCTTCCCAAAATACAATCCTACAGAAAAAGTAATGCCCTAATTCTGTTTAGATTTAGTGTAGTGTGAAAGGAAAGATATTAAAACCTCTTGGTTGGTGATTTTACTGGATGACAACACCTGTCACCGACTTTACCTCCTCCAAGTGCCTCACACTGGTGGAAAGAACGGGGTTTGCATTCTTGCTTTTGCTGAGATGAGGCCTCCAGCATCCAATTATTTCACTCCTTTAAATGCCTCCACAGCAAAACCTCTTCAAAGGCCTATTCTCTCTTTTTTCTCTGTGTAGGACGTGATTTCAGTCTTTATAGCCCTTCCTTTCCAGCCAGCGCTGCCTAGAATGCAATTCACGGTCTCTAAATGTACCACTACCCCTTCTCTCCTATTACTCTAATCTGTGTGCCAAATGCCATGGGATGGATCACAGCTAAAACAGATGGGAGAAACAATCTTAGGGTTTAGTTAAAGAAGTATAGCAAACCCATCTCCCGAGAAAATGAACTCTCTGAATGATAGTCATTCTCCCAAATCTGATATTCCTGTGGCTGCTGGACATCACGCTGTGATGAGTCCCTCTGAGGGAAACCCTTTCCCTCATCCACTTATCTCCCTCACTGTTCTTTAGTTCTTGGAAAATCCTTTTTAGTGTGTAATCATAATCTCGCCCGAGCGGATCCATCTTTGCCATTGAGAATGTTTATTAAAAAAAGGCCCTTAAAGTGATTCTGTAATAGGGAAAGTTTCTTTTTTATTTCTGTGGAGCATTCAGTCTACCTCATTTCGGCATTTTTTCTCCACGCATTATAAACAACATTTAGGTGAAGCAGTGATTTGGTCTTGACCCCTTTCTGTTTTAATTTTCTACAAGTACATACACTTACACTGCCAACGCTGAGGAGGTTCATTCACGCTAACCTTTCTATTCTCTGTTGTTTTGTTTATTTTGTATATATCACAACCCCTTTGCTTTATCGTTCAGTCTGTCCTTTGCATTTGTTTTTATTTACAAATATAACAAATCCAGATTCAACACTCCATTTTGTTTTACTGGTACTGGTACTGTGCACAATGACAGTAAAGCTGAATCTAATTTAATCTAACATGTGGTCCATACTAGAAATGTGTACACCCAGCTCATCTCAGTTCAGGTCATATCTTTATTGTCCAACAAGGTAAATTCTTTTTGCAGCAATATAGCTGTAAAATGATAAACCCACAAAAACTGAAAAAAGTATTAAACACTAAACAAGTATCAGAATCAGAGTCCCAATCTGCTTTATTGCCAAGTATTTGCTTTTGTGTCTTGGTGCATAACAATAAACATAATAAACATAAATATGGAATATATAGTTCACAAGATGTAAAAAATATAAAAGAATAATAAAGGATATGCACAATACTGCAGTTTGTGCAATGATATGGAAAAAAATGTTACACTGGATTTACATGTGCAAACATTTACAGTATGTACTGTAAAGGGGGGTTTAGGGGGGTATGAGAGTCAAAACCCCTTTACATGTATTTATGTTTTCAATTATTATTACTGTCTCTTCTCTCTCTCTTCTTTTTTTTCTTCGGAGGGAGGACCTTTCATTAACTGGAAGAATACATATGTAATTGCTGTTGAATTGATGAAATGAATAATATGAATAGAATTATTATATACTATAAAACTCACAGGGGCTGTTATTCTGTGTAACGAGTGCTTTTACTTTATACTTTAAGTACTTTTAGTGGATGGTAATTCTGTTCTTTTATTTAAATAAGGTTTTAAAGGCAGGCCTTTTATTTGAGTATTTTCTATTGTTCTACAGCTATCTGTACTCAAGTAAAGGTTCCAAATAAATACACCATGTAGGGAGCATCCTGGACAAGCTGACATTTGCATATATTTGTATATTGTATATTATATGTGAAAATGCAACATTCCCACATCAACAATTTGCCAACCCCTAGCATAAAGAGCCACAGGAGGGAAATCAAACAGTGTTGCACCTGTGTGAAGGAGTGTAGTGAGAACGATGGCATGATTTATATGTGCCACAAAACCCGAGGCTTGTTGAGTTATTTGCTGATTACTACAATAAGTATATTTTCATTAGGTGGAAAGTGTAGTACAGTTAAAGGCTTCCCTGGATAATTAAAAGCAAAGAAGAAAGGATAGGTGGAGAAGTCAATTGTATCATTGGCAGCCACTGGGAAGATCAACAAAGGTAAGTACTAATAACAAGTTGTGATAGACAGACAAGCAAACACACCACACAAATATTGTAATAAGCAATGATGGGAAGTAACATTTACTTGAGAACCTGAGCTTTACTTGAGTATTTCAATTTTTCTACTTTACATTTCTGCTCCACTTTAGAGAGAAAATATAGCACTTGAACTTCACTACAGCTACAGTTACTCTACAGATAAAGATTTTAAGTAAAAACTGTGATATTACTAGAAAATACAATGTATTGTTAAAGATTAAACTAGTGGTTCAGTTTTACACACACAAAAAAAATGTCTTATTTATGTATATAAAGTAGGACACTTGATGACACAAACAGATATTTTAGGTCAAGTTTTCTTCTGTCTATGAAATATTAGTTACCAACACAGATTTTGACTTTCATTTACCAACCCAAAATCCAGCTTGGGTTAATGGGGCTGTATGTAGTTTTTCAATTAAATCACTTATTAATAAATCAAACTTTAACTGCCTTTTTGTCAATTGGCTTTAGTAGCCTCACTTAGAAATGAAACACATGCCTGTTTTCTCTGTTGCTTGGAACAGCCACTATTCTGCTTTTAATGTGAAGGCACTGGGTCGGGATGTAGCTACATGTGCGCTCCCAAGCCTCTACCTGACTACAGCGACAACACCGCAGCTAACGAAATGCAGTCCGCTAACACCACAAAACAACCGGCTCCCAGCAGAACACAGACTCCATGTAAGGATACAAATAAATAAAGGTTTATGTGATTAAGCAAAGGAGAATCAGATGATGTTAGATGAAAACAGTCAACATCAGAAAGCCTGAAGTCATGTTAACTCGCCGGCTAACACTGAGCACTTGCTAACGTTATCAGGTGCAAAGTTGCATCTGGTGACCTTTATTACTGTCCTGTGTACCACGCTAGCCTATAGTAATGTAGGCATGGTAGCCAGCTAACGTAGCTCGGACCTGCCGCAGTTTGCTTCGTAGCGTTCAATTTAGATTTATTGTTGTTTTACTGATACTCAGGTACAGAGCTTCTCCACCAGTCGCTGTAACTAAAGTGACAGTAACAGTTGAACGTTGAAGTAACAGAGCCCAAATGTGACAAGTGGTATATGAAAGTAAAGTTCCTAACTTATTTTGATACCAAGTAATCTATTTGAAAAGTTTATTATTAAAGAAGTTTATTCCAGTACTACAGTATTTCATTTTTGGGACATGTAATTTCATTTCATTTATAATAGCTAATGTTTATAATAGAGTTTATATGAAGATGTTGACTGTTTAAAACTATACAGCGATAAATATTAAGAAGTGGAATGCAGATAATGCTGATTCTTGTCTGTGTGGGTTAATTGCTCCTCAATGTGTTGGTAATGCCTCGGGGCTCCAGTAGGGGGGTCGTGCTTCTCTTCCTCATTAGTGATGTGCAATACCACTTAATTCCTATCTGATCCAATACCAAGTAATACCCAGGCTGGTATTACCAATACCAATACTTTTTACATATTTTATTTCTAGTTTAATGTGACCTCCCTCCTCCCGTTTCTGTATTTATGAGAGAAATAAGGAGTAGCCTTACCAATTCAAAATAATAGCTGTATAATGACAAGACATCAAACTACTGTCACATTCTTTAATTATAATAAAAATATCCTGCTCAGAACTGCTGCTTCATAACATCATCATATTATTGTGACAGACTTAATCTCAGATGTTTAGCGAAGTTTGCAGTGTTGCCAAAGTAATTCGCTGTCTTTGCACACACATCACACAGAGCAACATTATTACCTTCACAGCTAAAACACAGCCAGACGTGACTGTTTTTACAGTCGGCCATTCAATCGCGGTAACGTTAAATGTAAAGGGCTGCAGTAGCTCACTTCAAAGAAGCTCCGTCACAGAGCCGTAGCGCAAGCGTGACTTTGACAGGCGGAAGGAAAAGTAGTTCCTATCAACTGAGTATAATTAGACCATCCTGGTGACAGTAAGATACTTATAATAAAACACACACTCACTCCAAGTGACTGAGTTTATATATCGATCCATTTATATGAGTATCGATCATAGAGCAGGAAATGTTGGTATCAGAAATATCGATACTTTAGGATCGATCCGCACATCTCTATTCTTCATTCAATACAGATTCAAATCTCGTTCCTTAAAATGAACTAATCTTTTTTTGAGTCATTTCGTTCAGAATGGGCCACATCAGGTCCTGATTCTGCAGACAGAGAAACACATATGAGCACATCGCTCTCAAACACGGCAGGTTGTTCACCTGTCACGAGCTGTGAAACAACAGCACGGCTCTGTTGGTAAATAAAAAGGAAAAGTTACGTTGCGTTTTCTGGCGGACCTGGATCAGCTGTTAGCTGTTTACAGGGCTAATGCTAACGTTGCTACGTGGCTGTGCTTTAATGTTTTAATGACCGGGTCTGTTTGTTTTGGAGAGGAGACGACCTCTGAGGTAATTTGGCTCCAGGTAGAACCCTGTCAGGGCTCTGAAGTGGACCCACAACAACTCTCATCAGCTGTTAGCTGTAATGTTAAACACTAGCAGGACTAAAGTTACTGCGGCTGTGTTAAAACTATAACTTAGTACAGCATCACTGCGCTGTAATAATGTTATGCTTTATAAAATGTCACATAATTAACAAAATAGCTATATAATGTCAGTCCAGTGACTGTTACCTGAAAGCCGACCTCATTCTCCGGCGCTGGCAGCCACTGAGCCTGCTGAGTGAACGAAAGACTGAGGACGACCCATGTGAGCGGTGAACGAGTCGTTCATTCCTGCTCCACAGTAGCTGTCACGTGACAAATGAACGACTCTGACCTAGAGACCAACAGTTGAGAGTCTAATCAATTCTGTTTCCTGTGCTGACGGAGCCCATGCAGCTGCCGTGTGACGAGTGAACGTAAGAGTTCAAGATCCTTCATGCATGCGTGAAAATGAACGAATCACTCACAGAGACAACCCGTTCCTCCTGAGTCATACACATGATTAGGTCTTATGAACTAAACGTTCTTTGAACGACAAGAGCTACGTGTGTGTGCTTCTTCAACTTTCTCCCGTTATTTTTCCCCTTTTTAAGTAATTGCCACTCACATAGCACTGTAAACCTAAACACCTGTTGAAAGGACACTTACTTAATTGTAAGTCGCTTTGGATAAAAGCGTCAGTAAAGTTTGGGGCTAACTGAGACGATGTGTATGCTAGCAGCCGGAGACCTCATGGCTCCGTCATGTCTGAGTCCCGCCATGTCCAAGCGTTTACTTTGGTGTTTAAGCTAGCTACTGTTACGCCCACATATTTTTGCTGCAAGGTTTCTTGTATATTTATCACTATAATGGTGAGTTCATGTCATGCAGAGACAATGAATAATGTTAAAAGTACATTTCATTTAAGTGTTAAATGAGAACTCAGTTAAAAAGGAGTATTAAAATGTAATTTGATAACTTTGGTTAAAAAATCACATTTCATATGGTAATGTAGTTAAAAAGATAATTTAGAATGCATTAAGAAGATACTTGTAACTGTGGTCCTGAATCTGAGTGCATGAATATTGAAATGTATGGTTTTTTGTATACATTGTAAAAAAGGTGATTCAATACAGACGAGTGAAGGCGAGAGCTGCGTGTGTGTGCTTCTTCAACCTTCTCCCGTTACTTTTCCCCTTTTTAAGGGCACAACACAAACATGTCTGGAGAAAAGCAACAGTCGGCATGCAGGTGTTCCCGTGTTTATTGCGGGATTTCTGTATGAAAGCAGTTGTGTTGTGGATTATGCTCGCTCATGAATTCATGCATATGATTCAAGCACGTGTACAAGCACATGACACACCTCTAGTGGCCGCTGAAAACTACAGATTACCCCTTTAATAAGGAACTTGAAACAGTTACAGCATGGAATTGTCTCATGTAAAGTTTCTATGTGAAGACTGACACTAGATGTTAACAAACAGAATCTAAAAACCTCAATGTATTTTTTATTTATTTGAATGTTGTTTTCATCTTAAGACAAGAGGGAACAACAGGGAGGTCAGATTCAGAATCACATTATTTGATATATGCAGTAAATGTGCAGACATTTGTCTTAAAAGCAGTGGTGCTGAGATACAGCAGCATTTTCCCAATGTAGCCAATAACAACAAGGTTTGAAACAAATCAGTCCCAAGGCAGCCTAAACAACTTTCTTACAGTGGGAGAGAAGGGAGTTAGTGATGTAAGCGGCACTGTTCCATTCCCCATTAAACATAATCTTTTAGTTGTTCTTATACACACATATACCCACACAATCTGTGTGGTGACTACCCATAGTGAACTGAAGATTGTAGATCCCTTTTACTGATGCTGTGAAGAAACCTACAAAATAGAAAAGGAAAAGCAGTAATAATTGATTAATGTACATTTACATGACCACACATTCTCATGTGACCTGCAGTATATTATCTGCAGCTGGATTGTAAGCATTGCCAATATTGGTGAAGACCTTGCTGTATTTCAGTGTCATGTCTGTCTTGTATGGTTCAACAACTCCTGCATTAGTCAGAGCTATGTAAAAGGCCACCTTTGGTTTCTCTGTTAACACAAAAAGTGTAAAAGCTGCTACAGGCTGATGAAACACTTTTACTGTGATACCCTCTCATGCAGTCACAGCTGTACATACAACATGTTTATTAATACACAGACACAGACAAACACTCACAGAACCACACTTATCCTAATGCTGAAGTCTTTTAGAGTGACAGGGTTATCTGATTAGATTCAGAAAAGTGAGTAAAACAGTTTTCTTCACTCTGTCTCAATACTTATCTCATTCTCTCTGATATATTATAAATAATATAAAAACTGTTCCATGTTAGAACATAGTGATAGTATTTTAAATCTCATATAATTTTTTTTGTCATATTCATAAATTAAATACATTTAATAACTGTAAGTCCATAGAAAGTTACTGTTCTCTTGCGCCCTCTGATGGTAACCAAAACACTTCAAAAATCAGTTTGTACAATTCAAAAGTCCTTCAGATTGCTGAACTATGGTCAAAGATCAGGACTCAGATAATCATATATTCAGTGTCCCTTGATTTAAGGTAGAAACCCTCCTGTTTTTGAGTGTTTAGATTGCTGATTTTCATGTGGGATAATGAGCCATGACTTATAGTATGTTATATATTATAATGAACCATCACTTACTTTAGATCATTTTTTACACATTAGACTTCAGTTTGACATGATGTATTATTATCATGCATCTGTGTTAAACACTTTGAGACAATATTTTTATGACCAGAGGGTGGTAATTCTCGCCTTATAAAAGGTATCAGCTGCAGTGAATCTTACCAAATCTACAATAACTTCATATTGTGTTTTTATAAAGATGAAGGGTCACCATCACACTGGTGATCATTATCCTTTCCCTGGATGACCTGGCTCACCTTCTCCTCACAATCCTCCTGCACAGATTTCAGCTAAGCGGCTACCTACTCCTGACTTACAAGTTTTGTCTAAAGAAAGCTCTACCTTACAGGATTTTTTTAACCTTCTCGGCCTCTGTCTGCAGCGCAGGTTTCCTTTCAAAGAGAGGATTTCAGTCTCTTTCTGTCTGCAAGAGTCAAAACCAGTTTGACTCTTGCAGACTCTAAAGCCTTCACCAGGACATTCATGTAATTTCTGGCCAATAACAGAGTTGACAAAAACTTGAGAACGATGATTTGATTTCCATAATCAGTTATTACAAAGAAAGTCACTGTTATATCAGCAAGAAAACCTGTTTTAAAACTTCAGATGTGGTCACAAAATGCACCAAGGATGTGACTGTATCCTGCTACATTTATCTGAAACTGCGCTATAAAAAATGCTTTTGTAATACACAACATATACACGTCATATTAAAAGTCACTGTTGTATTAGATCATATTTTCAAAACTTTTTAGAGGCTTTTTTTCTTTTTCTACTGTCCTGTTTTATCCTGTTTTTATTTTTTAGCTTATTACATACATGTCTTTTTGCCACCCTGATTGTCCATACTGTAATTTTATTATGTTGGTATATTTAGTACATACATGAAACCTATTGCATTTCTGCAATTCCTCCTCTTTTGCTCTTCCTGAGGTCTCTTCCACATTTTCTCCATCTGATAGGATTTTCGCTTTTAGATGTTTTATTACAGAAAATATATGAAACCTATGACCCAAGTAATCACACATTCTGTCATTGTGTTACTTCTGGAATTATGATGAAAATAAATTATTCCTCTTCATGCTGGGGACCCCCTGGAACTCTATCAAGGAGACCTGGGGGTCCCCGTACCCCACCTTGAGAACCACTGATCTAAACAACATCCTTACAGTGGGAAGAGAAGGGAGCCACTGAAGGTGCTGTGTATATTTCCATTGTCATAGAGAGAACAGCCTGATGGGAGAATCAGGTGGATTTCATCTCCTGCTATCAGCTCTAAGACAACAGAGTTAGTCATATATTCAAGTCACTTGTCAACTTTCCACTCCGCATTATGCATAACCCCTTGGTTGTTGTTGTACACAAAAATACCCATATAACCTGTTTGGTAACCACATGCAGTAAACCGGAATAAGTAGACCCGTTTGACTGGTGCTGTGAAGAAACCTACAGAGTAGAAAATTAAAAATTGCAACAAATGATTAATGTACATTTACCTGACCACACATGCTGACCTGTATACAGGTGCTGGTCATATAATTAGAATATCATCAAAAAGTTGATTTATCTCAGTAATTCCATTCAAAAAGTGAAACTTGGATATTATATTCATTCATTACACACAGATTGATATATTTCAAATGTTTATTTCATTTAATTGTGATGATTAAAACTGACAACTAATGAAAATCCCAAATTCATTATCTCTGAAAATTAGAATATTACTTAAGACCAATACAAAAAGGATTTTTAGAAATGTTGGCCAACTGAAAAGTATGAGCATGTACAGCACTCAATACTTAGTTGGGGCTCCTTTTGCCTGAATTACTGCAGCAATGCGGCGTGGCATGGAGTGGAGTCGATCAGTCTGTGGCACTGCTCAGGTGTTATGAGAGCCCAGGTTGCTCTGATAGTGGCCTTCAGCTCTTCTGCATTGTTGAGTCTGGCGTATCACATCTTCCTCTTCACAATACCCCATAGATTTTCTATAGGGTTAAGGTCAGGCGTGTTTGCTGGCTAATTCAGAACCAGGTACTGGTAGCTTTGGCACTGTGTGCAGGTGCCAAGTCCTGTTGGAAAATTAAATCTGCATCTCCATAAAGTTGGTTTTCTAAAACTTCCTGGTAGACAGCTGCGTTGACCTTGGACCTCAGAAAACACAGTGGACCAACACCAGCAGATGACATGGCACCCCAAACCAACACTGACTGTGGAAACTTTACACTGGACTTCAAGCAACGTGGATTCTGTACCTCTCCTCTCTTCCTCCACACTATGGGACCTTGATTTCCAAAGGAAATGCAAAATTTACTTTCATCAGAGGACATAACTTTGGATCACTCAGCAGCAGTCCAGTCCTTTTTGTCTTTAGACCAGGCGAGACGCTTCTGACGCTGTGTCTTGTTCAAGAGTGGCTTGACACAAGGAATGCGACAGCTGAAACCCATGTCTTGCATACGTCTGTGCGTGGTGGTTCTTGAAGCACTGACTCCAGCTGCAGTCCACTCTTTGTGAATCTCCCCCACATTTTTGAATGGGTTTTGTTTCACAATCCTCTCCAGGGTGCGGTTA
>NC_060172.1:18693127-18763766 GCF_021292245.1 Micropterus dolomieu | reverse complement strand
CTGTGTTTTTTAAACCCAAGAACACACTAAGACAGATGCTGGTACACCCCAAAGACCGCACACCCAAACACAAGAAAAGCAATCTAGTGTATGCGGTCCAATGCAGTGAGGAATGCACAGACCTGTATATTGGGGAGACTAAACAACCACTACACAAACGCATGGCTCAACACAGAAGGGCCAACTCCTCAGGTCAAGACTCTGCAGTCTACTTACATATGAAGGACAGAGGACACTCGTTTGAGGACCACCAGGTGCACATTTTAGACAGAGAAGATGGATGGTTTGAAAGAGGTGTCAAGGAAGCCATCTACACCCGGGTTGAGAAGCCGTCATTGAACAGGGGAGGGGGTCTACGCCACCACTTATCCCCCACTTACAATGCTGTCCTTTCATCACTTCCCAGGAAACTCAACAAACGTAACCTATTGACCTCAGGTGAAGATACTAACGATGGTCGTTCAGTCTTGGCCACAGGTAGTCTTAACGACTGTAACGACTGTCGTCACAGCAACAAGGAACACTAACGAACCAGCGGTATTGATGACCCGGGATAACGACCCCACTGAGGTTAAATAGCTGAGTTTCCCTGCCAGTCAGTCAGAACTGAAGAAGTCCTTTGGATGAGGGACAAAACGTCTTCCAGTATCTTCAACCAAGTCCAGTTGCCCTTGATTTTAACCTTCGTTGGATAATCCACACCTGTATTTTCTTTCTCCTTGCTAACAAGAAGTTCACTCAGTGCTACTCAGTCTGGTCTGCAAGTCTGGAGTTAATGCGATGACAGTGAATTAGAGAGCAGAGCAGCCTCCAAAACACTTTTTACACAGTATTTAGACGCACATAGTAACTATTGACCCAAAACTCAAAAAATGTACAAGAAACTAATGTAAAGGTTCATGATGAGTAAACCATATTTTACTCTCACTGCCCAACGACTCCTCATGTCTAAATGACAAAATAAGCCTGTGTTGTCAAATATCTGTCAGTCAGTCCTCCACTTTGGTCCAGACCGATATATCTCAAAAACTATTGAATGGATTGTCATGAAATTTTGTCCAGGCATTCATGGTCTCCAAAGAATGAATCTTACTGACTTGCGTGATCCCCTGACTTTTCCTCTGGCGCCACCATTAGGTTGACATTTGCACATATATTATACATATTCATGTCCCCCTCAGGATGAATTGTAATCACTTTGGTGATCTGGTAACATTTCATATAGCATCATCATCAGGTCGAAAAGGTGTTTATGACCAATACCTACATGTTGTAGGTATACATTTAGTTTTACAATGAAAATACGCAACTGTGAAATAATAGCATAGAAAAAAAAAAAAAAAACAATAAACCAACATGTTTGGTCTGCTTGGTTGATTCCTGGAGACTGCATTACAGCAACGTGATCAATGTAAACGGTCATTTCTCAGTGGTTAAGAGTCTGACTCGTATGAAATATTGAACAATTCATCTTTATCCAAATTACAGGATTTAGTTATTCAGAAAAAATCTTAGTCACCATCAAACATTGATACATCCGAATGTCTATAAATATTTGTATTTTAATTAGTTCAAATGCAGATTACGATTTTCTAAGAATGTTCTATGTTCTAATAACACATTAGGAAGCAAGAATTATTTTATTATTATCTATGAGACAACTTCTAATGTCTGCACAAACATCAGGCAAAACAGAAACACTTTTTTATGATCACTGTTGTACTGTAACTGTAGAAAGCTGAATGCAGTTTATTGATAAACAGAAATATCTGAAGTAACATGCAATAATTTAAGTTCCTATGTAAAATGTACATGCTTCATTGATGTAAAAGCAATTGGAAGGAATATTTACAGCAATGCAATAAGTTTATTGTTTGATTTCTTGAACTTAAAATGTGTGTGGATAATTTAGAGCGCATAAAAATCAAATTTGTATTACACTGTTAATATTCGGAGAATAGAGGACTTTGATTGTCTTTCCAGAACTACATTCACCTTTAATTGCTTGTGGATACTCTCACGAGAAAGTTTGGGAAGTTACCTTAGAGGACAGTCAGGCAAGCAGAGAGTTGAGCCACACAATGTTTTGACCTCTTTCCCTCTCTCTCTCCTTGTTTTTCTCTTGTTTCTCTTGTTTCTGTAATCTTCCTGTACCAATATTTTGTTCTATTTAAGTAAACGGATACATTTCTTATGATTTTTGGATCGAGTCTGCGCTGTTCTGTAAAGGGAGTAGTACACTGCATTGTATGAGATCTTCAGTTTCTTGGCAATTTCTTACATGGAATAGTCTTTATTTCTCAAAACAAGAACAGACTGATGTGTTTCAGAAGAAAGTTCTTTGTTTCTGGCCATTTTGAGCCTGTAATGAAAACCATAATTGCTGATGCTCCAGATACTCAACTTGTCTGAAGAAGGCCAGTTTTGTTGTTTCTTTCATCAGCGTAACAGTTTTAGCTGTGCTACCATGATTGCAAAATAGTTTTCTTGTGGTTAATTAGCCTTTTAAAATAATAAACTTAGATTAGCAAACACAACCTGCCATTGGAACATAGAACTGATGGTTGCGCATAACAGGCCTCTGTACGCCTCTGTAGATATTCCATTACAAATCAACAGTTTGCTGCAACAATTGTTATTTACAAAATTAACAATGCCTACACTGTATTTCTGATCAAGGTGGTGTTATTTTAATGAACAAAAAACTTGATTTTCATTCGAAAACAAGGACATTTTCTAAGCGTGTCCAAACTTTTGACTGGTTGCATACACAAAATAACTATTTTGTGCTTGTGAATTACTTCAAAGTAAACCGAATCTCTTTAACTGCAACATTGTTTCAGATGTAAAATTATTTTTCTAACACAGGATTTGGATTTTACAGGAAAATCCCAGAAAAACAACACAAAAATTTAATTGCAATAAAGTTCCCCACAGTGATAGAACTCAAGAAAATATGTATGGTGATGTTATTGAAAATTATGATATATAACATTTCCACATTAAAATGTTGAAAAATTACTAGACTGATGTTATATATTTTTTTTAATTATGTTTTTATATTACCCAAAATGTTTCCATCAAAGAGAAATTCATGATTTTTTTCAAGTTAATGTTGTGTTTCATTTTGTTGCCTGTCAAAGGAGTCATATCCCCATTGCTCCCTCTAGTTGCTATAACTTCCAGTAAAACACAGACTACGTCAGAGAGTGAGGAAGAAAGTTGCCAAAAGTGACTAAACGTAACATGAACAAAACTTCATAAACATGAAGTGTTGATTGTGGACTTTCGCAAGTCAGGACAACATAATCACACACAAGCCTAACAGGGCCTCTTGTACCTGAGGAAAGTGAAGAGATATCCTGGCGCAGGAGCTACTGGTAAATTTTATCACTGTGCCATTGAAAGTGTGCTGACATACAGCGTGTCAGTGTGCTTCACCAGCTGCACGAAGACAGAACAACAAGCTTATTGAAATAAATTGAAATAAATAAATCATGGGGGCCCAGATCCCAGACATCACCACCATCCCCTCCCGCTGCCTACGCCGATCTCACAGCATCATCAGAGATCACTCATATCCATCCCATCACTTGTTTAACCGCTTGCCCTCAGGAAGATGGTACAGGTCTATCTGAGCAAGGACTACCAGAATAATAAACAGTTTTCCCCCCCAAGCAGTTTCGGGGAAGCAGGCTGTTAAACATACTCCACAGCTCGCACCCCTCCAGTAACGCCCTTTCCTAATCCCACACCCCCAACACAAACTCAGACAACAACTTGGAACTTTGTGTTAAGTTTTCACTATAATGCCCTACTTTGCACCTGGATAAACTTGCACTGGAAATCTTTACTATATACACTTCTTTAACTAAATAATTCGCAATAGAATTAATATTGTTAACTGTGTGTTTAGATAAGTGCCACTATTTTTATTTGTATATTTGACTTATTAACCATCTTATTTTTGTGTGTATAAGTGTTGACTTTCACAATTTACAATTGGATCAGTAAGATGCTTCGCTGTTTCGTTGTTTTATACAATGACCATATAGAAACTCAAACTTGATTACAAATCTCATTATTTGATACATGCAGTAAATATACAGACATTTGATTTTTGAGGCAGCAGTGCTGAGATATATAAACATTTTCTAAAGAATCCCAGAGTATCCAATAACAACAGGGATTGTTACATATCACTCACACAGCAGCCTAAACAACATCCTTACAGTGGGAAGAGAAGGGAGCCACTGAAGGTGTTGTGGTTTTCTCCACTGTCAAAGAGAGAATGGCCATGTGGGAGAACCAGCCAGATTTCATCTCCTGCTCTCAGCTCCAAGACAACAGAGTTAGTGAGGTACTCATGACCTGGTTCATCTTTCCGCTCCACATTATGCATAAGATGTTGATTGTTCTTGTACACAGAAACACCCATATAACCTGCTTTATAACCACACATAGTGAACTGGAATGAGTAGACCCCTTTGACTGGTGCTGTGAAGAAACCTACAGAGTAGAAAATGAGAAACAGTAACAAATTATTAATGTACATTTACATGACCACACACGCTCATGTGACCTGCAGTATATTACCTGTAGCTGGATTATAAGCATTGCCAATGTTGGTGAAGACCTTGCTGTATCTCAGTGTTGTTACTGTGTTGTATGGTCCAACATATCCTGCATCAGTCAGTGCTGTGTAAAAGGCCACCTTTGGTTTTTATGTTTACACAAAAAGTAAATTTAAGTCACTTAACATGGGCTAATTAATTGTGTGTGTGTGTGTGTGTGTGTGTTGTTGATAAGAGCATAAAATCCTCACCTGTATTTTCTTTCTCCAGCTGGTCAATCCTTGACTTGCTAACTAGAAGTTCATATTCACTGCTACTCATTCTGGTCTGCAAGTCTGGAGTTAATGCGATGACAGTGAATTACAGAGTAGAGCAGCCTTCAAAATAGAAAACTGTAACATGCACAACAACACATTTTACATAGTATCTTGAACCTCATTATCTAAGTTGAACCAATACTCAAAAATGTAAGAGAAACTACTGCAAATGTTCCTGACTAGGTTAAAGCATTTTCATCTCTCACTGTCCAGCGAGTCCTCATGCCTAAATGATTGTAAATGTTTGTCTGTGGTCTCTAAAATCTGTCAGTCAGTCCACCACTTTGGTCCAGACTGATATATCTAAAAACTACTGAATGGATTGTTTTGAAATTTTGTACAGGCATTCATGGTCACCACAGGATGAATCGTACTGACTTTGGTGATCCCCTGACTTTTCTTCTGGCGCCACCATTAGGTTGCCATTTACGGTTTTGAGTGAACTTTTGATACGCACATTCATGTCCTCATTAGGATGAATTGTAATCATTTTGGTGAACTTGGTGAATTTTATGTAGCACCATCATCAGGTCAAATTGTGTCCAACAGTTTTGTTTATGACCAAATGTTTTCAACACCTTTTTAGCATTTAAAGAAAAAATTATCAAAATTAAGTTCAACAATGAACATATGCAACTGTTAAATAACAGCATAGAAAATAACAAACCATTAAATTATTATATTTGTCAGTAAAATACCTGCATTCTTTTTTTCCATGTCACTTGTTTTGCTCTCGGTGGAGGTCAGTCTGGTTCCCAAAGATGTCAGTTCTGTGGCTTGAACTGAAAAACAGAAGAAGTTCGATTTTTGATCATATATCGCCATCATTGGATTTAAATGTTTTCCAACACTTTGGTTTATGATTAAATACCTAAATATTTTCAACATTTTTTAAGCTATTTTTTAAGACACTGAAACTAAAATTACATTCAACAATATGGATATGCAACCTTTACGCAGGGAAAAATGAAAAGAGAAAATGAAAAAGAATGGAAAATAACAAACCGTTAAACATATTAAACCATCATGTTTGTCAGTGAAATACCTTCATTCTCTTTTTCAAGGTCACTTGTTTTGCTCTCAGTGGCAGTCTGTCTAGTTCCCAAAGATGGCTTGGACTGAACAACAGAAGTTTGATTTTTTTTAAATCTATGAATGGTTAAATTAAATAACACAATGTGCTTTGTTGTTTTGTTTTGTTTAAATTAAATGTAGCTAATTGATCCTATCCACACCACATAGATTTTTAAAGATTTATTCTGGAGTTCACAACAAGTGCATCAGTTCCCTGACACACTTCAGTCAAACTCTTAAAGGACAACATTATCAATACTTAACAGGAAAAGTAACCAGTCTGTACCAGAATTCTCTCTCTGCAGCAGATCCACATACACTTTGGTGCGATCAGCTCAGCTTTCAGGTCTTTCACCTGGCTCTCGCTGTCCTTCACTCTGGCCTCCATGTTCCTCAGCTCCACTTTAAGCTCCACCACCATGTCTCTCAGTGCCCTCAGCTCCGCACAGAAGTCAGTGGTGGTTTGCTCTGTGGTCTGCTCGGTCGATTCCTCATCTGCATCTCTTGGAGCTGTCTTCTGAAACTGGCTAATCTCACCCACCTCACTGAGGCCTCCACCCTCCCCATGAGCTCCTGACCCACACAGACCGAGTAGCAACAGCAGCAAACCAAGAACAACCCTCACTGTACAGCTACACGTCTTCAAAAGGTACAGTGGTAGAGTTGTTCTGTCTTATATAGTCTCCAAACTTCAGCTGGCTGAATGAATGGGAACAACAACAAGTGTTTTTGTTTGATAGTTTGATTCAAGGACTCAGGTGATTCAATATGATCTCTGTGCTGCTGAGAAAATACAAGTTGCTACAGGCTGGTGAAACACTTGATAGTATGATAGCTTCACAGCTGTTTGTGCACTGTGTTTATTAATACACACACACAGACAAACATAAGGCAGTTAGAATTGGCTACATTTTCTCCACTAAATATACAGGTGCATCTCAGAAAATTAGAATATCATGAAAAAGTAAATTTTTTGCTGTAATTTAATTAAAAAGTGATACTTTCACATATTCTAGATTCATTACATATAAAGTGAAATATTTCAGACCTTTTTTGTTTTAATCTTGATGATTACAGCTTACAGCTCATGGAAATCAAAGCTTTTTTCTCTGATGTTTCTGAGCCACATTTTGACTTAAAGGCAGGGTAGGTAAGTTTGAGAAACTAGCAAGAAACTGCTGGATTTTGAAAGTATCCAACAGAGAAACTCCCACCCCCTCCCTTCTGGGCTCCTTCCAATGCCACGCCCCCCAAAGCACGTGAACGCGCTATGCCAACGCTGGAGTACGAGCACAGTGAAGCGGCTCCCATCGGGGTAAGAAAACATCTAACTTTATCATTATGAGACTAAACAACTAACCCAGCTGTTAGTACTCACTATCAAGCCAGCGTGTTATTATTGGATAGGTTTAAAAGGACTGACTTTGATTCAGTAACGAGCTGGCTAGCTAACTGTTAGCAACAGGTAGCTGTGCTAACAGCTGCGGTAACATTAGACAAAGCTAAAAACAGGCTGATACACATTTTCCCGTTACCACGAGTTACTCATAGACTGTATATAAGGTTACACTACAAGAACGTGAATTTCGTGTTAGACTCATAACATGTACGTGGTTTTGCATGTTGGAGCTTCCAGGGTGACAGCATTATTGTCTCTTATGAGGACTGCAGCCCAGAGCCAAAAACGCTTTGGTGGACACGGGCCCTAAGCATTTTTTTCTGACGCCATGAACCCACGTACTGACAGTCTTTGACAGTCATGTTTCAGCCCTCTCTTCATGCAGAGCAAGGACAAGATCAAGGACCAGAGCAAGCAGGCCTACATACTTTGTGGTGACATTTTTACGTTCACTAAAATTAAGTAGGCTACCCTACTTGCAACACATTGCCTCTACGGAAATTATGTATCATAGCAACCACAGCGTCTCGAAAAAAAACACTGCGCCTCCAAAATGCACCCTGGACCTCCCAGCCAGGCGTTTTCAGCTGGCAAAAAACGCTTTGGTGGACACAGGCCCTAACTGAGTGAAGTGAACCGGAAGTATTTCAGTGGCAGCCATGATAAGAGCTGTTCGAATTCTCTAAAAGCTGAGGAAAGGTGCCTCAATGCTTCCTTTCATATCTCCTTTAGCATAGGGTACACCGGACCATCCTTTACGAAAGGAAAGGAGAGAATGCCGTCCCACAATTCCTTGCGGCGGCAACATTTAAAGCAGCGCACGTTCTCAAACTCAAGCGATAAAATCCATCAACCACATTTAGCAAGATCCTTGCAATACAGACGCACATTATGATACTTTAATAAGACTCACAATTACCTTCTTTCTTTTGGTTTGTTTTCTTTTGGCTTTTTTGTAATCTAATACTGTTTCAACACCGTTTTATGTTTCGGGTTGTTGAAATAAGCCATTAAGTGTTTTCTACAATAAAAATAAATCAATCACCAACCATGACGGATAAAGGAGGTTTATCACCATGTAAGTTACCTTTGGCTATTAAGCCTTTTCTCTGTTATGCAATAACTTGCTAATATGCATATATCCTAAACTGTCAACAATAACGGAGACCCATGCGAGCTGTTACTAGTCTTGTAACGTGATCAAAGTGAGGATAATGTTGCAGCGTGTAACCTCACGTTATGTACTGCAGCCTTGAGCAAATTAATTTTACTTCAGTCACAGATGCTGACACACTCGCCTTAATAAAAACAAAGATCAAGCTGGATAACCTCTTCTGTAGGCGTTTCCCACACACCGATTTATTTGTGGCGGCCTGCCACATTATCAACGCTGATTTTCGATTGATTTTGTTACTATTTATAATGGGTGAAATTGTATTTGATAAGAGCGCTGCATAGCGCATATGTTCTCTCAGCATCTCCTCTCGCCCCGCCGCTCCCTCTCTCTCGGCACAGTTACGCTGTCATTCTGTGGGAAACACTGTATTTACATGCAGTTGGGATTCATGTTGATAAATACACCTATGGGTGGGCAGGAGGGTGAGTGTGAGCAAGCATTCTCAATGTGGCAACCCTGTCCATTATTTAGTGATTATTTAGGCTACCGTATCTGCGTTTTTGCTATCTAGGTTAT
Source organism: Micropterus dolomieu (assembly GCF_021292245.1). Lineage (NCBI taxonomy): Eukaryota > Metazoa > Chordata > Actinopteri > Centrarchiformes > Centrarchidae > Micropterus > Micropterus dolomieu. Next base: position 18,754,709 of record NC_060172.1, on the reverse strand, counting down.
TAAGTAATGTTTTCCACCGTGTTGTCCACCTTTAGATGGCCTGCATTACAACAACATGGGGCGCACTGTCAAAGATGCGCTTTTTGTAGTCCGTCTTCAGAACATTGTAGTTTCATCACGGCAGGTCACGTCAGTAAAATCCGCGGTCGCATAATTACGTCACCTAGAAAAGAGCAGTCGGATTCTCTTAAACCTGGTGTCCTCTTTTCCGAAGTCCTTACGGATTCTCCTTCATATCTTTCCTTGACCTAATGACGTTATCCATCGAGGTCAAGGAAAGGTGGTTAGGAAAGGAGATTTTTTTTGACTTTTCGGATGCAGCCCGGGACAGGACCAGGGTTGAGGCGAAGCAGAGGAGGGATGTCTCCAATAATGACATCCAAATGTGGTATAACACTTGTTTATTGTTATTATATACTATACAAAACTACAACCTATATCACAAATAGATACTTTTTAAACATCATTAAAAATATGTATATACAGGAAGAGACAAGGTGTGTCCAGAGGTGTCTTGACTGATCATGAAGATAGTTCAGACTTTACTCGTAGCATCGTACCGCTGCTGTGGAGATGATTATATATTTCACAATCACCTCTCTGCCATGAATATCACATTTCAAAACCAAACATATTACTTTTTGTTGTACGTTTTGCTGTATCTAGCAACACAGTTGGGGCAGAGACACCTGACTGAACTCCATGTTGACGGGGATCATCGGGTCTCCTGGTTCTGCTTCTAGGCATCTCCTCAGTAGTAAACAACCGTCAGAGGACGAGGATGGCACTGTGGAGGTCTGCGATGTAACTAGTTCTTCTCCACCTTCAATGACTACAAGCTCCACTTCCTGGACTTTTTTGTTGTACACCTTGCTGTACCTGATAATACAGAAAGGAGTATCAGCTAAGTGAAATGTTTGCAATACCGGACACTGTTTTCTTATACAGTAATAAGCATTAGCACATAAAATACAATCACAACAATAAATCAGCACCATCCATCTGTATTCCTCATACTGTACAGTCTTATTGACTCATCACTTACATTGAGTAAAATGCTTAGGAGTAATAAAAATGCAACATACTGAACTGTGTCATCAGCTTTTCTCCTGGCTGGACTGTGCACACGGAGGTTGTAATCCAGGCCAGCCAGCATGGTCCGATCAGAGTATACTGGTGAGAAGTACAGCGGCTCCAAATCTGCAGGTGACCTGAGGGCACAGTAGAAATAAAACATACAGTATTTTTTACTTCTAGTAAAATAAATAATGGCATAACAGAACCAATTACAGTAAAAGGTTTTCACCCAGTAGGTTTAGCTATGAACAGTGTCAAACTATATAATAAGTAGCTTATACAACAGAAACGCAAGATACTTAGGGACCTTTAGCCAGCATTGTTTAGGTACACTAACGTTGAAATGTCTTTCAGCACACAGCTACATCACCACATTTGTAAAAATGTCTTGTTCAAAGATATAACAGAGTAACATACAGTCAATCAACGCTTGCAGACACAAGATCGCACAAATAGATTAGATACAAGGTAAAAATAACGTTATGTGTAAACATAGTATAACAATGACCCTAGGTGGTGAATAACTAAACAGGTGTTCTGACGAGATATGCTGCCTTGTCGAAAAATGCTACCGTGGCGCAAATCGGTAGCAGTCTGTCGAGTCGCTCTGCCCTATCAAAAAATGCTACCTTATGTGTTCCCTTTTCCAATCCCATACAGGTATAACTCTCTAAGTATTACGACGTCTTCTGTTTTTTGATTATATTATAACATAATTTCAGGGGTAGCATATTCTGAGACTTATATTCCCCATCAAATAATGCGCCAACTACAAAATACTTTTATATTGCAACACTACTCACTCCGTGTGCACTGTAAGGAGATGGGGAGCATGTTGAAATACTATATTATGACATCTTCATTTAAGATATCAGAGGTAGCATATTCTGATAGACTACCGTAATAATGATTTTATTTTTTGATATTGCTGACTATCAGCCACTGTCTCGACGGCATGCCCAACAGCAAGGTTGCACAGATTTATGGGCGTGGAAACAGACCACGTTTGTGGGACATACGCATGCGCAGAACCGCTAAGTAGCATAAATCGACAGAACACCGGCGCAGTGTACACCTACACTAGCTTACCTAACGTTAGTGTCGGCAAACACTGCTCTCAGCTGCGCTGCTGTTTTCCAACTCAGTTACAGTTACATATAATTCATCATCTCTACTCTGGCTCGCTGTATGCTAAGTAGGTAGCTACATTGGCTACCGATTAAAGTAACAAATTACCATCAAAGTGAAAAAAGCCAGATTACCTGTCCAGCATAAATGAAGCGACCACGGTGTAACTTCAGCCACTTGGGGTACCTCAGTTGTCACCGTCGTTGAAAAGCCACGCAGACATCACCTCCGATCTTACTGCTTTGCTCGTCGGGTCTCAGAGCTGACCGGATGCGCACATGTGGGCAGCTCCTGCAGCAGCAATGCTGGTAGCCATGGCAGCGAAGGAGAGTGACAGTCAGCCAGCCAATCATTGCATTCAGTCCGAATGAAACGAGTGGCTGTGTTTACTGCAGACCTGAGAGGACTACAGACAACCGATTTTTATACTCTTTTTCAGACCACCTAACTTTTTAATATGTATTGGTGTATAAAGACAGTTTCAACAAATATGACAAAGTGTTTTAGAAACAACTTGCCTATCCTGCCTTTATATAACAGAAAATGAACTTTTCACAATATTCTAATTTTCTGAGATGCACCTGTACAGAGACCTTGTGTAATATAGGCTCCTTGATTTGCAAAGACCCGTGTGACTGATGAACTGAAGTGTTACCTCCACTAACTGTATGTTTTCAGTCCTAAATGATAGGTAATTTCAAAACACATCAGAGTAATACTGAAATAATGTATTCACCTGTAGAGTGCACTACAGCAACACGATCAATGTAAATGGCCATTCCTCAGTGGTTAAGAGTCTGACTCGTATGAAATGTACAATTTCAAATGACTAATATTTCTGGACAGGATTTAGTTTATCAACCAACCAGAAATCAAATTGTATTTTATTTGTATTTCACTTGATTTAAATTAAGATGAGTTTCTAAGAATGTTCCAGGATTAAAATAACCACTAAAGGGGACTGAAGTTAGATGACTTGACACATTTTACTGACACATTAGGAAGTAAGAATGATTCTATAATTATCTATGAGACAACTCCTAATGCACAAACATCAGGCAAAACAGAAATGCTTTTTTTTTTTTTTTTTTATGATCACTTGTAATGAATACCCAAAATAACTTTAAGTTACACACAATTGACAAAACTTTTGTGCTTGTGAATTTTTGTCACTTCAAAGTAAACCTAATCCCCTGATATACAATTATTTTCTAACATGGGACTTGGATTTGGCAGGAAAATCCCATTATAGAATAACAGACATTAAACAATGGTAGAACTCAAGAAAATGCGTGTGGTGATGTTATTGAAGGATTTATAGCACAAATAAATAAGGTTAAAGATGCAAACTGAAGCACTTAAGCAATGTGTTGATGAACAAAAAACATTTCCACTTGGACATTTGACACAATACCATTTACACAAGACCAAGATTAGTCCTCATTCAGAAACCAATCGTGAGGGCAATAATGAACCAATCATATGTCACTGTTCAGTCCATAATGAAGCCAGTCTAATAGGCCAGTCCAAACATGCAGAATCTCTGGCTGTACATTCTGCATCCAGCCTCTCCCTTTATGAGGATGTAATGAGGAGTGTAGTACAATAAAAGTTCACTCATGTTACCAACCTCTATATTCATGAAATGCAGCGCAACCACTGACGGCAAACAATGTTTACCATGTGAATTACTACTGGACTTAGGCAGGTTCAATAAAAATAGCCTGTTCAAAAAGGTAAACATTAATGGATACCAGTCTGTGTATCTCAGTGGGGGAAAACAATGAGATTCTACCTGTGATTGTCTCCAACACTAACCCTGAGAAGTACATGAGCGGAGTTCAAAAACAGGCCATCAATATGCTGTTCTGTGAATCAGTCAGGCTATGTCATCACCCCCAAACTTAAAGTAACCCTAAGACACATGAGTACAGTGATAAAACCGTAGTAACTCAAATCCTAACAGTAAAAAATAAAGTTCAAGGCACATCAACAGTCTAGAGTACAAATTATAGAAACTTGAAATGGCAGAGCTTAAGCCTGTAACTGTACACTACATTTCGATTAATTACCATGATGAGGCACTAGAAACAATAAAACGCATCTGTGTGCTGTTATCAGTAGAGGCAGCTTATGAACCAAGTAACAGAAAGAGCAATCAAATACAAATGAAAGCCCAAACTAAAGATCAAACACAGCATTTTACATTTTTATGGAGCCACACATCTGGACACTGTCCCTGCACACGTCTGCTCGTCAAGTTTAGACTTCTGTGAGCTGCAATTACTACTTTGACAAATTACTTTTATGAGCAAGATCACAATGTTAATTTTCACATTAGGTATCATTGATTAAGAGTTATCTTTAGTGTATTTTTTAGCATTCGGAGCTACATTTAACAATAGCTTGGTAAATGTATGATCACAAAAGTTGGTTTCTTTGAACTAAAGCCAAGCTTGATTTGAAAGAAAATGACCAAAAGCTTCCATATTTACACAATCTAACTAAAAAGATAATTTATGCATTGCCGAACTCCGGTTTGTAACGAATTTAATCCCTGTCCCAAAACGCAGTGAAGGCATTCACGTATAACTTGTCTTTAAGGCATGCTTCTATTTCAGATCATCTTACAGCTAAGTATCCCTTAAAACCACAAACAAAAACATCAAAACTTATTCGTACAGTCATCTTCTGCACCATATCCTAGTTAGATACACGGCACATGTTAATGTGTTCATTACATAAAAAAGACATGTGGAAGGTGCTGTGGTGTTACAGGTGGTACAACCATGCATGACAGCCAAATTAGTGGCTGGTTTGTTGTTGAGGACAGTTTTGAAGTCTTTCCAAAGCACACAGTCATGGTGTATGTTCGTATCTGTCTGTTAATTTCAGCCAGGTAAAAAATTAACCAAACATTTTGAGAAAGCACGGAGTCACAACAGCTGGAGCCCTCCTTCCTCATCTTGCAGGACCTGATCACACTTCTTCAAAGAAGGCCATCTGAGACATGTACGCAGAGTTTCGCTGCGAAACATGACAAGTATGAGCAGGGTAAGAGCAATGCAAAGGTGGCCAAAATCAGTGTAAAGAAATGTTATGTGTAGAATGTTTTCAACACCAAGCAAATATCTGTATATTAAAGTATAGAGCAGAATGTTTTAGCTTCAGGTATCCGAGAACGATTAGGATTTTCAACATAGTCCTGTCAAAAAAATGTACTGATAGAATAAAATGAAAAGAAACTCTAGTATCATGGGGTTTTCCAGTTTCCATTTGGGAGGAATATTTTTGGCACTGTCTTTCCCATTATGCTTTTGGCAATGTGAATAGGAAGTCCAGTGTTGCCATGCAGTCAGCTGGCTGTGGTCTACAAGTGAGCTCATTATTATGAAACATTAGGGAGAGGGGAAACACTTAATAGTATACATGTGGTTTATTCACTCCATTAGACATTCTGACCGGTAACCAATCATCAATAAAACTAATTATATCAGTAGTAGTAATAATAATAATAATAATAATGATAACAAGATGATCACGTAACATGATCATACGTACGTTGCTGTGAGGTATGTAGACAGGCTCCTGGACGTATCCCCTTGCTTCACTGCAGAGGTTGTACAGGCCAGCCTGTTGCTGCTGCTCCTCCAGCTTCAGAGATTCGATCTCTGTCTTCAGCTCCTTCAGCTGGTCCTGTAGGTGTTTACTCTTCTCCATGTACTCCAGCCTGCATTAATGCATGACAGGATATCATAAACAAGCAGAGCCAAACCGTCTCTCTGAAGTATTGTTGAAGGGAATTTAAACTCACCTCTCTCTCTCGATCTCCATAGACAACCTTTTCATGTCGGAGTCCTTGAAGTCGAGGCGCGTAGATGACGATTCATAGGCAAAGTCGGCTGCTTCAGGAGGAGCAGGGGGAGCAGGGGGAGTAGAGTAGGCTGCTATGAGCTGACAGACAGGCACACGTTTGTCAAGTAAGTAGTTAAAGGATGTAACACAACTACATTAATGTCTTATGACACAGAACTTCAAAAACTGAAAGCAATATGAAGGTTAATTTAATGCACATTATCAGCAAGTCACATTTTTTTATAGTAACTTTACTACTTTGACAACTTTTACTTTGAGCAACAATACAAAACCAAAGCAAACTATTCGTATCCAACTAATTCCCCTCCAAAATAAAACACAGCGATGCTTAGTTACAATCGCTCATTTATTATGTAACTTGGTTGCTAAAAAAGGTTCATCTGTACTACCTTTTTAGAGAAAAAAAAAAAAAAGTATTAATGTGCTACTACTTGTTTGCTGTGAAATTAAAATCGAAACATGAATATCCACCAAGTATCAATATATAAAGCTGGTTTTATCCCAGCGGTGTTTCCCACACAGACTATGGCGGGTGGGCCTCGGACCCACTTGAGGGTCCGGGCTCATGTGGTTCTCATATCGCGTAACATGAAGACTTCACAGCCTCTCTTCAGGTAGGACTCTCATACTGCAACACTTGTCTTTGTAAAGAGAGAAACTGACAGGATAAAGTCACTAGCCTGCCTGTCAGCTCGCTCTGGTTCATTTCAGAGTATTTACCATAAAGGCTTGAATACGCGTGCACTCCAAATTTAGGCGCGGCTAGCTTAATCGCCTTCTCACAAACGAGTGACAGAAACAGACCGTTAACGTTACCATAGCTACCTCAAAGGAAAAGTGGTTGTCTCGAGTCGGATGCAAAAGTGTGTGAGCAAGCGAGCTAACAGCAGCGTTGAGCATTTCCTACAAAAACACAACGTTGGAGGTCTGTGATGTTATTATGAGATTTGTAAAAATATTTGTGGATCATTTTGAAACTATGGTGGAACAAATTAGACTGTGGCAGGCCGCCATAGTATCGTTAATTAATGGGAAACACTGCCCAGTCTCATACAACCCACAGGGGAAGAGATTCACACCTCTTCTGTGGCAGTGAAAGACATTCTAGGAAACATAAGAAATCACTAACTGAAGTAGAAATAAATGAGGCAACAATAATCTGTCCTAAAAATAACTCCTAATATGCACCGACCATCACAGATTGGTGAATCATTCTTCAGAAGTATCAAATATAAATCATGAGCGCTCGCGCGCGCGCGCGCGCGCACACACATACACACACACACACACACACACACACACACACACAGCAGTGTTATCATCACCATACAGGGTATGTTGTTTTGGTGATCTCCAGCAGCTTCTGCTTGGCTCTCCGCTCAGCGTCCTTTGCCTCCGTCAGGTCCTGTTTCAGGTGATCTGCCTCCTTCAACCTGGAACCAGAGGTTTAGTTAGATCCAGGCTGATGGAAGTAATACTGTTATACAGTAAATACTTGGGAGTGTTATAAGCAGAATACTGTATGTGTTTCTAACTTATTATGGATAAAAGGGCAGATATAACTTAATGGTAACTATTGGTCTTTTTTACTGAACAGCTAGCTTTTTATTTAAATCTAAAATAATGAATTTGAGCTGAAACAGAGTGTCCCAGTACTATTTGTAGAGCTATAATGCAGAGGAGGAACACGTCGTCTTCCCTCTCACATTTAGACATTAAAGTCTGTTTACAAATGTTGTATAAAGCCTTTTGTGGCTCTACAGGGAGATGCGTGAAGTCTGATGTCACATGACACAGAGTCAGACTGCTCCTCAAGGCTATATTAGCTGCTACTAGCATAACTGAATCTTCGACCAATCTGTTGGCGGGCGAGTTGCATTGTGGGTAGGTTTATGTGCCAGGTTGGACGCCTGATACCTAATTCCTAGACCAAAAAACATTTAACTAGCAGACCAGACGCTTAAAGTAAAGTTTAACATCATGAATTACATTAAATGTGCCACTTTAGATACTAGGTTCTGCTTTAATCTCAATCATTTGTAATGCATCAAATGTAATGCATACATAAAGCTGTAGGTGAAGTAATAATTCAGTAAAACAAACGCGACACTATTCCAGACCTCCTCTCGGACTGCTCCACCAGTTTGACAGCCAGCTGCTCTGCCTCCCTCATCTTCTGCTCCATCAGCCTTTTCTCCTCCTTGGTCTTCATGGCAGTGACCTCTAACCTCTGCCTGTCCTGCTCAGCTTCTGCAGCCTTGTGGGCCAACAGTTTGGCCTCCTCCTCAGCAATCTGGGCCTTCTCTGCCAGCAGGTCCGCTGTCTCCTCAGATCGCAGCTAGAGAAAATGGATTGTAACATTTCAGTAGACAAACATTTATACAAACTAGTTAAAGATAAATTGTGGAAGACTTTAGGGCTTGTCATGATGGAGGACTCCGGCTCTACAACATTAATGCATTAGAAAACCGGAATGATGCCCAAACTTGAGCTCTCCCAGAAGTCTCACGTCCAGGACGAAGCTCTCACCAGTGCCTCGTTGGCCAGTCGTGCCTCGTCCTGCAGCTGGAAAAGTCTTCGTTCCATCTCTTCTTTTGCTCGTTCTGCTTCCTCCCTCATTTGTTTTTCCCGGGCCAGGATTTGACGCTCCATCTAGATGGAGAAACCCATTTAAAGTTAAGCCAGTCAACCGTGATGAAATAATTATGACTGTAGTTTCCATATGTATGCAACTTAAACATCACGTCTAATCTGCAACTCTCACTACTCCGGTGGAGCGGAGAGAGCACTGACCTTCTTGCGAGCCTTCTCCTCTTTAGCTTGAGCCTTCATCTGCTGCACTTCAATGGAGTCCACCTTCCTCCTCCTCATGAATAGATCATGGTTACCAATGCATAACTGCAGGATCTAGAGACGCAGGAGATACAAGCAATATCTTATTTCATTTAACTTTGTTATATTACATTTATGAGGACTAGAAGGTAAACCAACCAGCTTGTTGACGCGCAGTTGAGATGAGTAGAACTTGAAAACATCTTTCTTCTTGTCCAGGGGTTTGATTGTGAACTGCAAGAAGGAAAAGTTCAGTTCTTCTGCACGGTTGACACTACATTTTCAGCAATGTTTTGACAGACAGCACAGCTTTGATGCCTTTACAACAGTGCAGCCTAGAGTGAAAATCCCATACTGAAAGGTTGCAGGTTTCACAAACAGCTGTATGTGCTGGCATAAATAATAGAAGTGTCTCAACTCAGGCAGCAGGAAAGTGATGAGGGCAAGAAAATGATCAGCATTCAGTCTTAACAAAATCATTTCCATCCAGTTAAAACATGGCACAAGATGTTGCACCCATTTGTCCAGTTCCAAAGTAACATGAATTTGGCAAAAAACCTATTTACCTCCTTTTCACTGTAAGAGATGTTGCGGATGCCGCTCCAAGGAAAGGACTTGTTAGGGTTGAGTTTGCTGTTGGGGCTGTAGATGTGAAGACCCTGAGCATCCACTCCGAGTAACAGCTCTGTGTCCCTCTTATTTTGCTGTCAATGTGATGTGTAAAACAGAACAGTAAATCAACATGACATTAATGTTTAAGGTAGCATTTTTTTTTAAATACCATGCAAAATGTACCTGACAGAACTGCAATGCACAGTGATTTACACTCACAGTAATGGCAAAGTAGCTGACACCGTACATCTCAAGGTCCTGGGCGATTTTCAGGTATTCCATTTCAGCTTCGTCCCTGTATGGTCAGCGTAACAATAAAGAAGAGAAGGCATTTCAAACCGTGATACATTTGTCACACTTCAACTGCAGAATCAAGGACAATAGCGCTTGCCATGGTGTTAAATTCTCTTTACATGCTGGATTTCAGAAGCCCTCTTGGGTCAGTCCTACCTGGCGATGCCTCTGTGCTCTGCATACCAAGCTGTGATCTTCTCCTCCCACATGTCCGCTGTCATTTGGTATTGCATCAAAACCTGGGATTCAGACACGGGACCCCAGGAAAAACATTATATACACACAAAAGCACTGGCTTACTAGGGTAGAAAATACACCAAACAGACAACTGCTATAAGTGAATAAACTATTTTAACATGCTTTCGTGGATAGTCACATGAGCTGTAGTGTGTACTTACTCTTTTTGGCAAAAGCTCATCTTGTGCCAAGAAGCCTGGCTTGTGAAAGTTTGGGTCATAGTCCCCATACTGTGAGGGGGAAAAGTGTAAATTGATCACAAAAGAAAGAATTTCAGGTGAACTTTAATCAACACTATTTTTTTAGATACAGGCAGGACAACCATACTGCAGGCACAGCAAATGACACTAAGGGACATTTAACCTTGCATAGCTTTCTTACCTTGGCTTGGACAGCATATGATGCCAGCAGAACAGATGCTTCGGGGGAACAGAATATCTCTTCATCTAATATTTGTTTTTTCACCTACACAAGAGTGTGAAGACGTGTGTGAACATGCATTGAACCAAGTAAACATTTTTCATTCAGTTTTCTAAAACATGGAGATAAATTCGACCTACATGTAAGAATAAAGCCGCCATCAAAATCTCCATAAGTGGTTGTATAAAAAAAAAAAGGAAAGGAAATGCAATTAGTTAGATTACCTGTAAGAAGAAGAGGTGCTGAGTTATTTCTTGGACCAGCTCTTCTTCTACTTTTTCTGGGAAGAATTTAGCCAGGAAATGAAATGTTATGGGAGAGTCCTTGGGGACCTCCTGGTCTAAGACCTTGGTGAGCAAATAAACAGTAGAAGAAAAGCATACAAGAATGTGTTTATTAGACCGCACTCACACAAAAGCCTGAATGTCGTGTCATGATCAATGTCTGTGTAATTAGTCACTAGCAACACACTAAAGTAATTCATTGCTTAATTTGTTAACTGATAATTTATCAACAATTTAAATAATCAATGAATTACTGAAGTAATTTATCAAGCAAAGATGAAAGAGACATTAGCTCCTTCCAGATTCTCAAATGTGAGGATTTACTATTTAATATCATCATAAACTGAATATCTCTGGGTTTTGTACTATTTGTCAGATAAAACCAGCAATTTGAAGATGTCTCCATGGACACTCATGCTTTGGCTATGTTCTGACATTTAGAGATTTAAAATAAAACAACTAACCACCTGAGCATTAGTTGAAGACCTATAATTCTAGCCGAAACTTTCAAATCATTGCATTATGCAAAACATTTAAACCACATAGTATCTGACATACTGTTCAAGTCCTCACTTAGCCAGTTTCACCCCCATGTGTTCACTCCTTCACTCACCCTTTTCTCTTGTTTTAGCCAGGCATAGGTGTCTTTTACTGTGTACCTCAGTCCAAAGAACCAGGTCTCCCTCAAACCAACAGTGCGACACACCAGGTCAAACAGGTCTTTACCTTTCCACTTCACCTGAGAAAAACAGCAAGTGATAAAGAGACTTAAGATGCTAAAAGCAAATGTGTTGGTTTGCAGCCTCTGTAATCCTTTTTCAATAATTAAATAACTCAGAAGCATATTAACTGACACATTCTTTGTAAAGAGTAGAATATCACTTTAAACTTTATGTGGAAATCTTGATGGATTTACTGACACCGTTTATTTAACATCATAGAAAATTAATACACTTTTTTTATTATGACATAAAACATACAATTAACATTCAGGGGAAAGGCAGAGGCACTATATCACACCGCAAAAGCCATATATTTAACAAAAGTTCAGACTGTAATCTACAGCCTAAATTAATGACAAGATGAGATGCATCAGGATCTCAGCAGTTGTAAGACATAATTCAGTTGGTATAAATCTTACCTGGCAACAGTGAATGTTTAAATATATGGAGAAACATGCTCAAATCTTTTCTCCTTCTTTATGTGTAGTGCAAGAACTTCAAAGCTTATATATAAGGAATCTCTAAAGTTTGCAGACTATGGCTTGTGCAAAACAAATTATTTTATATGCAAGGATGTTTATGGCCGTTCTGAGATGGCTAATTTCATGTGAGCTAATGAATGGTTATAGATGCAAATGCATACAATGAATATATGTACATGGAAATGATACTCATCCGTACAGAGATAGATAAAGCATCCTTTAAGGTTAAAAAGTTGACTAAATAAATCCATACCTCACAGCTGAACTCCATTTCAGCATCCATGGTGATAACTTTGACTTTGAAAGTCTTTGGCTGTTTCTTCTTTAATCCTAGGATTGACATTTTGAGGGTGTTGCTGTCAAAGAAACCTGAGGAAAAGATTAGAATAAGTATTCCAAGAGTAGAACTGCAAAACATGACATGTGATAAGATAGATGCACCTAGTATCTAAAATGGAACATATAATGTAATTCAGGATTTTAAACTTTACTTTAAGCAACTGTTCTGCCAGTTAAATGTTTTTTGGTCTGAAAATTAGCTAGAGGGCGATCAAAATGTAATGTTTTTAAACGGTTTTACAGAAGAAGAAAAAAACGGTTACTTTTTTGTTAAATACAAAACATGCAGCTGAAATGTAGATGAGGCCCATTACCAGGGAGCACAGTTACAAACTTCTGCCGTTCAAAAAGGCTCAGAAGAGGATGGGCTTGAGACCAATGCTAAGCTAACTGATACCACTAGACAGCGTTAGGTTTTCAGCTATGCCACGAAAACGGACCAAAACAAGTTGTAGAAAGAGTGGAACTTTAGAGAGAGGTCCATAGTGAACGGTATCCAACGCGATGACTTTGTAACTATTAAATGTGTTTGAAATATCACTTGGGAAAAACTTTGCTATCGTTATCGGAAGCTACGTGGTTTAGCAGGGTTAGCTTGCTGTTAAACATCAGGAGGACTTTCCAGAAGATTTTTGTTTTGACTCCTAGACACTCTACAGGTGGGAACACGAATAGCAGCTTGGGATAGCGCTACTGCGCATGTGCAAGAATTTGCACGGATGCCGCCTTCAGGGGTTGTCTGAAATATTGTGTTTACCGGTGCTTTAGGGCAGAGAATATAGTGGCTGTTAATAATAGCAGGGGCTCCGAGTCAAACCTGTGGGGCAGTATTATCTGTGTGGTTACTGACTATAAAAATAACATTAAAAGCATCTGAACATTCAGGCAGCTGAGAAGGCAAAATATGGGTTTTTTTTGGTAAAAAAGTAGAAATGTCCGTGGACTTTCATTTCCCTGACAGTCTTCGCTGAGGGAATTGCGGACCGTGAACCCGCTGTTACCGCTTCCTGGTCCATTTAGCTTTGTGCTGTGAGTCTTTAATGTTGTTCCATTATATTTTTTGAAACAGCTAAGAGAAACAGCTTTAAATCCGAATGTGAACTTGTGAACAAGAAACTACAAGAAAAACAACCAGCGAGTCGACTGTGGGTAACTCTGTTATTAATTTACTATGCATGTTCACCTCTTGTGTAAAAGGCTGTGTTACGTTATTTTATATAAAGTCAGAAAAGTCTAGGCTCCCAAACAGTACAAACAGCGCAACTGAACTGAACTTAACAGTAGCGCCCACTGCAGTAGCTGCACTATGTTTCAAATCGTTCCCATATTTTCCATAGATTCATATAATTAATTAAACAGTTGAAATTAGCCTTTGCAAACTATCTCTTCATTTCAAATTTTAAGTTTGCATTGACATCACAAAACATATCACTGTAAGGCCAAATCAAAACCAAAATTAAGGTGATCAGCTTGTTAGAAGATGAATGGTGTCATAGGCAGGTGTGAATAAGCACCCTTAAGGTCACCACTTAAGATATAAGCATACTGAACTGTTATTTTCATTCACAGTTTAAACATAAGGAGCTATAATGAATGTTATGATATCTGTTATCATCTCAACTATATTGTCTCTTGTTTTTTTTCTTTGAACAGGTTTGTGTATAATGTCAGCTGTCACTAATACATTTGAAAATGTGAAAGCAGTTATCTTATCAGCTCATAAGAGCACCACATCAGCAGAAAAGGTCAACTTCTACAACTCCTGGGCAAAGAACTATGATCAGGTGAGATAAATGAAGAACAATAGGGTGATATCAGCTTAGATTTTCAGTATGTTTTTATATTTTTGTCCAGTTAAATTATGGGAAAGGTACTTAGATATTATTGTGCAGAAATTAAATAAAAACATGGGGAAAACCGTACTAAGAAAAATAATGCAGTCCAACAATATATATTATATGGCTCTGTATCTGTGTGTTTTATAAAATACAAAATGGCTAGCCAAATGTAGTTTTACAGTGCTCACAGCAATTCTACAGTATACAGTAAAGGCCACTGGTCTTTCTTAAAACTCCTTTAAATAGGATGTGGCTGTCCTGGACTACCGTGCACCAAGCCTGGCAGCAAACAGCATCTCCTCCCATTTCAGCGGCGACCGTGATGCAGCTGTCGTGTTGGATGTGGCCTGTGGTACAGGACTGGTGGCCAAACAGGTAAACTCAAAAGATAGAGAAGAAAATGTGTATATTGATTCCTTTTTGACAAAACTACAAATTTTCTATTTTCTATGAAATATGACTTATGTGTTGATGTCTGGTCAGAGTTTAGAAGTATTTTGGGTAAATGTTATGATGATTTAATGATCCTTTTAGAACAGCACAGACCCCCTCACTATCAGCTTTTAGTTTCCACTTCAATTGATTTGACCAGAATGACTGATTAACAACCAAATTTGTCTCTGTTGTACAGATGAAGAGACATGGATTTTGTCATTTTGTGGGTATTGATGGAAGCGAGGCAATGTTGGAGTCGGCCAGAGAGAGCGGGCTGTACAAGGATCTGAAGCAGTGCATGCTGGGAGAGGAGCCACTACCTGTCCAGTGGGGTAATATAATGGTTCATAATTTCACATGGGTCATCGATAACTGGGATTTAGTAGGTTAACCTCAGGCAGTGGGGTTTATTCGGTATTTGTTTTCAGATTGATTGTTATCATTTGTCTTTGTTATGATTATTTTGCTATCTGTTTACGCGCTATTTTTCTTATTTATTACCAATTGGTTGTTTTATTGTCAATGCTGTATGTTCCCCTGTGATCGACTTTGTAAACTAATCTCTAGATATTACGGCCAGTATGCCTAAATATTATTAATCTTCAGTGTTATAATCAGTAGTAGCAGTAGTTGTAGTGACTACTTTTAGAACTGTGATAATCTCATTTTGAACTCTCTTATCTTCTCCACCTTTCCCCTCTTCACTTTCTCCTGCAGGTTACTTTGATGTAGTTGTGATCGTTGGAGCACTGAGTGTTGGTCAGGTCCCGGTTGGTGCAGTCAGAGAGTTCTGCAAGTCCACCAAACCAGGTGAGAATGTGTTTTTTGGTTTGATGTTGTCTCAACTGCAGTTTTGATCTTTGGTTGTCTTGCAGTATCTGCTCACTGTAGGTGAGTTTTTAGTTTTCATCACACAACAGCACTGCACTGTTGCCTGTTTTACACTAGGTGGCTACGTTTGCATGACAACCAGAAGTAACCGTGACAATGTGGACTACAAAGCCGCCCTGGAGCGTGAGTTGAAGCAGATGGAGGAAGAGGGGCTCTGGACATGTGTAGAAGTAGCAGAGGTGGATGACTGGGAGAGAGCGGTGTCAGAGCTTGAGGACGGCTACATATCTGGTGCAGTGTACCTGTATAAGAAAATGTAGCACAGTGCATTACAATGTAGATGTGACATCACACCAGCAATTCAAAGCAGCATTATGCGAGAAGATGCAAAATATGACTTACATTGCACTTCAAAAATGAGGTTTTGACACTTTCAGTCTCTTAAACACCCAAAGTTGAAAATGTGAACCTGCACTTGCGGATGCAAATGTAACACTTGAAATATTCATGACTAAATGTTTGAATTTTGAATGTTTAACAATGTCCATGTTACATGCATAGGAATGTTGCAGTGAAATTGGTATTGGAAAAATGCTTTTTGTCCTCTTCATAAACAGATACAGATGTACAGTATTGTGTGGATATGTAGTAAAGTCTTCCTAATAGAAAGTGATTGCATAAACAAGAGAAATGTGTAATAAATGAAGGTGTAACTATGTCTGTTTACTCTGTGTATTTAGTGCATTAATATCTGCAATAACCAAAATAATTGGCTAGTTCATGTGTATGAGTAAGAATCCGTAAACTTTTTTACTCAGTTTAAAGATTTAGTACTGAACTGAACAAAAATTCTGGCACATCCAATTGTTAATTTGTTCAAAACAGTCACGTAGCGCTATATGGGATCATAGTCCCCTGGTGATATAGTTATGTAAATTTTTGTGTGACCTGCATAATTGTGGTAACATATTTTGTTGTTTTTTATGATCTGAGCCAGTGGAAGCATGTAGATGTTAAAGAGAAGAGGTCCCAGAATGGAGCCTTGGGGAACTCCACAAGTGAATTTTCTTAGCACAGATGTGTAATTACCTATAGACACAAAGTATTCTTTAAACCATATTAGTACTGTGCCAGAAAGTCCCACACAGTTTTCAAGTCGAACATGTCAAAAGCAGCACTGAGATACAATAATACCAAGACTGAAATTTGGCTACTGTCAGTGTTCAAATGAATGTCTTTAAAGACCTTAAACCTTAGACCTGGTGTGGTCGAAACCCTGACCCTGGAAGACATCAAAACAGTTATTTAGTGCCAAGAAAGCACTAAGCTGTTGAAAAACAGCTAAATGACTGCAGTTTTCAGGGCCTGTGAGGACCTGAGAGGAGAGACAGGTTGACAATTTGTAGTAGATCTGAGGCCATGCAGTTAGAAACATTTTTGAAAAAAAGCTGTTGGCAGGTTTGGTTGTATTATGTCCTCCAGGTTTGCACTTCTCAATTCTAAGTTATAAATACAAAGTCTCTCTTTGTAGATGTCATAATGAACCTGGAGATTCGTTTTCTGCCACCTGCATTCAGCTTTTCGACACTCTTTTTTTGAGTTCTAACCAGCGTGGCATTTCTCCATATAGACCTTTTCTTACCAGAGACCACCTTCACCTTGGCTGGTGCAATGGCATCAATAACATTTGTATCTTCAGAAATGATCTACAAGCTCATTGACTGACACCCATGATAGGGCGGGTGTGGAAGAGGAAGCCTGAATAAATATTTCACTGGTGTTTTCAGTGATATGCCGTTTTGTGATTACCTCTGTTTTAACATTCGTGTGCACGGAGATAGCACTCTCAAAGAAAACACAGGAATGATCTTGTCATTGACAGTACTTGTCACATGTGCAACATTAAAGCCAAATGGTCTACACATTGTTGTCCGTATATAATAGTCATCATAAAGAGCTCTAGAGGTTGAAGAGTGGGGATGGTGGGATAGGGATGTTATTACTGCTGGCTTTAGCTTTTTCCACACTTCCTGTGGCACAGATGATGGCAGTGCACCTTAAGCATTCTCTCTTGCTCTTAGGTGGAAGTAGTAACATGACCCTTCATTTTCACCTAAACACAATATGAAGTGACTGCAGAGTCTGTATGATTTACTGTAGCTGATACCTTTCATACAGCAGGGAAATGTCTCCCTCTTTCTAATTTTTAGTCAAGATTAGAAATTTCATGAAATTTTCACTGTTGGACATGAACATGAATTATGAAAAGACTGTATTTTGTTAAAAAAAAAAAAAAGTGTTTTGGTTACCACCAGAGGGCTCAAGAGAACAGATATTAACTTTCTGTGCTTCAGCAATTTAACAAATAATTTATAAGATCTAACATCATAATATAAGATGTAAAATACTATCACAATGTTCTAACATAGGACAGTTTTTATATTAATTTATAATATACCAGAGAGAATGAGAAGTATTGAGACAGAGTGAGAAAACTGTTTTACTAACATCTCTGAATTTAATCAGATAAGCCTCAATCTAAAAGGCCTCTGATAAATGTGTTTCTGTGAGTGTGTGTGTGTGTGTGTGTGTATTAATAAACATGGTGTATGTCCAGCTGTGACTGCATGAGAGGGTGTCACAGTAAGTGTTCCACCAGCGTGTAGCAGCTTGTATTTTCTCAGCAGCACAGAGATCAAGCTGAATCACCTGAGTCCTTGAATCAAACTATCAAACAATAACACTTGTTGTTGTTCCCATTCATTCAGCCAGCTGATGTTTAGAGACTATATAACAAATACCTGCTCTACCACTCTACTTTTGTGAAGATGTGTAGCTGGACAATGAGGGTTGTTTTTGGTTTGCTGCTGTTGCTGTTCGGTCTGTGTGGGTCAGGAGCTCATGGGGAGGGTGGAGGCCTCGGCGAGGTGGGTGAGATCAGCCAGTTTCAGAAGACAGCTCCAAGAGATGCAGATGAGGAATCGACCAAGCAGACCACAGAGCAAACCACCACTGACATCTGGGCGGAGCTGAGGGCACTGAGAGACATGGTGGTGGAGCTTAAAGTGGAGCTGAGGAACATGGAGGCCAGAGTGAAGGGCAGCGAGAGCCAGGTGAAAGACCTGAAAGCTGAGCTGATCGTCACCAAAGTGCTGGTGGATCTGCTGCAGAAAGAGAATTCTGGTACAGACTGGTTATTTTTCCTGTTGAGTGTTGTCCTGTAAGAGGTTTACTGAAGTGTGTCAGAGCACTGATGCACTTATTGTGAGCTCCAGAATACCTCTTGATAGAATAATTTAGCAACATTTAATAAAAAAAAAATACACAAACAAAAATCTAGCTTCTTCTGATTTGCAGTCCAAGAAACCAGACTGACTGTCACCGAGAGCATAACAAGTGACCTAGAAAGAAAGAATGCAGGTATTTCACTGACAAACATGATAGTTTAACAGTTTTCATGGTTTATTATTTTCCATGCTATTATTTTAACTTGTGAAAAAGGTTGCACATACTCATTGTTAAGCACAAAATACAGCTGAGGCTGATAGGAATGAGATTAGTTTAGTAGGTATTTGTACAAAATTGTGACCTGCTGATGGCACTACATGAAAAGCTAAGAGGTCACTAAAGTGATCGTAATTCATAATCAGGGGGACATGAATATGTGTATCAAACTTCAAATCAATCCATACAACAGTTTTTGAGATATTTCAGTCGGGAAGAAAGTAGTGGACCCATGTGTTTTGGGCCTCTGGCCTTTTTTTCACAACCTTTCCCTATAATTAACCAAAATATTTGGTTGCCTGAACCAAACCTTAACCACACAGTTTTTTTAAACGGTCATATTGCTTGTTTGGGACAACACAGACAACCTATTTTGTCATTTAGGCATGAGGACTCGTTGGACAGTGAGAGTCAGGGCCGCCGATAAGGGGGGAAAAAGGGGAAAGCTTTCTGGAGCCCAACTGCTAGGGGGGCTCATGCAGTACTGCGCTAATGATATTCACCCTAAATATAAGCACAGAGAGAGAGCACAGCATGCCTTGACATGAGTAAAGCAAATTTGCAGAGGGAGCATTTACTGGACCTTTTCAGGGGCCCAGTCATTTCTGTGGCCAGGCCTGGTGAGAGTTGAATATGGTTTAATCTTCTCGTGCACATTTATAGTAGTTTCTAGTACATGTTTAAGTTTTGGTTTAACTTAAAAGATGAGGGTCAAAATACTGTGTAAAATCTGTTGTGCATGTTAATAGTTTACTATTTTGATGGCTGCTCTACTCTGTATTTAACTGTTACTGCATTAACTCCAGACTTACAGATCAGACTGAGTAGCAGTGAGTATGAACTTCTTGTTAGCAAGTCCAGGATTGACCAGCTAGAGAGAGAAGATGTAGGTGAGGACTGTATCTTCTTATCCACAACACAGACACACATACAGTACATTACTTTGTTATTCCAGATAGTTCAAGTTTAATGTCATAAATGTACTTTTTTGTGTAAACAGAGATACCAAAGGTGGCCTTCTACACAGCACTGACTGATGCAGGAAATGTTGGACCATACAAGACAGACATCACACTGAAATACAGCAAGGTTTTCACCAACACTGGCGATGCTTACAATCCAGCTACAGGTCTGCAGGTCACATGAGCATGTGTGGTCATGTAAATGTACATTAATCATTTGTTAATGTTTTTCATTTTTATTCTGTAGGTTTCTTCACAGCACCAGTTAAAGGTGTCTACTCTTTCCAGTTCACTGTGTGTGGTAACCATAAAGGTAATATGGGTGTATATGTGTACAAGAACAAGCAAAGGATGATGTATAATGCAGAGTGGTGGGCCAATGCAGGTTATGAGTATTTATCTAACTCTGTTGTCTTGGATCTGATAGCAGGAGATGAAGTTCACCTGGTTCTTCCAGCAGGATTTTTTGTCTTTGACAATTTAAATAACCACAGCACCTTCAGTGGCTCCCTTCTCTTCCCACTGTAAGGATGTTGGTTAGGCTGCTGTGTGACTGACTTGTTTGTTATTGGTTACACTGGGATTCTTTAGAAAATCTTTATACATCTCAGCTGTGCTGCCTCCAAGATAAGACATTTACTGCATGCGTCAAATAATGTGATTCTGAATCTGACTTCCCTCTTCTGTCTTAACATAAAAACAACGTTCAAATAAATCTAATTCATTGACATTTTTGGTTTCTGTTTGTTATAATTGAGTGTCTGTCTTTATGTAGAAACTTTACATGAGACACAACTACACTGATGTTCACACACCGTAACTGTTTAGATTCAAATCTGGACCAAACTATGCTGCAAAGCCAGAGTGAGGTTTTATTGATACACTATATGAGCCATATTAACCCAAGCTGGGATGTGGGCTGGTAAGAACAAAATCTGTGTTTGTGACTGAAATTTCACCATTCATATAATGTATCAAAGACAGAAGAAAATGGGGTAACGACATTTGAAACAACACACATTATGTACTTGGGTCGTTGGTCTATATATTGTATCTGTACATTTAGCAGATTTGGAATTATTGTGTTTTTGACAATGTTGACCTAAAACATCTGTTCATGTCCTTCTGAGTACTCTCACTAAGGCAACTTCTGCATTCAGAGATAAAACAATCTCTATGTAGGCTCACAACAAACATGTTTTGGTATTATACAGTACAAAGCTGTTGAACACAACTGTCAGCACCAGTGGTGGAAGAAGTATTCAGAAGTAAAAGTACTTGCTCTGCAGAAAAAAGCCCCCTGCCCTGTAACTGATATATTAATGATATATACAGTATATAGGATACATTATAACATTATTATACTGGTAATGCTGATGCAACAATGCGTAAGCAGAATTTTACTGTTGTAGCTGGTTGAAGTGGAGCTAGTTTTATTACGTTAAACTACTTTATATATACTCAGAGGGTTTAGTTCAGAGGTTCCCAACCTAGGCTAAAGGCCTCTCTAAAGGGTCAAAAGATAAATCTGAGGGGTTGTGAGATGATTAATTCTTTCATTTTTGTGCCCTTTCTCTAATCCTTGGGGGTCTTTTGTGAAATATTGGATAGTTTTGGACGTCTTTGAGCCTCAAATAGTTATTTAAATAAAACTATTTGAGAAGTTTTGAAGGGGGAGTGTCTCTTTGGTGGAACTGCTAACAACTCAGACATCTGAAACATGGCAAATTGCCACAACTACACATTGCTTCTTTTTATGGGGTCAAAAAGGTTAACCCAAATTTAGCCAAATTAAGAATGATCTCAAATTAAAATTATTAAATGAACATTGTATGAACATCAATTGTTTCAGTAATGTCATTGCAGGATGATGGATACATGGGTAATTGTGTGTGAAACGGTGTTGTAATGTGCAAAAAACTACAGATAACTACAACTAAAACAGCATGTCCAGAAACCAAACCAAAGATGGAGTCTGTGGAGAGAAACAGAGGGGAGACAGTTAGCAGAGTGGTCTCTAACCTCAGCCCAGCAGCAGCAGCATCCTGAAGGACGAGAACAAGGAGTTACAAATACTCAACAGGACAATTAGCCCAGGTGCCCAGAGTTACTGCAATCAGCCTCAGCTCTTCACGTGCAAGGGAGAGAGAGATTGTCAGATCTGGGCCCTGACAGTAAACACATAATTTTTCAGAAACAATCCAGAAATCAGGTTAACACACACAATTTCTATTTAGACACCACTAAATTACAACACTCAAAAACTACTCTTACCTTGGCCTAAACATTACATACACAGAAACATGGCTCAGCATGGCTATGAAAGAGCTGAGGGACAAAGTAGGGAGAGCTTTCTATGCAATAAAATGAAACATTAAAATCTATATTCCAATTGAAATCTGGAAAAACATTTGGACAAAATTTGGACAAGAACCAATAATTCTATATGGCAGCAAAATTGGGGACCAAAACTAAATAATAAATTTGGCAAATGGGACAAAACAATAATAGAATCTTTTCACACTGAGTTCTGTGAGAGCATCCTGCATTTGCATAGAAAAACACCAAATAATCTGTGCAGAGCAGAGCTCGGTCAATACCCCCTTTAACTAAAAATTTTAAAAAAAAACTTAAATTTTACCACTTAAAATTGTTAACCCCCAGGAATACCATCAAAAAGTCCTAACATACCAGGAGCCCCCTCAGCCAGCTGGTCCTGAGGCTGTCAGCAGAAACATGTCCAACAGCCTCAGGACAGCAACACCAACTCAAGTGGACCTAACCAAATTACAAGCAAAAAGAAATAAGAAATATATATTGAATACTGGAAAGAAACGACCACAACACAAAGATACAAAATACAATGTTACTTGACCCTAAAAAGATAATTCACAATGGCAAATTACCTGAGCACAATAAAATTTCCTAAACTAAGAAAAATGTTAACAACATACAGACTGAGTGAACACAGCCTGGCCATAGAAAAAGTTTGCCACAGACAGAGGTGGCTACCACAAGAGGAGAGACGCTGCACCCAGTGTGACAGAGAACAGGTAGAGCCAGAGCTGCACTTTCTAACCTCATGTCCTAAACACTTCACAAACATTTCCCAAATATACCTCAAATTCAACTTTACATCAGACACACAGAAACTCCCCTATTTACTGGGAGAAATGCCAGAATTACCAAATAATTGCAGCAAAATATCCAATCCAATCCAATCCAATCCACCTTTATTTATATAGCACCTTTAAAAACAACACTGTTGACCAAAGTGCTGAACACAGTCTACAAATAAATAATAACATACAATAAAGGCACAACAAAGAAGATTAATAAAACAATAAATCACAAAAAATAAATACAATAATACAAAACTGAAAGGACAACCCTCAAACTGTATTAAAAGCCAAAGAAAATAAATGAGTTTTAAGATGAAACAGAAAATGACTCACTAAGTCTAATATGTAGAGGCAGCTCATTCCAGAGTCTCGGAGCTGCCACAGCAAATGCACGGTAACCTCTAGATTTACGTTTAGATTTAGGGACTACCAGCAGAGCCTGATCAGCCGATCGGAGCGAACGAGATGGACTGTAGGGCACAAGCAGATCAGACAAATACTGGGGGGCCAAGCCATGCACACAATTAAAAACAAATAAAAGAATTTTAAAATCGGTATGAAAGTGCACTGGAAGCCAGTGTAAGGATTGGAGAACGGGTGAAATATGGGCAAATTTTCGAGTTCCAGTTAAAAGACGAGCAGCTGCATTTTGAACTAGTTGTAATCGTGCCATAAGTGATTTGCTAAGACCACTATAGAGTGCATTACAATAATCTAAACGAGTGGTGATAAAAGCATGGATTAAAATCTCAAAATCATGTCGTGATAAAAACGGTTTTACTTTGGCTAGTTGCCTCAGCTGGAAAAAACTGGTTTTCACCACTGCACCAATCTGGGCATCAAGTTTTAAACAACTCTTGACTCCCAGATTTGTGACCACAGAGCTAATATCTCGGGTTAGCCAACCCAGATCAACAGGACCCGCAGAAGCGGAGTCATTCGGAGTAAGTAATATGAGCTCAGTTTTACTCTCATTTAAATACATAAAATTCATAGCCATCCATGCTTTCACTTCATTCAGACACTCTAAAAGGGTTTTTGACTGACTGACATTGTATCTTCTGAGGATTGACCCAAGAGGCAGTAAGTATATTGAAAAAAGTAACGGCCCAAGGACAGACCCTTGAGGAACTCCGCACAACAGAGATGACACAGCATCATTAACCTGAACTGAGAAACTCCTGTCTTCCAAATATGACGTAATCCAGGCAAAGGCCAACCCCTTAATGCCCACACAATTTTCAAGCCGAGACAATAAAATTTGGTGGTCGACCGTATCGAACGCAGCTGTAAGGTCCAATAGCAGCAGAGCAACAGTATCACTAGAGTCTAAAGCCAAAAAAATGTCATTGAGAACCCTCAGCAGAGCTGTCTCAGTGCTGACTTAAACCTAGACTGAAAAATTTCAGTTATACAATTGTCATTTAAAAATGTGCTCAGCTGCAAATAAGGGAGCTTAGAAATAGGCCGATAATTTGAGAGCTCAAGTCGGTCCAGACCAGGTTTCTTTAACAAGGGTTGAACAACTGCATGTTTCAAACTCACCAGGCACAACTCCAGTAATTAGACTGACACTAACAATATCAAGTATGCAGGGCGTCACTGTAGAAACAACCTCTTTAAAAAGACGAGGGGGAATCACATCATTGGGGGACCCAGTGATCTTCATTTGACCAATAATTTGTTCTAAAACAGGTAAACTAACAGGCTCAAACTGATTCAACAGTAGAACAAGTTACAGAAATGCCATGGTCATTCAAAGGTGGACCAGTAAGGGTCCAAAAAAATGAAGGAACTCCTCACACATTTTTGTTGGGTTCTCCAACCACTGGAGTTGTGGGACATTAAGAATAGTTTTGAGGGTATTAAAAATAACTCGAGGGTTGTGACCATTGGAAGAAATAATTTTAGAAAAGTACTTAATCTTTTCAGCTTTTACAATTTTTTGATAAGAACACCATCTCTCTCTAAGTAAATGAAATGACACTTGGAGTTTATCCCTCTTCCACATTCTTACCGCCCTTCTACACTCGCGAGCGCGAGTGACATCGTTCAGCCAGGGATCAGTTCTCGGTTTAGACAATTTGGTTTTTACGGGGGGCTACAATGTCCTATGCTGCTTGACAAGCAGCATTAAAACTAACACACAGATCTTCAACAGTTGTATCTGGACAGAGAGAGACACAATTTAGATTAAAAACAGAGGAAAATTGAGCAGCTTATGCTACAAATTGAGGACAACCAGCGGAAACTCAGACTAGGCTGATAAATAAATTAAATCATTGTACTGAAAAATTTTCTAATTATTATCATTTTCGTTGTTTGTTATTTGAGTAATTGATACTTGCAAAAAGGAACCCATGAACCATAAATACTTCATGGGTTCATTTGTTTGTTTATTTGTTTTTTTAATTTCACATTTGATACTGGATTTTTTTTTCTTTGATACTGATTTTTATTAATATATTGTTGTTTCTTTATTGATCCTAAACATAAAATTAGTTCTACACACATTTGTTTGTTTGGGTTTGTTTTTAAATTATTATTATTATTTTTTTCATTTAGACATACACAGACACACACACATACAATATTTTTTTATATTCTTTTTACAAACACAGAAACAAACACACAGTTTAACTGTTTTATTTGTATTTATTTTCTTTTTTTTATTTAATGATCTGCGTGAAATAATTGTTCGTTTGTATTATCTTGCTTTGGCAATACTGTTTATTGTAATTCATCCCAATAAAGCAAAATTGAATTGAATTGAAAGATTGGCCAAACACACACATGATGTCACAAATGTCACAATTAGGTCAAATCTATAAAAATGTATCTAGAGTAAACTGAAACATAAGAAAAATGCTATTAAACCTGTATAATCAAAAATGTAAATAAAGTTTCTATTTCATATTAAGGGAGTGTAAATATTATAATAAGATGTAAAATACTATCACAATGTTCTATAATGTGTGTGTGTGTGTGTGTGTGTGTGTGTGTGTGTGTGTGTGTATTAATAAACATGGTGTATGTTTATTAATACACACACAGCTGGGACTGCATGAGAGGGTGTCACAATAAAAGTGTTCCACCAGCCTGTAGCAGCTTGTATTTTCTCAGCGGCACAGAGATCAAGTTGAATCACCTGAGTCCTTGAATCAAACTATCAAACAATAACACTTGTTGTTGTTCCCATTAATGCAGATAGCTGATGTTTGGAGACTATATAAGACAGAACAACTCTGCCTCTGTACTTTTGTGAAGACGTGTAGCTGGACAATGAGGGTTGTTCTTGGTTTACTGCTATTGGTACTCGGTCTGTGTGGGTCAGGAGCTCATGGGGAGGGTGGAGGCCTCGGCGAGGTGGGTGAGATCAGCCAGTTTCAGAAGACAGCTCCAAGAGATGCAGATGAGGAATCGACCAAGCAGACCACAGAGCAAACCACCACTGACATCTGGGCGGAGCTGAGGGCACTGAGAGACATGGTAGTGGTGCTCACGGTGCGTGTGGATATGCTGCAGAGAGAGAATTCTGGTACAGACTGGTTTCCTGTTGAATGTTGAAAATGTACTTTAGGAGATTTACTGAAGTATGTCAGAGCACCGATGCACTTATTGTGAACACATCTTTACAGTGTATGTGGTATGGAAAGAATAATGTATCTACATTTAATTTAAAAAATGTAATTTTAATTCATTCATTAACTAATACATTTAATAAATAAAATTATCAAACTTTTGTTTTTCAGACCAAGCCACAACACTAAATTCTTTGGGAATCAGACTGACCGCCACCGAGAGCAAAACAAGTGATCTAGAAAGAAAGAATGCCGGTATTTCACTGACAAACATGATGGTTTAAAAAGTTTCATGGTTTCATATTTTCTATGGTATCATTTTAGCCTGTGTTAAAGGTTGCACATACACACGGTTAAACACAAAATACAGCTGAGGCTGATTGGAATGACATTAGTTTTGTAGGTATTTGGTCATGAACCATAATTTTGACCTGATGATGGCACTAGATGAAAAGTTAAGAGATGACCAAAGTGATTGTAATTCATCTGGAAGGGGACATGAATATCAAACTTCAAATCAACCCATCCAACAATGTTTGAGATATTTCAGTATAGACTAAAGTGGTGGACCCACGTGTGTTGACTAATGGCCCCCTGGCCTCTTTTCCCACAACCTTCCCCTAAAATTAACCACAACGTTAAGTCACCTAAACCAAATGTTATCCACACAGGTGTACGATAAGAAATGACTTATGCAGAGGTGGATAGTAGGCCTAACGAGTTACATTTACTTCCTTACTGCTGACAGAGAACAGTGTCTATTGTGTGGTAGTTTCTAGTACATTTTTAAATATTGGGTCAATAGATGAGGGTCAAAATACTGTGTAAAAGGTGTTGTGCATGTTACAGCTTGCTATTTTGTTGGCTGCTCTGCTCAGTAATTCACTGTCATTGCATTAACTCCAGACTTGCAGACCAGACTGAGTAGCACTGAGAGGGAACTTCTCCTTTCCAAGTCCAGGATTGACCAGCTGGAGAGAGAAAATGCAGGTGATGAAGTTTGTTTGTGTTGTGAGCAGTGTTGGGCAAGTTACTCAGAAATTGTAATATATTACTAGTTTCTTATTACTCCTTTAAAAAGTAATATTATTACTGTACTTGTTACTTGGTAATAAAAGTAACTAGTTACGTTCCTCGTTACGTTACTATATTACTTTCCAGTGTTTCCCACAGAATGACAGCGTAGCGGCAGGGGGGAAGGGGGTTGTGCAGCGGCGTTCACGAGAGAGAGAGCGAGAAAGAGGGAGCGAGCAAGTGAGAGGAGGTGCTGCATGAATGTATAGCCTATTAATACTTTTGTTACATTAGTGCAGGAGCATCTCAAATCTCAAAAAATTTTTATATGGTTGAAAAGTTCATTGTGAGCACCAGAACCAGACTGAGAGATTAAAGACACTTTTGCAGGTTTTTTGATTTAATTAGCTGATAAGAGCTCTTCTCAGGTCAACATTTCTGTATAATAAATAATTTATTCTGATATTCTAATAAATTTTGGGATATTAGAGTTTTGATTCCATGAGCTGTAAGCCCTAATCATCAAGATTAAAACGAAAAAAGGCTTGAAATAGAAGAAAAAGATTGTATTTTTGAATTAAATTATGAAAGAACACAAACTTTTCCCCAATATAAAATTATTTTACAGTAGATGCACCTATAGGCTACTTGGTATATTTGTCATCAGGAGGAAATGTCCTCATACTTTTCCACACTCTCTAATGTGCTTCAAATCTTTAACGTCATATTTCTCAATTATTCTCTCTTCTTATCCCACTGTGCCGAGATTAGCTGTAAAACACCCTGAGATAATCATTTGACACAGGCTTAAGTCTAATGTATTGAAACTGTTCGCTTCACAAGAGGGAAACAAGATCTCTAATAGCGAGATAACATCACCTAATAACATCAAACTAGCCTGCAATACTGTCACTTAACTCAAGTGTTACAGCTGCGGGCTCACAAACCTAAAACACTTGTCCACAGTTCACTGTCTGACACTGCTTCTCTCTGTGAATGGCCGGTGAGGTTTACCTCTCCACATAAAAAACTTTGTTCATGACATCAGCTGGTTAGCTAGCTAGTAAGCTCGCACACTGAGAGGGCGCCAGTGAAACAACACAGACAACAGCCCCCTATAATGACAACAAAGAAGAAGAGTTCAATTTTTCTTCTTCTTTAGAGTTTATTAGCGGCTGGCAAACCGGCTGAAAGATGTATTACCGCCACCATGGTAAAAGAGCTTTCGCTTGATTGTTTTGGCTGCTCCAGTCAGAAAGACAGATGGGAAAAGCCGGGGCTTTTGACAAAACATTGGGGACTTAAGCCCAATTAGCCCCCCACCCCCCACCCCCGCTCCGCCTATGGCTTTCAGTAACGCAGCGTTACTTGGATTAGTAACTATAATAGTACTGTTTCAGAAAAGCAATTAGTTACACTACTAGTGACTGGGAAAAGTAATAGTCTATTATTACAGTAACGCGTTACTGCCCAGCACTGGTTGTGAGCTCTGAAATTAATCCTTAAAATCAGTATTGCATGGATAGGGATAATTTAGCTACATTTACTGAAAGATACAGAAGAGTTCATTGTGTTATTTAAAATTATTTCACCATTCACTTACACAAATCAATCTTCTGTTTTTCAGTCCAAGCCGCAGAGCTGAGATCTTTGGGAACTAGACTGACTGCCACCGAGAGCAAAACAAGTGACCTAGAAAAAAAGAATGCAGGTATTTCACAGACAAACATGATGGTTTAATAAGTTTAACGGTTTATTATTTTCTGTGCTATATCTCTGTTAAAGGTAGCATATCAACATTATTGAATTGAAAATGAGTTTCCGTTTATTTAAAAAGGAAGAATAGCTTTAAAAAGTGTTTAAAGTGTTTAAAATATGATCTATTACAACAGTGACTCTTAATGTGCCGGTGTTTTATAACAGTAGTGTTATAGTGCAGTTTAGATGAGTGTGAGTTTAGATGAATGTGTCACAACTTTAATCCGTAGTTACAGTCATGTCCTGAGTGCATTAGGAACACATCTGTATGAAGTTTCATTCAAAGTATGAAGACAGTTTTTAGCACTGATATAAGAAGGAAGTTAATTGTCTTTGTAATAAGAACGACTGAAATTGTCATTCTAAAGCTTTTTTTTTATTCTAAAAAACATACACTGAAGAAAGATGAGATGAGCGTCGAGATACTGTGTAAAAGGAGTTGTTTGTTTTACAGTCTGCTATTTTCAAGGCTGCTCTGCTCTGTAATTTAATTTCATCGCATTAACTCCAGACTTGCAAACCAGCCTGAGCAGCAGTGAGAGGGAACTTCTTGTTATCAAATCCAGGATTGACCAGCTGGAGACAGGAATTGCAGGTGATGGTAGCTACTTATCAACACACACACACAATTACAGAGCCTGGGTTGTGTACTAACTGGATTTCCCTCCAGTCCACACACCAAACAGACAGCTAGTTGACCACGAGGGGATATTCACTGAATTTGACAAAAAGACTTGTAGTGGATTAGAATCAAACCCCACCTTTGAGGTTAATAAATTAAATGTACTTTTTTGTGTTAACAGAGAAACCAAAGGTGGCCTTCTACACATCGCTGACTGATGCAGGATATGTTGGACCATACAACACAGAAACAACACTGAGATACAGCAAGGTCTTCACCAACATTGGCAATGCTTACAATCCAGTTACAGGTAATATACTGCAGGTCACATGAGCATGTGTGGTCATGTAAATGTACATTAATCGTTACTCGTTTTTAATTTTCTACTCTGTAGGTTTCTTCACAGCACCAGTCAAAGGGGTCTACTCTATCCAGTTCACTATGTGTGGTCATAAAGCAGGTTATATGGGTGTTTATGTGTACAAGAACAACCAACTCATTATGTTTAACACAGAGCAGAGGAAAGAAGCAGCTTATAGATATCTCACTAACTTTGTTGTCTTAGAGCTGAGAGCAGGTGATGAAATCCACCTGGTTCTCCCACCAGGCCAGTCTCTCTTTGACAGTTTCCATAACCACAACACCTTCAGTGGCTTCCTTCTCTTCCCACTCTAAGGATGTTGTTTAGGCTGCTGTGTGATTGATTTGTCACAATCCCCTGTTATGATTGGCTACTCTGGCGTTCTTTAGAAAATACTGATATAGCTCAGCTGTGCTGCCTCCAAGACAAATCTTTACATTTACTGCATGTGTCAAATAATGTGATTCTGAATCTGACTTTCCTGTTTTGTCTTCAAAAAAAAATAACAATCAAAGAAATGAAAGATTCATTGAAGTTTTGGATTCTGTTTATTAGTATGTAATTTGTTGTTTAATGATAGATGTATTTCCTTTGCCCACCATAGATCTATACCTGTAGTGAAACCTTAGAGCCTTTAGTGAAACTGGGGCCTTGATCAGTTATTGTAAGATAAGACGTTTAAGGTCAGGTAAACAAAAGCTCTCAGACCACATCACTTCCGTTGCTTAGATCACCAACCCTTATCTCATCATTTTAAACTGAGAATCTAATTCTATAATATTTTAGTGATATTAAATACGGCTAAGAGGCCATAAAGGTAATTTGGATGTCTCAAGTGGCAGAAACCAAAATAACTTAGCTCAAATGCATACCTACAGGTCCCTCATCCCATAAGGGGCTTGGTCTCCTCCAGACACTATCAGTGATTTCAAAAATAAAAAAGCCCCAGATGTTCTGGTCACCAGTGAAACCGGGCTCACAAACATTGTTTTAAATGCAGACATCAGGGAACTATTATTTGCAAAAAGGATCCTGTAGGTAAGTCTGCTGTTAACTTATATCTCCTCAGAGCTTTTAACAGAGGGAAATCAGTTCACAGTTTGGGAACTAAATTTAACATACACAATAAAAACATATAGTTGGCTGCATTGTTAGAAAACACAATATGCAGGCAATAAAAGACAGCACATGACAGACACCCACAAAAAACTGTACAAAATACTACACAGCACCTGCAGTGCTTTCATAAAGTACAAAGATTCTGAAGCTGCATTACTGTGTCAAAACATACGTAAACTGCAATCTTCCAAACAGTTAACCATGCGAAAATCATATGGGACTATGAAGTTAAACCTCAGGGAATCTTTGGTGGACATCTGAATATTAGGAGTCTTCTCCCAAAATGTGATGAAATCAAGGCATTACTGTTGGACTCAAATCTGGACTTTTTATGTTTAAGTGAAAGCTGACTTCATAGTAAAATACCAACATCCTTCATTGAAGTGCCTGGGTATAAATGCTTTAGAAAAGATAGAAATACTGGAAGATAGAATATTTTAGGTCTAATGAAATTGAGTTTGAATGTTTAGGTGTAAATGTATATACAGCATATCTCCAGAGATGCATTTCCAAATTTTTAATTTTCAATCGCCCATCATGTGACACTGGATTTTATGATTATTTAGAAAAATTGCTCAAAGTAATCTCATAAATCAGAAGTTATGGACTTTTGTGATTTTAATATTAATTGATCTGATATAAACATTAGAAAAAAGCTCAAAAGCTGTATGACTAAATTTGATTTTAGCCAGAAAATTGAAGGGCCGACCAGAATTACTAGGTCCTCACAGTCCCAAATTGACCTAAAGTTCACCAACAGGGAAGAACGTAGAGTGAAGACATACAATCTCATTGCGGACAAAACATTGTCTGATAACAACATGATTTTAGCGACTTGGAAACTAACTAAAAAATTTTTTATTATGGTATCCTGAAATCAGATAAATTGGCAATACCAAAACAGGATTTAATGTGCTTGGAAAATGAAGCGTGTGACTTGGGATAGCGTTTTGAAAAGTAATGAATGCATGTTGTAATGATTTAATGAATATCATTGACAAAATAATTTACAAGTATCTTAAGAAAATTTGAAACTCTAATAGGAATAAGTTTCTTCCACGGATTAATGCGTCAATTAGAGAAATAATGAAGCAAAGAGATTTAGCACTCAAAGCTTTCATAAAGAGTCAAACAAATACTGTTATGGCCTCATACAAGGGGCTTCAAAACAGTAACTACAGATCTGCAGACAGCAAAAAAACACTTATTACATTACTATGATAACAGAAGCAAAGGGCAATAATTTGCTGATTTGGAAACAAATGAATAGTTTGCTGAAATCATAGAATAATTTTAAAATAAATATTCATGAACTTAAAATAGGAAATACAATAATATCAGAAAGTGGACAACTTGCACAAGCTTTTAATGAGTACTTTATTGAGTCAGTAGAGGAGCTTGCCAATAACTTTGGACAGACTGGCTGTCCCATGAATAACACTATAAGTGAAGACAAAGATGGGGTATTTGTACTACAACAACTTGTTTTTTGAAGCGGCATTGTCACATTTTTTTAACCACTAACTCACTTGCTCAACATTTCTTTGTCTAATGGACAGTTTCCAGAAATGTGGAAAAAAGTCAGAGTATTACCTATTTTTAAATCTGGTGCAGCTGAGCAGGTGGGTAATTACCGACCAATAAGTATATTGCCTGTCTTTTCAAAGGTCTTGGAAAAGATTGTGGCAATACAATTAATGAATCATTTAGAAACAAATAATTATGTGCACCCATTGCAATTTGCGTTTAGACCTAGATTCTCTACAGAAAGTGTAAATTTTTCCTGAAAAAAAAATTAAATCATACATAGATAAGGGAAATTCTGGTGGGGGCAGTTTTTCTGGACCTCAAAAAAGCTTTTGATGCAGTTAATCATATTGTTCTTGTTTCCAAACTCTCAAAGTTGAATTTTTCTAAGAAAACTTTGGCTTGGTTTAAATCATATCTTGCAAATTGAGATCAGTGCGTCATTATTACCAACAAAACATCATCTTTTCTAAAGTGTAAAACAGGAATCCCACAGGGGTCGGTGTAAGGTCCCATCCTCTTTAGTCTATATATAAATGACCTCCCAGAATCCTGCGAAGGGGCTGGTCCTCAAATATGTGGGGATGACACATGTATATATGCATATGGTAATTCAGTTAAAGCAGTGGCAGTTCAATCATCACTGCACCTGCAGGCTATAGCAACATGGCAACAAAATTCATGTCTGACACTTAATGTAAAAAAAACTGTCAATTTGTTTTTCCTCAGGTAGATGGTCAGTTTTGGAAAAATTGGATGTCAAGATACATAAACATATAGAGCAAGTTTCAGAAGTTAAATATCTAGGCTTAATGCTGGACCCTCACTTGAAATTTGATAAACATGTTAAAAAATAGGGAGAACTATAAAAGCAAATTTATATCTATTGAAATTAATTAAGAGATTGCTTAACATTTGATGCAGCCAAAACATTTGTTTACACAATGATTTTCTCACACTTGTGACATTGTATTACCTCATGGTCACAGGCAGGTATGAGCGTGATTAAATCATTGGAAGGATTATACAATCGTGCCCTAAAAATATTGAACAAAAAGCCCATTAGATCACATCATTGCCACATCCTAAGAGACCTGAACATGTTGAGTTTTGATAACTATATACTGCATTTGCATGCATCATGAAGTGTTTGCATGGACAGACTTCTCAGGCTCTCCGTGAGATGGTACAGCTGTTAAAGGCCTTTGGATTGTCAACCAGAAATACAACAGCAGGGAATTGCAAAATATCTTGTAGGAAAACATCCTTCGGCCAGACTTCCTTTTCAATCAAGAGAGCTAAGATCTGGAACGTGCTGCCTATTGAGCTAAAAACAGAACAAAATCAACAATTTAAAACTAAACTGAAGAAGTTTTTAAAAGATAATCAGTTGTGTAGTCATGTGTAGGTATGTGGGGTGGAGGGAGGGATCGGTGGGTGGTATACATGTATGTGCTCAATTGTTTTACTGTTACTATGCTTAATGTTTGTTGTATATGTAATGTTAAAAGCCCTTCTAGGGATGGGCATTGGAAATTAGCAGTAGCTATAAATGCTGTGATGTTGTGCATTGGAAAATTGTTGAACAATTCTCTATGTTTATAACATCTGCCCCTATCAAATAAAATGAAAATAAAATGAAAATAAAAAAGATTCAATATGAGAAACTGGTGTCAATTTAAAGACACAATACAGCTAAGAATACACACTATCTACAGTACAGCACCAACTAGAGTGCTGCTGTGACTGCTGCGAGATTCATGTGCTAACATATTCTAGAAAAGAGGGTGAATAAGACAAAATTTCTAGACACTATTCTTTTTCTTACATGGAGATGTTCTTTGACATAATGTACAACTTATCATTTTAATCAAACTGCTTCCCCAATGTGATGTTTTATTTGATGTCTTGAGATAAGATTGGACATTTCATTCAATTGTCAATATTTATTCAAATTAACAGTTGGTATACATGGACATGAATAGTGGAAATACTTATACTATACTACTACTACTAATACTAGTTCAATAAAACATCTAAAAAGAAACAGGAAGTGTCAGGGTTGTGTGGTGAGGCAGGTTGGTGGACCCAAATGCAGACACAGGAAACAGGCAGGAACAGTTCAAATGGTTTAATACCAACAAAAGATGAGTCCAAAAACAAATCCAAATGAAGGTGTGGGGAAAAACATGATCCAAAACACAGACAGATATCCAGGGCTGAACGAATAACACAGGAGACAGAGCGTATACCCGCGACAATGACCAGACAAGGACTGAAGAGAAACAGCAAACATATATACACCAGGGACTAACGAGCAGGGCGGGAGCAACACAGGTGACAGACATGAGACTAACGAGACACAGGTAGGCAGGGAGAGAGCAGGGGAAAACAGAGAGACAGCCAGGCAGAGGGATACTAGAGGAACAGTCAGAACACAGGTTACATATCAGAGGAATATAAATAACAAACGAACACAGACAGATAACCAAAGAACAACAACCAACAATGAAAACAGACTGAAGCGGGGATTAAAGAGAACACAGACAAGGAGTAAACTACTAAGACATTAACACCGGACTGGGAACCAAGACATGGAACCAAAACACAGACTAAAGATACCGAAGGGACTACAAATAACAGGACTGACTGAGAACTAAATGAGCAAAGCAGAACAGGCACGCCTACAGCGTGACAGGAAGGCTACACGTCTGCAAAGGAAATAGGCTATGGTATAGTTATCTGACTTCTGACCTTTGACCCCTGACCATAGTTCAGCAATCTGAAGGACCTTTGTATTGTCCAAACTGATATTAAGTGTTTTGGGCTTTGGGCTTTTGGGTTTTTCTATGGGCTTTAGTAATTCAACAAATCAATTATAAGATAAAATATTATAATAAGATGTAAAATACTATCACAATGTTCTATAACCCTCAGTCACAGTAAAAGGCCTAAAAGTGTTTCTGTGAGTGTTTGTCTGTGTGTGTGTATTAATAAAAAGGGTATATGCACAGCTGTGACTGCATGAGAGGGTGTCACAATAAAAGTGTTCCACCAGCCTGTAGCAGCTTGTATTTTCTCAGCAGCACAGAGATCAAGTTGAATCACCTGAGTCCTTGAATCAAACTATCAAACAATAACACTTGCTGTTGTTCCCATTAATGCAGATAGCTGATGTTTGGAGACTATATAAGACAGAACAACTCTGCCTCTGTACTTTTGTGAAGACGTGTAGCTGGACAATGAGGGTTATTCTTGGTTTACTGCTATTGGTACTCGGTCTGTGCGGGTCAGGAGCTCATGGGGAGGGTGGAGGCCTCAGCAAGGTCAGTGAGATCAGCCAGTTTCAGAAGACAGCTCCAAGAGATGCAGATGAGGAATCGACCAAGCAGACCACAGAGCAAACCACCACTGACATCTGGGCGGAGCTGAGGGCACTGAGAGACATGGTGGTGGTGCTCACGGTGCGTGTGGATATGCTGCAGAGAGAGAATTCTGGTACAGACTGGCTACTTTTCTTGTTGAATGTTGAAAATGTACTTTAGGAGATTTACTGATGTATGTCAGAGCACTGATGCACTTATTATGAATGCATCTTTACAGTCTATGTGGTATGGATAGAATAATTTAGCTACATTTAATAAAAAAAAACAGAACTTTAATTCATTCATTAACAAATAAAATTAACGAACAAAAATCAAACTTGTTTTTCAGACCAAGCCACAGCACTAAATTCTTTGGGAACCAGACTGACCACCACCGAGAGCAAAACAAGTGATCTAGAAAGAAAGAATGCCGGTATTTCACTGACAAACATGATGGTTTAAAAAGTTTCATGGTTTCTTATTTTCTATGGTATCATTTTAGCCTGTGTTAAAGGTTGTACATACACAATGTTAAATACAGCTGAGGCTGATGGGAATGACATTAGTCTTGTAGGTAATGTTTTGGACAACATTTTGACCTGACAATTGTGCTAGAAGAAAAGTTAAGAGATCACCAAAATTACTGTAATTCATTTGGAATGGGACATGAATATACGTATCAAATCAGATATCAGATATTTCAGTCTGGACTAAAGTGGTGGACCCACGTGTGTTGACTAATGGCCCCCTGGACTCTTTTCCCACAACCTTCCCATAAATCAACCAAAACGTTTAGTCACCTAAACCAAATGTTATCCACACAGGTGTCCAATGAGAAATTAGTAATGCAGAGGTGGATAGTAGGCCTAACAAGTTACATTCACTTCCTTACTGCTGACAGAGAGCAGTGTATATTGTGTTAATGCTAATATGCTTAATAATAGATAGCTACACGCAGTATTTCATGCTTCAGAACTACTCGTGCATTCTGCCATACTGTAAATATTCAAGCTAACAGTGTACGAGCAGTGTGCATTTAACTAAAAATTCTCATTGGTGTAACCTGATGAAGAGAGATCAAATTAAAAAGACAAACTACTTTTATTTTATGTGGATGCTTCAACCACAGATGATCTTCCTCGGGTGGAAGGGAAGAAGTGAGCACACCTGTATTTAATAGGCAATAAATTATGAAACATCACAGCATTATCTCCTAATTTGATTTGTTTGCCAAATCATAATTTAATATAAGAGACAAGAAGAAAATAATCTATATTTCGAAACAATCTTTACTTATTGGCGTACTTAACAGATTATAATATCAATGTAGTATTTTGTAATCACACTTGAGAGCTACAGACTGGGAATATTGTCCTGGCATAAATGTGGGAGGTTATCTAATCAAGAGATTATGACTTGTCATTTCATCACAAATAAGTAAATGTACATGTACGAAGTGTATGTTTGCTTCTTTACCTTTACCTTAGGAAGACCATCAGTAGCTGAAATAATTGCAGTCACATCCACTTCAAATTAAGACTTGGAGGAGTAGACAGAGTGTTGTTTATTTTATTATTTCTTAAGTCAGTTACTTACTCAAGTAGTTATTTTGATGACCACTTTTACTTCTACTTGAGTACTTTATTTTGCAAAGGAACAGTTCTTTTACTTTAGTACAGTGTTTGGCTACTCTACCCCCTCTGGAATTATGTGAATCACATTGGTTGTTTTGAACGACACTGACAAACGACATATTTTGTCATTTAGGCATGAGGACTCTTTGGCCAGTGAGAGAGGAATAAGAGTTAATCTTGTTATTAACATTTACAGTAGTTTCTAGTGCATTTTTGAATTTTGGATCAGTAGATAAGATGAGTGTCACAATGCTGTGTAAAAGGTTAACATTTTGCAATTTTGATGGCTGCTCTGCTCAGTAATTCACTGTCATTGCATTAACTCCAGACTTGCAGACCAGACTGAGTAGCACTGAGAGGGAACTTCTCCTTTCCAAGTCCAGGATTGACCAGCTGGAGAGAGAAAATGCAGGTGATGAAGTTTGTTTGTATTGTGAGCTCTGAAATGAATCCTTAAAATCAGTATTGCATGGATAGGGATAATTTTTCTACATTTACTGAAAGATACAGCAGAGCTCATTGTGTTATTTAAATAATAATTAAATTAAAAATAAATAATTTAACCCTTCACAAAACCAACACAAATACATCTTCTGATTTTTAGTCCAAACCACAGAGCTGAGGTCGTTGGGAACTAGACTCACCGCCACCGAAAGCAAAACAAGTGACCTAGAAAAAAAGAATTCAGGTATTTCACTGACAAACATAAGGGTTCAATATGTTTCAGGGTTCAATATTTTCTGTGCTATTATTTTGACCTCTGTTAAAGGTAGCTTATCTACATTATTGAATATAATTTGAATTTCAGTTAATTTAAAAAGGAAAATAGCTTTAAAAAATGTTGAAATTTGATCTATGACAACAGTGACTCTTACTATGTGTTTTACAAAAGATACAACAACATTTTATAGTGCAGTTATAAAATAACATGTTATGACTTTAATCGGTGGTTCCAGTCAATTCCTTGGTGCATTTGTGAACATATCTGTATGAAAGTGTCTTTTTTATTCTGAAACGTTTTTATTCTTTCTTGTTCATACTGTTATATATTCTGAAAAACTCATGCTGAACAGATAAGACGAGATTCAAGATACAGTGTAAAAGGTGTTAGTTTGCAATTTTGATGGCTGCTCTGCACTGTAATTCACTGTCACTGCATTAACTCCAGACTTGCAGACCAGACTGAGTAGCAGTGAGAGGGAACTTCTTGTTATCAAGTCCAGGATTGACCAGCTGGAGACAGGAATTGCAGGTGATGGTAGCTACTTATCAACACACACACACATTTACAGAGCCTGGGTTGTGTACTAACTGGATTTCCCAAAATACACGTGAGGATTATAGATTTACACACACATTACATATTTAGTCCAGATTAAAGGTGGGGTATGCCATTCTGGAGAAATCCAACACCATGACAAATACCATGATATAGAACAACAACATAGCAAGTAATAACTTTAGCTAAGTTGACACACTTAGCACACTGTTGCTACAGCTGCTGCTGTGAAGCTAAAGTCACGTTTCGACCAAAGGAACTATACCCTGGAACTAGGAACCTTTGGTGGAACTCACTGCATTTCCACAGAAGGGACCAGGGTCTAAATTTAGTTCTAGGGTCTTTATTTTACCCCCCATAAACTCCCTGCTCGGGGGGTAGTACTTTCCGAAAGTACCGGTACTTTGGGGGAGGGCTTGCCTTGCAGTGAATTTCTGAATGGGCGAGTAGACGCTACTGGCTTTAAATCAAGCATGTCGGCTGTTTTTTTTTACCACTGCTCCTCTCTTTTCCACCATTGTTTGCAAACCAATAAATCACAATCAACAGTAAATAGCCACACAAGTCTCGCCAATGTCCGCCTGAGTTTGTACAGGCATTAAAGGCAGGGTAGGTAAGTTTGTAGTATGTTGTTTTGCATGTTAAAGCTTCCACGGTGACAGCATTATTGTCTCTGATGAGGACTGCACCCCAGAGCCAAACACAGACTGGGACAGTACCGGGGTCAAGGCAAAGCAGAGGATGGAGGGCAGTCAAGCCAGCCTCCACTTCAAAGATGACAGTCATGACAGTCAAGCCAGCCCTCGCGCTGTTTTGCGATGCATGTTTTTTCTAGGCATTACGGTAACATCATGTTGCAGCAGATTTCAAAATAAAAGTGAGCTTTTGTTGAACCTAATGCAATCGGTGTGACAGAAACAATTGAATGAATGAATAAATTAATACAACATAATAAAGACAACACATGTATCTAAAGAAGGTATTACATTTTCAAAGAATGCTTAATAATTCAGACTGATGTAAAAAGAAAAGTGAATGGAATAAGTAGCTGTGTTTACTGCAGCCCTGAAAGGACTTTTATACTCTCTTTTTCAGAGCATCTAACTTTTTAATATGTAATGATGTATAAAGACAGTTTCAACAAATATGACAAAAAGTGTTTTAGAAACAACTTGCCTACCTTGCCTTTAAATGTAAAGCTGGAAATAGCAGCCAGCCTGCAGAGGTGTGTTTACAGCGAATAGCTCATGGAGTTATGCCAAATACTGGGTCCAAAGTAGTTGAATTAAGTTTTCATCAGTCAGGAAGTTTCTACA
The DNA here is from genome assembly GCF_021292245.1 of Micropterus dolomieu. Classification (NCBI taxonomy): domain Eukaryota; kingdom Metazoa; phylum Chordata; class Actinopteri; order Centrarchiformes; family Centrarchidae; genus Micropterus; species Micropterus dolomieu. Next base: position 18,714,138 of record NC_060172.1, on the reverse strand, counting down.
TAGAGGCGAAGTCGGTCTCCTCTTCTCTAAAATAAAACAAGCGGAACAGCTGATTACAGCAGGTCATAACGCTCGTTAAAAATCACGTTCCTCAGATGCTCAGGTGGACACAGACATGAGTGCTGCCAGCTGATCTGCAGCTCTAGTCGGCTGTAAATGTTTTAATAACCTTCCAAACTGTCGCGATTTTATATTTATGTTCCTTTCTCTGTGCCGGAGTCTTTTAAAGACTTGATGGCTTTATCCAGTTTGTTATTAAACTTGTAACGATCTTTGTTGTTTGTCACTTTGTCACAAAAATAGCTGTTTTTAATGGTCGCATGCAGATGATGAGACTCACAACTCTCCTTCTACTATAGCTAACATCACAACATATCTTGGCAAACTAAAAAGTAAGTTGAATGTTCATGGGTAGGTCATTTAATGTTATGTGACACCATTTGACACAAAAATCATGGCTGGAACAGTGTTGTGTGGTGAGGTGTGGCCACTTTGTTTGACTCCCATTACAGAGCCAGGGCTGTGTACAAACACCAGATTTATTTACAGCACATACAGTACGAACAAGCCAGTAGACCACGAGGAGATATTCGCTGCAATGGACAAAAAGACTTGTAGACTTGCCTACTGGATTAAAATCGTATACCCCAACTTTAATGTCAGTGACTTAAATGTACTTTTTTGTGTAAACAGAGAAACCAAAGGTGGCCTTTTACACAGCGTTGACTAATACAGGATATGTTGGACCATACAACACAGACACCACACTGAAATACAGCAAGGTCTTCACCAACATTGGCAATGCTTACAATCCAGCAACAGGTAATATACTGCAGGTCACATGAGCATGTGTGGTCATGTAAATGTACATTAATCAATTGTTACTGTTTCTCATTTTCTACTCTGTAGGTTTCTTCACAGCACCACTCAATGGGGTCTACTCTTTCCAGTTCACTATGTGTGGTCATAAAGCAGGTTATATGGGTGTTTATGTGTACAAGAACAACCAAAACATTATGTTTAATTTGGAGCATAAGAAAGAAGCAGCTTATAGGTATTTCACTAACTCAGTTGTTTTTAACCTGAGAGCAGGAGATGAAATCCACCTGGTTCTCCCATCAGGCCATTCTCTTTTTGACAGTGCAAATAACCACAATACATTCAGTGGCTCCCTTCTCTTCCCCCTGTAAGGATGTTGTTTAGGCTGCTGTGTGATTGACCCCTACACACCCCTTGTAATTGGCTACTCTGGGATTCTTTAGAAAATGCTGATAAATCTCAGCACCACTGCCTCCAAGACAAATCTGACTTTCCTATTTTGTCTTCACATGAAAATAATGTTCGAATAAATCAAAGATTCATTGAAGCTTGGGATTTTTTTGTTAGCATTCAGTGTAATTTATTGTTTAATGATAGTATTTTAATTTAAATACTAGTATTTAAGATGTATTTCCTTTGGCTACCATAGCTCTATATGCCTGTAGTGAAACCTGAGCCCATAGTAAAACTGGGGCCTTGATCAAATATTATAAGCTGAAGCTAAAGTTTCAACAAAACCTCACAGATCATAGCTCATCTCTGCTGCTTGTACCTATATTTATCTGATCTTTTGGCTTCTCATCCTGGCCTGGAGTTTCTTCAACACTTTAAACTGAGGAGAATTCTATAATATTTCAGTGATATGAAATAAGAAGCCATGAAGGATAATGGATATCTCAAGAGGCAGAAACCAAAATAACTTAATTTTGGTACAAACCCTCTATATGAGGACAGCTCAAATGCATACCTCAAGGTCCAGATCGTCCCATAAGTGGATGAGGTACTGCTCCAACAGAATGTGTCCAAATAAGATACTATCAGTGATTTCATAAATGAAAAAGACACAGATGTTCTGGTCACTAGTGAAACTTGGTTCACAAACATCATTTAAATGCAGACAACAGGGAATTATTACCCCCTAGCAGCAAAAAGTGAGGTACCCATAGGAGTCACTTTTTACTTGGGCACATGCCCTTGTATCCATGTGCTGTGCCCCAGAATTAAAACTGTCATGACTCCTTGTTGTCGTTTTTGGGCGTGTAGGGCTCCGCGGTCAAATTAGCAACAATTAGCAACATCTGTACAGCCCAGTCAAGTTAGCAATATATGCAACATCTGGTTACACTTTCAAAATAAAATTATTGGTTAATGTGAAACGGCACGTTAACGATATGAAACGTCGTAAAAATTAACATGTCAATGTTGATGAGAGAACAAAGAGGGACTATCCTTCTGTGCACAAGAAGAGAAAATAACACAAAGACAGTGACGTTTGGGAACAGCAGTCTTGTAAACTGCATGTGTAGCTGCAGTGAATCTCTCTCTGTCTGTCTGTCTTGCTAACACAGCTGAGCAGCACTTCTAGTCTGGTCTGTTTTAGTCTTGGTTGCTTGCCAGACTGTGACTGAACAATATTAGAGTGAAATACAACTATTTATCACGTTTGATAAACGCTGACTGGCAACAATTAAACTGCTGCACGGAAAAGATACTGGCTTCCAGTCAGCGATCTGATGCAAACGAGGTAGTCTCTTAAACCTGCATTCTATTGGACGGCCAGCAGTGGACGACTCTTCTGGTTGCAAAAAGAAGTCTGGCTCCATTAGAAATAATGGTAAAATGGCCCTAATTCTCACCTGAATAATTACCTCAGTAAACACTTTCCTGATGAGTTTATGGTTTTATGTCTTCTTCAATACAAAATCATGTTCATTTAGTAAATTGCAGTCCCATTTATTTTAAAATAGACCATAAAGCACAGTGTGCTTCGGGGCGGGATTATCTATGATTGACAAGTCGTTACCATGGCGACCTGTCAATCAGGCTAGAGGGACTCGTACCCACGGCACTGTGTAAATTTAACCAGCGCCGTTGAAAAAGCTTATTAGGCGTTGGCTGTTTACTTTCTCTGGTGAGTACATTTAGTTTTAAGCCTGGTGTTCGCTAGACAAAATTGTCAGCACTGTTAAAATGACAGTTAACGTGAATTACAGATGCACCTAGCTAAGCAAGCTAGCTAGCTCCACACACGGCCGTTAGCTCCACCGTCATGTCCAAATATGATCACGTCCGTTGCCGCTGCTTGCAAAAACTCAACATGGCGGCGCCCTATCGGCCAAACTCGAGGCTTCAAAACGGCGGTACAAACCTATGGGTGACAGCAACATTAGTGGGACCAGTCCAACAACACACGGATGTGATGGCACTCCTCATAGGCACACATCATTTTAAAACGAGACATTAATTATCTCAGTGAAGCTTTAGTTACAACTCTGGACTAATGCAAGATGGAAAGCAGTGGATTTGCATTGACAATCAAACTGTGGATAAGTTGGGTTGACTGGGCAATATGGGTGCACATCTCTCAGTAAATAATAAACATCACTCATTCAGTCAAGTTATATAAATAGTATTTTACCTTTGAAAATGTATCAAAGGAAACCTGGAGGAGCCAGTTTGAATGGGCCTGAAGCAGCTGATAACATTAATATCTAGTGTTATTATCTATAGTTTACAGGTGCTACGCTTAAATTTGTCAGTAAAGTAGATGCTGGATCATAAGCCACTACAAGCACAGTTGATCCAAATACAGCACTAGCACAGACTCAATTCAGATGACCCAGGTGAAATACAGGCAGCCTCAGCCGGTACCAGCACAGCCAGAGCTGTATTGCCAGCATCAGTCTTAACAGACTTTATGAGGACTGAGTTAGTGCGCAGAAGTACATTCAAACTAGCACAGTTTTTTTCTAAAAGAGGTTTCCATTTAGGCTTATTACAGAGGCAGGCTGTTTTAAAGGAGAGTTGAGAGGACTGCAGTGTCAGGTGTGACTGTGTAGCAATGGCTAATTGTTTATGAGGCTCACAAGTCAGGTAGGAGGGCCCCATAGTAGAATTTTTCTTAGGTTGTGACATATGGTATGTGTGCGAATGCTCCGTTCAAAGCCCTTTCCAACATGTCAGTGCCAACATTAATAGGCTAAGCAAGGGAAGCTGGTAAGGCACATATTGACACATCTCATATACTTAAATCAAAACTAAATCAAAATCATAAATCAAAACTTTACATGGGGAATGAGGGGTCTGTGCCCCATTAGAGCTTTATGTCTAGCAATGCCCCTGGAGGTACTTGTAGGTCTCCTCAGAGCATTTTATCGGAGGAAAACAGTTCGCAGTTTGGACACAAAATTTAACATATAAAATAAAACATACAGTAGGCTACATAGTACATGCACTACCTGCAGTGCTTCAAAAGTAGGCTACAAAGATTCAATATGAGAAGTGAAGTCAGGATGAGATACAATACAGCATAAGACATCGTAGCCTACTAGTGTCACTGATACAAGTTTCATACCACAAACCTACAGAACTTTCTTTTAATCTACCAACAATACAAAACACGTCTGGTGAATTTTTAGGGAAAACATGTTGGCTACAAAATGCAATCTGTTTATGTGCACCACTAACCATGAGATGGCAGTGTTTGACAAGACTATGATATGAGCATGAATTCTGTGCCAAAGTGGCCTACAAGTGGTTCAGTTATGCTGTGCAGCCAAACATTGTTCAAACCCACAGAACCTTGTTTTAAATCTACCATGTATCGAACACGTCTGGCAGACTTTTAGGGAATACATGTTGGCTACAAAATGTTACACAAAACATTAAGAACAAATCCATTTGATGGAATAATGTAGCCATAAAAGTACATACAGTGCACCTTCTGATGTAGTTTCTTTATAGACCGCTCTGGAGGAGGAAGCATCCATCCAGTGAGATTTCCTGCGGTGTTTTAATGAAAACACATTTCACCAGACTCTCAGTTGTGTTGTAATTGGAGTGAAGTTAGAATGTTTGTAATTCCTTCCTCACTTATATAAATGTATGCCATATCTAACCATAACAAAGTCTTCTCTAAAGTAAAACTTGTACGCTATATTTCGCATTTTGGACAACTGGCAGCATTTGATTATGACTAGGTAATGATGCTACCGCATATTTGAATAAGCAAAACCAAAACAACACATGTTCCATAAACATGACTCACTGAAACTAAGTTTGAATCAATTGCAAAGACACCACCCTCCTCTAACACTGCACACCTTTGCTGTAACCACACTCTCTGTCAAACCAGTTTGTCCTGTTGATATGAATGTCCAGGAGGAGGACTGACAGTCCAGGGGGACGATGCAAACTTTAAAGGAAATGCTCTTTTCAGCTCATGTCTGCCATGTTAGCGTGTTTAATACATTTAGAAAAGTGGGGGGGAAAGGCCATCACCTGCTTGATCAATTTACATTCATTTATTTAAAAGTAAATGTACAAATATCTGTCAATAATACCTGTCCTAATAAAATAAACATAAAATCACATTTCACAGTTGTGACAAAAAGCAAAAGCAAAATCTTTACAGGAACCGCTGTTGAATTTTGCTGCTGATGTAAAACAAAAAGGGACCATTTTTATTTACAAGTGTTTTTCATGGCCATAGAGCCAACTTTTAAAAAATAAAGTTGTAATGCTATCAATTCAAAATATCTAGCTGCTACAAGGTGCTTCATTACTCATGTTGCATTCAGGTTGCTGTATGTCCAGCAGAAACAAGCTGAGGGTACATTTCTTAATGCACATGGATTCATCCTTCATCCTGATTAAGTGCACGTAAACAGTGAGAAACAAAAGTCAATAGGCACCTCACATTTACACATCAAACTCAAAAATAAATACCAACGATGTTCAATTTTGTAAAAATAAGACAATAGCATACTTCATTTTCACCTGGATTTAGTTTGTTTCTCTATTTGGTTTTAAGTTCAGTTTTAGTGTAAATAACATAACTGCTATTGTCAAGCATATTGATGACTGTTGTCCACACCATAATCTTCTGTCATTTGATGAAAACAATATGGTGGACTATAAAGTTAACTATACTTAGAGTAACTATACCCATTGAGCCCTCGTATCATATGAGCCCACTTGCAACTTCTGAGTCAAATAAAAACACTCATAATGTTTTGCTGTGTGATGTTTCTTCCAATGAAGCTGTATGTTACATAAAGTATAAAGTATACTATTATCGAAAGCCAGTCAGATTTGTTAATATTGAGTTATCGAAGCACCTGTGTGATATGTGCCTGCTGATCCCAGAAGTTGCAAAAAACTTAGATAACATTTTTTGCATATTTCTACTCCTGTTTTTGATAAGTACTCATTTGTAACCAAAATGTAAGTGATTAGTACTTTTAATAAGACATATGTTAGAATATTACTTGAATTAGAAATACTTTTTCTTTTTAAATCAAAATATGGGATTTTGCAGTCTACATGCAGCATCAATACACTAGCTGCATAGTAAAGTTCATTACAATGACAAGCATGATAAGCATGTATAGTTTACATTTTTGTATACAGATTATACAGATTATACTGTGAAGTAGACAAAAAATGTGTATGTTCATCATCAATGGTCTTTTAACCGTACTTTCACTGATGTTCCTTTCTCCTCACAATGGATTGTATCTTTAAATGTTACTCGACAACAAACTGAATGGTTGAAAAATTTGTTTTTACAATGTTTTCAATTAGCCTAAATGTTTAAAATTAACATTTGAAAATCAATTAAAGTTATTGTTTAAAGGGGCAATGTAGTTTTCAGTGGCCTCTAGCGATGAGGTTTCAGATTGCAACCACTACATTCCCAAGTCCAAGTCAGTCTTAGTAAGCTACAGAATATTTTAAATGAGATTGCATTGCCACACTTTAGTATAATAGTTAGCCCGTTATAAGTAATGTTGCTGTAGTGATGGGTCTTTCACTGTGTTGCTGTCCTGGACCGTGATGCTGCATTATTGTACATTGTGTGGGTCATGTAAATTATGGCGACTGAGACCGGCGAAGAAGCTGTGTGTCTGAGTATCGATAAAAACGACAATTAATTTAAATTGAATGTTACGAAGCAAATAACGCCAGATCCATGGTAATCTAGTTGGCTGCCCCTGCTTTGCATCACTATTGGTTTTAGAAACAAATTATTGTACATTTGCTTTGAATCGTTACATATTTTTTTGCAGGCTGAAATCAACACTTTTACATAATATGTATGTCATGTTATGTACATAATAAATGTAGCAAGCCATACAACTACCGGCTAGTATTTTGCAAGGGATAATGTTAGCAATTGGTCGGCATTAGCCGTCAAGCTAACGTTATTTAAATTAAGCCAACTAAAACACAAAATTACAATATATTTAACTTGCTTTGCAATAATATTAGTTTACCTGTCCAATAGGATGAAAGCCAACTCTAGGTCGGCTTTTATATCCAAAACAAAGTGAAGGTCTCTCCTTGATTATCCTTAGAATATTGGTATTGACCTTGAACCTGCAAACTGTTCTTTCAGTCAGTCAGTCTTCAGACATCTTCATCAAAACATCTGCACTTTCAACACGCTGTAATGTAAGTACATAAATACAGTATATGTGTTGTATTTGCATGTGTGTATGTATGTGTGCGCATATTATATGTATGATCTCGGAGGATTTGAGGATGCTTCCTCAGTCTCACTCTTGACTGATATCAGCTGAGACGGCGTCTCACTGTCTTCAGATTTTGCCGACCCCAGTCTTTTCATCTGAGACTTTGTTGATGGTACCCATGATCTTTCTGACTCCTGCCCTGAGCCCTGCTCAGGTCTGCCCTCCCAGGGGGGCCTTGTGTACAGCTGGGACTTTGTTGATGCGCCATCGTAGCTTTGAGAGCTGGGAAACACAGCTCCGACAGACTGAGACCTTGCTGATGGTGCTCTGCTGTGATGAGGACTTGATCTGTTGGACCCAGGGGTGGAGCGGACCACCAGGTAGCGGACAGAGGGGCTCTTTTCTTCATCATGGAATTTGAAGGGGCGTGCTGAACTGATGAACAAACCCCCTCCTAAAATAAGCAGGATGGCTGCTCCCCACCCAATATAGAGAGAGGCTCCAATCTCCCTCCGCTGAGCATCGGTGGAGGCGCTGTAGAAATTCCTCACCAGGGCCCCGGCCACCCACGATGTGGGAATCAAACACAGCAGCCCTGTGGCAATCAACACTGCCCCCGCTGCTATGGCCACCTTACCCTTAGCCCCGCCTCCTTCCTTATCCAAAAAGCGAGTGCACTTCCCTCCAATGAAGGCCAGAAAGAGGCCTGCGCCGCCTGTAGCGATGGCTAGGACAGTTAGAGACCTGGCAGCCTGCAGGTCTGTGGTCAGAGCAAGGACAGACTCATAAGGTTTGCACTGGATGTGCCCTGTGCTCTCAACCCAACAGTTCATCCAGATGCCCTCCCAGATTGTCTGGGAGGTGATAATGGTGGTTCCCACGAAGGCTGTGACCCGCCACATGGGCATTATGCAGCTGATGATGATCCCTGCCCAACCCAGGAGGGACAGGGCGCTGGCCAGCAGCTGCATCCCCATGGAGGCCATGATGCAGAGATGGAGGGAAGATCCCTGAAACTGCTCAAGAAATCCTCACAGACCTTTGAAAAGTGCTGTGATCTTTTTATTCTCCTCTGTTGTCTCCTCTGTCCTCCTGGTCCCTCTGGTCACTCTTTTCTTCTCTTGTATCTTTCTGTGAGCTTTTCTGTGTCAGTCTTTCTCAAAATGTGAGTTCTTCTAGCAAGCCGCAGTTGCAATTGAATTGTTGTGAAATATCTGTCCCTGGGATACAGAGCCCTGTCTGTCCAGTAGCTTTTACTTGACTCCAGGTGTCTCAATTCAGCCCCAGTCAATTTGTTTACAGCCTACTTTCCCTCTTTCTCCCCCTCCTCCTTTGTATCCTTGTATAACTGCTGTCCTCTCCCTCCCCTTCTCTCTCTCTCTGTCTGTTCTCTCTTGGTTTCTCTACCTGAGTGTTCTTTCTGTACTGTCACCTGAGTGGCTGCCTGTGCGCTACTGATTAGTGTAGATGCACCACACCTACTGTAGGGAAAAGAAAGGGTAGGTTCACAGAAAAACAGAGAGGAAGAGAGAGGCTGTGACATCATCTACTCCCTCCCTCATTACCTCCATATGATGACATTATTCTGTAAACAGTAAGCTTTGGATAAAGCAGAAAGAATGAAATCCCTCTGAAGATTAAACTTGTTTATACGATAAACACTCATGAGGCGCTGCATCCTTTCTCTTGTCACATACCGTCTTTCTAAATCTGATTTGATTCAAAAGTTAATACATGTGTGAACTCAATGTGTGTGTGTGTGCATGTTTGTACACACATTCTCTGGCATTGCATTTGTCCATGCGAGTTATGCGTGTCAACAGAATGGATTGGTGTAACAATGGAGAATGATGTGAACCACAATCTCCTGGGAGAAAACCAGTTTCAGTCTAGCAGCAGCTACCGCGCATGAAAACCTGTTTGAAACATGCAAAACCCCCTCTCCACACACGTGTGCGCGCACACACACAAACACACATTACCTACAATAATCTTTTAATCAAAAGTCAAAATCATTTTTAATCTTGCTGTCCTTGTAAAGTTCAGAGGGATCCTTTTTATGTGGATTCCTTTTTTCCCCCACATTATGTCAAACTAAATTTTCATTTTCGCATAATTGTGTACTTTTTAATCTCTATACTCTAGAGGACACCACTTTTTTAAAATAAAAGTCACCATTATTATCAATGGAAACACAACCTATAAGCAAAAAGAGTCGAGTGCAGCAGAGTTTACCTGTTTACCAGAGTCTTGTCATTTATTAACATTGTTTTTTATTTTCTTGACATCTCTTTCTCTAATGCAAACGTTTACAAACCTGATCAGTCTTATAAGACAAAAGGAGAAAATACATACACACATTCAAACTCAAAAAATACACACAAGGTTACAGTTCAGTGTCTTTGTTTGTTTAGCAATGTTTCTTTGGTACGAAGGACACATTGTCACACAACCTGTTCGTATAGATTCTTTCCTGTGCGCTTGAAAAACCAGATTCACTGTTCATCGAGTTATTTGGCTTTTGTCATCCCCGCTGCTGTGTAGCTAAACCACTATGACAAGATGGAAAAGTCTCAAGAGGTATGCAATCTCACATGCTCACAAACAACCTAAATTTTAATGACGTGCAATAATACAGAGAAAAACATCAATCACGCAAAATCAGAAGAATATTCAATTCAAACAGATGTGAATCAATCACATAGTCATCAATATTTAACTAGTTTGATCGAGAAATAGTATTAGCCACAACAGCAACTACATAGGCGGATTTCACATTAATAAATTTCATATATAGCAGTTTTTTTAATTTATAATTTATTATAAAGAGTGTCTGAACATGTGCAACTAAACAACATATATTTAAAAAATATAAGGAGAAGTATGTTAAAGAGTCTGTAATTGTGCAAAATACAAAAACATTTTATGTACACATATAGAAAATCTAAACATTCTACAACATATAATTCCTAAGGATGTTTTTTTAAACTAAAACACATGATTGAGTTACACACTCATACTGTAAAAGTTCACATCTACTTTATAGATATAGATAACACATTATAGACATACTCGTTCCCATTCTGCATCTTTCTTTCACAAACTCTTTGTCATATCTCTTTCCAACAGACTGTCCCTCCTCTGCTTCCGCCTGAAGATCTAAACGTAGGCCTTGCTGCTCTGTATAGAGCGAGCCTTAGAGTACGTCACATCATAGTCGTTCTCATCTCTAGGCGGACAGTTGCTGCAGAGGAGAGCCCCACCCATGATCAGCAGCCCTGCGCATGCGAAGCCAATGTAGATCGAGGCCCCGAGCTCCCTCCTCTGAGCGTCGACCAAGACAGGGTTGTAGAAATCACGAACGACGGTGTTGGTGGTCCAGCAGACGGGGATCAGCACCATGAGGCCTGCGAGGATGAAGATGACTCCAGAAGTGATGGCCACTTTGATCTTTTGCCTTTCGTCCTGTACAAAGTTGGTGCACTTGCCCCCGACCACGCCAAGAAGGATCCCAAAGAGCCCAGTGATGACGGCAATGATGACGAATGCTCTGGAAGCCTGGAGGTCCTCGGGTAAGGCGAGGAGAGAGTCATAGACTTTGCATTGCATCTGGCCTGTACTCTGGGTCACACAGTTCATCCACAAACCCTCCCAGATCACCTGAGCAGTGACAATGTTGGCTCCAATGAAAGCTGTGACTTTCCAGGTGGGGAGAGCGCAGATTATGATGCTCCCCAGAAAGCCGATGATGGCCATGGCCAACCCCAGAATCTGTCTTCCACCTGAAACCATGCTGAAGCTTTGTTGATCTTTTCAAAGAGGTACAACTGTGTGTTGCTGAGAGCTGGAGTCATTTACCAGTGAGAGAGACAAAAGATCAGTTAGCGGTTTTTACTGTTTCCTCAGAGGAGGAGTTTCTGCTGATGTCGTTGGTAAATTTTAAACAGGTTTGTGAAGAAATTTCACCTGACGCATCCAATGTCAACACTATTAGAAAGGACAGTGGCGTTTCAGAGATGCACGCAGAGGCCCCTATAAGGACACACCACAGAGACAAACTATGTTTCTCATCAACCCATAAGCATTATTGTTCTGTAAATTTCAAACAATGTTTGAAATCATTCACCAGTAATAAAGATAGTGCAGTATTTGCGTAAGGGTACTAATTATGCCAATTATGTTTCAGTATGTTTTTACTTTATTTTGATAAATCTAAAATGAAATAAACACTTTTTCAAACATCCAGTTGTGAGTTATTATTCAATTAACATTTAAAGACAAAATTTAATCACTTCTTAAATCAGTAAAAAATATCTAATTTCTGACTATCACTGAAATATTTGACAGTCATTCACAATGAATGTAAATACCCAGGTACTCTCTGTTTGGCAAAGATTAATAGCTTTGCAATGGTTCCCACACAGAACACATGACTTCCAGAGTGATCACACTGCCAAACGATACTAGAGGCAAAATTCCCTTTTGTCCTTCTCCCAGCAGAGGGAGGTCAGCTCCACACAGCACCACCTGTGTGATGAGACCTATGAGAGTTGACTTTCATTCAGATGAGTCACTGTATTGAAGCAGAGTTTCTCTAAACAAAAATGATTATGAAGCCAGGATGCAGTCTTTTGTGACTGTGAATGAAAAACAGTGATTATGAATATGATTGCTAATTTTCTGTTGTGTTGTTGTGATTTTATTTATTTGTAAAATTAAGGTTTAGTCTTTCCAACCACTCAAAGCGCCTTTACACTACATCACAATCATCCACATTCATACACTGATGAGCAAAGGCTAAGGTGCCAACTGCCCGTCAAAATCATTAATGTCAAATAGCGTAGCATAAGCTATTTGGCATTGTTTTTGTAGCCAGCATATAGTTCCTTAATGAAGTTGCAACTTCAGCTAACTGTCTGACTAGGTGATGTTATTTTGTCAGCTTTACACGGGCTAAGCAAACACTGTTGTGAGTGACCTAGGTCCATATGTACCATGATAAATTAATTTAGATTATTAGGCTTATTAGGTTCCCTTTATAAAGATGTGACTATATAATATGGCCTATTATACAACACCTGAAGCCTACTGTGCTAAAATGAATGAATGCTTATGTATTAGGAAAAACATTTTCATTTCATCCTGTTTATTTTCATCCAAAACAGCTTTTTGCTCATTCTCAGTATGTTCTTGTTGAAACTGTACAGCTTTGTCAGGGAATTCCAACAATTCTGGAACTAATAAAATATTAAAATGATATTGTGACTTCTAGTTTTTTTTTTCTTTGACAATTACTAGTACTTCTATTTAAGTATGAGCTGTGTTTTCCATGGCCACATTTGATCAACAGTGAGTCAGTAAAATAAATACACTGATCCACTTGTAACTGGTACATTTATCCACAGCACTTCCTTCCCAAATTTATAGTTGTTTGGGAGAATATTACAGTACATATTTAAGGGGACTGTAACAATGGTGTAGGGGGAGTAGGTGGTGTAGGGAGGGGTGTCAGACCGATTGTGGTAAGCCACCTGGGCCAAAAATGCCCCAGTCCAGCCCTGGACAACCCACATTTTAATGGCATGTAATACAGGGAAAAAAGAGTCAGATCAAAAGACAAAATGTGAATCAATCACATAATTAATATTCAACTATTTTAATCGAGTAGTAGTCTTTTGTCTTATCTCTTATACTAATACGTAGGCAGTGCTGCTCTCTATAGAACGAGCCTTGGAGTACCTCACATCATAGCCGTTCTCATCTGGGGGGGGACAGTTGCTGCAGAGGAGGCTCCCACCCATGATCAGCAGCGCCGCACAGCCCCAGCCAATATAGAGCGAGGCCCCCAGCTCCTTTCTGTGAAAATAGTCGATCATGATAGCGTTGTCGAAATGACGAATGTCGTTAGTAGTCCAACAGATGGGGATCAGCACCATGAGGCCTGCAAGCATGATGATGACTCCAGAAGTGATGGCCACTTTGTTCTTTTGCCTTTCATCCTCCACTAATTTGGTGCACTTCCCCACCACCATGTCAAGGAGGATACCTAAGAGCCCAGCGATAATGGCGACGATGATGAATGCTCTGGCAGCCTGCAGGTCTTCAGGAAAAGCATGCAAAGAGTCATAGACTTTGCACTTCCTCTTGTCTGTACTATAGGTCACACAGTCCATCCACACACCCTCCCAGATCACAGTAGCAATGCCAAAAGTACTTAAGGTTGTGACTTTCCAGGTGGGGAGAAGGCAGATTATGATGGTCCCCAGAAAGCCACTGATGGCCAGGACCAAACCCAAAATCTGTCTTCTACCAGACACCATGCTGAAGCTTTGTTGATCTACTTCAAGAGGCAATGTGTATTGCTGAGAGTCATTTTCCAGTGAGAGAGACACAAGAGCAGTTAGTGGTTTTTATTGATTTCTCAGAGGATAGGTTTTCTGCTGAAGTTGAAACTGGCTTGTGAAGAAATTTCACCTCACCCGATGCGTGTCAACACTAGAAGAAAGGAGATCAGAGTTTCAGAGATGCACACAGAGGCCCCTATAGGGCACAGCTCACAAATTCTATCATTATTATTAGCAACCTAAGGTACTCTTCTGTTTGACAATGATTAACAGCTTTGAAATGGTGTGTCTATGTCGGACTTACCACTAACACCCACAGCTGACCAACAGGAGCTGCAGGGGAGGCTGACGCAGGATGAGAGAGCAGTCTGGAAGAAAGCAGTTTGTATTGACAGTTGTCCACATGGGTACCACTTTAAATTACAGCTCGGTAATAACGTGATAACAGTGGGGTAATAGTTTGATAAAGAAGTAATAATAAAGTAATACCATGTAATTACCAAAGTAACAACCAGGTAAAACCTTGGTATTAACAATTGATATATCTGGGTATTAGACTAAAATTAATGTAACAAGGTAATTAGGGGCCAAAAACAAAGGGAAAAATGGAGAAACACATTTAAAGATGGCAAAGTATTTAGTAATATTACATTAATATTTTGAATGAAATGGTTATATCAGTACAATATTTGGATTAAGAAATTGTAAGATGGCGACAATTAGGGTAATAACCTGATAATAATGAGGTGATAAAGATATATGTTTTCACAATATTATTATAAACACAATATTTCATGCTACTTGCACAATGTAGTGTGACGCATATCCGTTTTATTAACTGCAGGTCTGTTTATTTCCTGGCAACTCTACCATTCACCTTTCACAGTTAGCTTTGTACATATTGCTAATAGTATTTATTGTTAGTTTTTGTATACAGTGTCTCAGATAATTCTGATAATCACCTCAGTATCTTAGATAACCATTAGTGATTTTGGTTCACTCAGTGTAGCGCCAATGTTAGCCTGAATTTCACTGTTTAGCTAACTTCAAGTTGCTATGGCTCTTTTTTTTTACACTCTGCTTGGAAGAGCTGCTTGTTTCTGCAAGATGGCTGTCAGTCACTTTCATTTTTGGCAGTTGTTTTGGGTGTCATTTTTCAGCCCTGATTAATGGTTATTACACAGAAACTATAGGTGTTTCCAGGTAACACGTCACAGGATTAATGAAATTATTTGTACAGTATTACCTTGAAACAAAAGGGAATGTTTGGAGCATAAAGGAGGATGGATTCAGCATATAATATGGTAATTCCCAATTTTTATATAACCATTTTATTGTTAGAAGGTTATCACATTGTAACCAAAATATTACTATAATACATTTCCATTGTTAATACCAAGTTATTACCTGGTTATTACTTTGGTAATTACATGGTATTACTTATTACCTCTTTATTATCAAACTATTACCCCACTATGTTATTACTGAGCTGTAATGTAAAGTGCTACCTCCACGTGCACTTCTAAAATAGCCATCAGAACCATTGCCAGTCCCCCAATCTTTAATATTCCTCTGCAGATCGGATATTTCTAGACTTGTCTCTAAATAAAGAGTAAGTTGCTTTCATTAGCTGTTGTGTTTAGTCAGATGACACAAAGATCAACAGAGATAGGTTATGGACATGTGACCCAGAGACTAAATATACACCTCTGAGCTACAACCAAATCAAGTTTTTCAGGCTTTTATACACAGTGAAATGGCTGATGTGGAAAACACACATTTGTGTTTTTCCCTTCTGTCGCCCATGTGTTTGGTCCTAAATATGCTAAATGCAACGGTTTCCAATCAGTTTCAGTTGTTACGGACATTCATGGAGATTTGTAATATGTTAAAATTAGCAGTACTAACTAACTGTGTACTAGTGTTTATAGAGGGTTGCGTTCACTTCCCCTTCCTGAACACGCCGGACTGAGTTGCAAAACATCTGTTACCATGGTTGCGTTTAACAAACTGGGAGTAAAACAAGTGATTATTTGCTCAAATTAAAGGCAATCGGACCCGACAGTGATCCTTACTGCTTACCAAAGAACCAGTGGTCCAGCTCTTTCCCATTTTAGATGTGTTGTCTGTGTCTTAGCTTATTCAAGCTTTCTGCCACTTAGTGAGCGTAACTGCATTCTGTGACATTATGTGCATACCCTATATTAGTGTGACAGACAAACAATGCAGAACTTCAGTACAAAAATACAAAGTTAATTTATTGGTATAAGATACAAACATTCATATTTTCCTCCACTGGACATGGCAAAACATGCCCAACAACTCAACAAACATGGACTTCAATTACTTAATACTGATGGAAAACATCAGATATCAGAGACATTTTAGCTGTTTCCAGTACAATCCAACATCTTTCACAACTGGTGTGCATGTGTGATGACGAGTAATAACTTTTTATTAAGCTGATTTATTTGCTTTATTGTTTTAGGTTCTGGGAAGTTGTTTCTGAAATTACTAAAATACACAAAATGACAGTTTTTGTTTAAACAAGACACCAATTAAAAACTGATTTTTTTCTTGCAGCATTTTAAAATTTATGCTATCCTACATATTAAAACACTTAACTCTGTCATCACGTCACTCTGCATTAAACATAAATTTTCTTTTTACATTATACAAATATTATCTCAACTAGACCTTTGTTCATGCAACTTACTATGATTTACACAGATCTTGAACTGATCTGTTGTAAAATCTCAATGTAGTGCAATTAACTATGGTTGAACTAGGAGCTTTAATGAAAGACTGAAACGAAGAAAGTCCATCACAGTAAAGATATTACTGTTTTTTCAACTACAGTATGTAATTGGTAGAGGGCATCGTGTACTGTCTTCCTCTGCCTCTTCTCCTCGTCAGCAGCATCCATAGGTGCTACACAAAACCCCTCCTCCAATGACCTGCAGAGCTCCAGAAATCCAGCCCACATATATGCAAGGCCCAAGCTCTCCACTACCACCAGGTGCAGTCAGGGGGTTGTAGAATCCTGTGATGATGGTGTAAGCAGACCAGCTGACTGGAACAAGACACACAAGGCCTGCTAATATAAACATCGCAGCTCCAGCCCTGCCATAATTAGCTTTGGAACGCCAGTTGTGCCGACAGAAGTTGGTGCAGCGGACCCCGACCAAAGTGAGTCCGATTGCCACTACGCTGACAGCGATGGAGACGCAGATCAGAACCATGGAAATCTGCAGTTCCTTTGGTAAAGCCAGAAGGGATTGGTAGGGCAAACACTGCGAATGGCCTGTGCTCTGGATCACACAATTCATCCATAAACCTCTCCAGTAGACCTGAGCAGTGACGATGTTTGCCCCAATAAAGGCTGACATCTGCCACATGGGCAGTCCACAGATTAGGATGGTGCCGAGTAAGCCGAGGATTGCCAAACACACACCAGCTATCTGTGTCCACATTTTGCCAAATAAAAAAAACAAATCCAAGGCAGGTTTTTAAGTTTGCCACAAAGTCAGAGACAGCAACAAAATCCACTTTCAGTTGAGCTGAAGATTATTTTTACCACAAGCTTTCACTCGGCTGTAAAAGCTGCTGGTTGTGTTTTGCTTTAAGGTTTTGCACTACTGGTGTGAGCCGACGCTGCCACAGGGAGGGGACTCTGAGGATCAGGTTTCCTGCTTGTCCTGATTCCTGGTCACTTTGAATAAATAGGAGGAGAAGGCTCTTAACATCTATGAATGCATGAACTTTCTAACAGTTAAAGAAAAAAACTTCCTGTACACACTGACTTACTGGAGTAAATTTTTTAATCTCTAAACCACTTATAAGAATACCTTGAGTTTGGAATTTTCCACAGTTACTGTCATCACGAATAATGAAAAAAGCCAACAGTTATTCTGCTTCAACCTTTTCTAAAACCTTTTCTCTAAAGTTTAGTCTGATTCACACCTGCAGCCACAGTGCCACGCCAGCCATTCCAGAGTACTATAGAGAAGTTTTGAAATGTCAGGTGCGCAGGTGTAAATAATACATTTTATAAATGCTGACTTCCATTTTGTTGCTTCAGTTTCAGTGTCCTGTTATTGTGCATGCTGCCTTACTGTCACACCCCATGACTTACTGGGACACATGAATAACAAGGAGCCACTGTTGATTTTATTTGTAACACCTTTTGCTTTTCCTACTATGACAAAGCTCAGCGTGAGTTCAGCCAGGAAGTCTATCTTCATGTTTCTGTCATTCGCAACTCTTTCTCTCATACAGTCTCACTCTCTTCCTGCCTAGTGATGCGTTGGTTGTGAACGAGTCGGCTCTATGAGCTCTTTTAAGTGAACGACAGGAGCAGGCTGACACGATTTTGCCCCCCTCCCTGCAGAAAAGGAAAGCATGAAAATGAACAAATTGCACCTAATTGAAATTTACAGATGCTGTCTGTATAGAGTTGGGTAAATATTTATTAGCCATACTATTAAATTTTCATTAGGCTGGTTGTTTTTGTTCTACAACTAGGATAGTTATTCTTGACACATCACACTTTTAAACAATCAATATGACAGAATATATTTCAGTGTATCGCAGATAAAGAATCTTGCATATTTATTTCTTACAGCTCATTGTTTGACAAGCTAATGTAAGGGCAGTGACCAGCAGAAGGGGAACGGAGCCATAAGATCCAGCTCACTTTAAAGACCCGTAATTCCCATCATTAATCCTGCCCTCTAACAGCTGACTAGTGGCATTCACGCTTTAGTTTACCAATCAGATTTTGCTAAGGTCATTACAGCCAATCACGTAGTCACTATTAAGCTTTACAATCTGGGGGTGGGTTCCTGTACCACTATGTCCTCACCACCCCCTTTAAAAACCACATAATCAGGATGGGGTCTAATTACCAAAGACTCTTCACATTTCCCATATTCATTGTACATATGTCATCATTCACTCAAGATGAAGTCAGTGAAGTCACAGCTCTTCACTCAGGTTGCCTTTATTTCAAAATAAGGGCACTGTTAAACCACAGACTAAAAAAATATATAATCCAGTATTAACCAAACTAAATGCCTTTAAAGAACTAAATTGACAGAACAAAAATGATATTTCTTTTCCACCAAGATCATTTTGCCACATAATCTTGAAGTGGTTTGTCTACTCTAACGCAACCAACACATCACTAAAGCTTAACCTGTTTGATTTGTTTTAAAAGAAAGTGTTGAGAAAGTATTTAAGAACAATGAGCAAATGTTTAGCCAGTGTAGGTCAAAACGTATTTTCTTTATTATATATTAAAATAAAAGGTAAAGTGTTTAAAGACTGAAGTTTGTTCTAATGATCAAATGGTATGAACATTTTACATCACAATTATAGTGACCAAATTACATTATCAGTATTATTGCAGTGTTTAAATGTGCTAAAAAATGTTTAAAGAGTACTGAAACACACAAGGAAACCATTTCACCAAGTGTAATATTGAAAACCACAAATAAAATTAGCAGCACTATGTTTAGATAACCCCCCCATACCTTAAGTAGGCTAAACCTTATCAAATGTGCCTTAAAATGAAATGTTAAGCCCCATGCACAATTTAAATACAAATGAGTCTTGTGAGAGCCCAACGGACACAGGACATTACAGGAGTCTATTAGGTAGGAGTCAGCGTTTCACCTGAACTCGGATTTTTAGTGAACCAAATGTTGGTTCGGAGACTAAACGCAATAAAGTGTGCAGAGGGCATAGACTGAGCAAATGGAGTCTGAAGACACGACGCCAACAGCAGCAGAATTAACGTTAATGTTTTAACAGTATCGTTAGGTAACAACCCACTAACAAGTCACACAAACCAGGATACGGTCCTTCTTTCGAGAGTTCCCACATCATGCATTGAGCTAAAAGTTAACTCACCTGCATTCGCACTGGTGGTACGAAGATAACTCATAGGTTTAAGTGTTGCACCCTATCGCAGCGACTCGATGTTCCTTCAGCACTTCTAAAACAAAATACGATCACACTTCCGACATTCAGAAAAAAAAAAATTCTCTGGAGCGCTGTCACTACCTCCCGCCATGTTGTCACCGACCCAAAACAAACCCACGCTGCATGTTGCGCATGCGAAACTGGTGACTTAGTCTCTGCTTGGCTTGATGAAGTTTACCGCGCTAAAAAAATTGGAATTTTAACCACGGTTAAGTTCCAGTTCTATAGTCCATTGTTCACCCTCAGATAGAGGATTTTTTTGAAGGTTAGTGTAGTTACTGTTTGAAGTCAAGTTTAGACATGAACACTTCTACTCCAGCGGGTAGTCAAGAAAATAGTCTACCCAAAAAGTTTGCACTTTGTCAGAGATACTCAAATTCACTGCAGAACATGCAACAACACAAAAACCTAGTGATCATATGAATTTATTAAATGAGTCAGTAAGACACCTTGAAATCACACATTTAAGAGCATTAAGATATAAAAGACTTCAGTCCAGTTTCCTGTTGCAAGAGAAGGATGCACACTAAAAAAAAAAACAGGCATTTTAAACATAAGCTCCACTGGCTGCTGAGCGTGGGGCACAATATTTGACAGAGTATCCGCTATCCTTACGCTGTGGACACTGACAGCAGAGAAGCGCCCCGCCAATAAGCAGGAGTCCTGCTGTTCCCCAACCGATGAACAGCGATGCGCCGAGCTCCCGCCTCTGTCCGTCGGTCAAAAGGGGGTTGTAGAAGTCCCTGATGATAGTGTTAGCTGACCAGGACACAGGGATCAGGCACAGGATACCTCCAACGATGAAGAGCACGCCCGCAATGATTGCTACCTTGCTCTTGGCCTCTTCATCGTCAATGCAGTTGGTGCACTTTCCCCCTGCGACAGCAAGCAGGATTCCCATGAAGACAACCAAGATCGAGATCACAACCAGGGCACGGGCTGCCTGCAAGTCCTGGGGTAGAGCCAGCATGGAGTCGTAGACCTTGCACTGCATCTGTCCGGTGCTCTGCATCACACAGTTCATCCACAGGCCCTCCCAGAAGGTCTGCGCTGTCACAATGTTGTTTCCAATGAAAGCAGACACCTTCCACATGGGCAAGGCGCAGATGACAATGTCCCCCACAAAGCCAATGGCTGCCAGAAAGATGGCCAAGATCTGAAGCCCTGC
>NC_060172.1:18642260-18693027 GCF_021292245.1 Micropterus dolomieu | reverse complement strand
ACAGGCATTTTAAACATAAGCTCCACTGGCTGCTGAGCGTGGGGCACAATATTTGACAGAGTATCCGCTATCCTTACGCTGTGGACACTGACAGCAGAGAAGCGCCCCGCCAATAAGCAGGAGTCCTGCTGTTCCCCAACCGATGAACAGCGATGCGCCGAGCTCCCGCCTCTGTCCGTCGGTCAAAAGGGGGTTGTAGAAGTCCCTGATGATAGTGTTAGCTGACCAGGACACAGGGATCAGGCACAGGATACCTCCAACGATGAAGAGCACGCCCGCAATGATTGCTACCTTGCTCTTGGCCTCTTCATCGTCAATGCAGTTGGTGCACTTTCCCCCTGCGACAGCAAGCAGGATTCCCATGAAGACAACCAAGATCGAGATCACAACCAGGGCACGGGCTGCCTGCAAGTCCTGGGGTAGAGCCAGCATGGAGTCGTAGACCTTGCACTGCATCTGTCCGGTGCTCTGCATCACACAGTTCATCCACAGGCCCTCCCAGAAGGTCTGCGCTGTCACAATGTTGTTTCCAATGAAAGCAGACACCTTCCACATGGGCAAGGCGCAGATGACAATGTCCCCCACAAAGCCAATGGCTGCCAGAAAGATGGCCAAGATCTGAAGCCCTGCAGCTGCCATAATTTGCTCACGTTGTGCAGAAGTGGTGTGACTTAGCTACGCCAGCAACACAATACCGTATGGGCCTAAAAGCCTTGTTTTGTACCTACAGCTTTTATACCCACATGGTCGGCTGTGATTTCTCCTGATTGGTTGTTCCAAATTATTCAAACTCAAAACACCTGTGGTCATTAACTTAGTCCTGTAGTGGCAAACACCAACTTATTTAGAAATAGAAATGAACACATTTTGAAATACTTTTACCAATTTACATTCACGTTTTGTTTATTTATCTGAATTATGATCTATTGTTTATTATTAGTCTCTTCAAATCACAGCCACGCTGTTTCTTCCTTTCTTAAGTGTATGTGTTATTTTAAATATTTTTATTTTCGTAGTGTCTCGTGTTTTTTTCTCTTGATTTATTTAATAACTGATGTCTCATGTATTTCCAAATGTGGCTTTTGTGAATTGGCTCAATTTCAAGTCTGACTTTCATGGGAAGAAATAAAACATTGAGGGATGTATTGTCACATTTATTTTTATTGTCGAGTGCAATATTCTACATTTTGAAGTGTCTCTAAAGACCATGATAAACATGAGATTTCATTGGTGACTGCCTGCTTACCACCTTACTTCATGTTCTGTTACCAGTGCAGCAATCAAGCTGAGTGATTTCACCTGTGCTAATTAGCCAGTGATTCTCAGCTGACCTTATGGGTTTGCTTGTTTTTACTGTTTGGTGAGTTGGTGTGCTTGTGCCAAACATCCATATTAAAATAGTTAAATGAACAAACATGTAAAAATGTGACAAATACTCCCAGAGTGATTCCATGGAGAGTAAATATTAGATAATATTAGAATTTACAATCTTTAGATATAGATCTGTCAAGACAGCAACAGTTACTCACATCACTTCCTCTTTAGTGGTTTTGCCTGCAAAATAAAAGTGTGAGAACGTATTTTGCAGCAATGTCTTATTTTGAGTTTAATTGAGAGCTTTTACTTTGAAAACTTCTGAACAACATTAAAAATAGTCAGTAGCCTGTTTACAAACCTCTGAAAAATCCGTCAGAAAACGTGATTCTCCTCTTCTCCCTGGAGATACTGGGAAAATAAAAGTGTCCGTAGTTTGATGGATGCGGATCAAGCACCGTAACACACACACTGCAGCGCATGCTGTATTGTGAGACAGCAGCTTCATAATCAATTTGTTGCAGAGGGGCGAAAAAAAAATTCTCCCAACAAGGGATCAAACATGCAACCTTCTGGGTGAGAGTCCTACACTTTATCTACAGGGCTAACCAAACACTGTAACAATTAGTTTAAATAGTATTTGTTATATTCTCACCCACCATCTAATGGATTAAAAGATTGCTCCCATGCAAAACTTATTTGCCGACCCCTGCTGTGTCGGAAATCACCACTCATTCACGACTCCCTGTGTAGGGCGTTGTAAAGGACTATATAGTGAGCTCACCCACATAATAAAAACACTGCGGGACACTACTCCAATCATTATTTCGGTGCAGTTAATTACGTCATTGGCATCGGACAATCAGTTGGTGGACTTTTTAAAATCAGCGCAATGCATGATGGTCTATAGGGTTTGGTTAGTGATCATCGGTTGTACACCAGTTTTCAAAATGCATTTTGGGGATACTTTTGAATGGACTATTAAAAAGGTATAATTCTCACTACACATTTGGACAGCACCACAAAATGGTGAACTCACTATATAGTGAGTGATTTCAGACAGTCCATTTTACTGCTTATTCTTTGAACTTACATTTCTAAGGTGATGAGTGTCTACACTGCCAGAATGTTACATGAAAACGAACAGTGACAAAACATGCTCTGTATGTACACTTTCAGCTAGAAACATGGTGGCGTAATATGGTGACATCCATGGGAGGGGGAGGACCCGCAGTTCTGTAGATACAAGTGTCTCATGCTAAGGTAGTAAAAACATAACAGTTCATTATGTAAGGCCTTAATAAGTCACTGAAAACCATTATGATATATTGCATTTCTGTTAAACCCTCAGAAGGTTTATAGACTAACTGTAGTCATTAAGTCAGACCAAGTTTTATTACAGATTCCCCTCCAATAGCCTTTACATTTAAAAATCATAAGTCACAAAATGCTTCATAAATCTAATATACATCTCTGTAGAGTTGTAACTGTAGGGGCAGGGAAGTTAATTTGAGCATGCTGATTTCCTGAACCAGCATAGGGAAAGGAAAGCAAGTGTTTATCTACAGGTCTGAATCCATTGAAAACAGGCTTACTGCATGCATAAGCCTCACATAATCCTGTGAATTTTGAATTGTTAAGTAGGCTAGTTTAAACCCACTAGAGACCCTTAACCATCACTGAAAAAAAAAAAAAAAACCCCACACTCAGATCACTAGGATTTTAAATTTATTAAAAGTCAATAAGACACATTGAAATCACACATTTAAGAGCATTAAGATATAAAAGACTTCAGTCCAGTTTCCTGTTGCAAGAGAAGGATGCACACTAAAAAAAAAAAAAAGACAGGCATTTTAAACATAAGCTCCACTGGCTGCTGAGCGTGGGGCACAATATTTGACAGAGTATCCGCTATCCTTACGCTGTGGACACTGACAGCAGAGAAGCGCCCCGCCAATAAGCAGGAGTCCTGCTGTTCCCCAACCGATGAACAGCGATGCGCCGAGCTCCCGCCTCTGTCCGTCGGTCAAAAGGGGGTTGTAGAAGTCCCTGATGATAGTGTTAGCTGACCAGGACACAGGGATCAGGCACAGGATACCTCCAACGATGAAGAGCACGCCCGCAATGATTGCTACCTTGCTCTTGGCCTCTTCATCGTCAATGCAGTTGGTGCACTTTCCCCCTGCGACAGCAAGCAGGATTCCCATGAAGACAACCAAGATCGAGATCACAACCAGGGCACGGGCTGCCTGCAAGTCCTGGGGTAGAGCCAGCATGGAGTCGTAGACCTTGCACTGCATCTGTCCGGTGCTCTGCATCACACAGTTCATCCACAGGCCCTCCCAGAAGGTCTGCGCTGTCACAATGTTGTTTCCAATGAAAGCAGACACCTTCCACATGGGCAAGGCGCAGATGACAATGTCCCCCACAAAGCCAATGGCTGCCAGAAAGATGGCCAAGATCTGAAGCCCTGCCGCTGCCATAATTTGCTCACGTTGTGCAGAAGTGGTGTGACTTAGCTGCGCCAGCAACACAATACCATATGGGCCTAAAAGCCTTGTTTTGTACCTACAGCTTTTATACCCACATGGTCGGCTGTGATTTCTCCTGATTGGTTGTTCCAAATTATTCAAACTCAAAACACCTGTGGTCATTAACTTAGTCCTGTAGTGGCAAACACCAACTTATTTAGAAATAGAACACATTTTGAAATACCTTTACCAATTTACATTCACGTTTTGTTTATTTATCTGAATTATGATCTATTGTTTATTATTAGTCTCTTCAAATCACAGCCACGCTGTTTCTTCCTTTTTTATGTGTACATGTGTTATTTTAAATATATTGTCTTTATTTAAATTGTGGGGTTTTTTCTTGATTTATTTAATAACTGATGTCTCAGGTACATTTCTAAATGTGGCTTTTGTGAATTGGCTCATTTGCAAGTCTGACTATAATGGGAAGAAATAAAACACTGAGGGATCTATTGTCACATTTATTTTTTGTGCCAAGTGCAACATTCTGCAATATGCACCAACACTACAATTTTTTCCCGTTTTACATTTTGAAGTGTCTCTAAAGACCATGATAAACATGAGATTTCATTGGTGACTGCCTGCTTACCACCTTACTTCATGTTCTGTTACCAGTGCAGCAATCAAGCTGAGTGATTTCACCTGTGCTAATTAGCCAGTGATTCTCAGCTGACCTTATGGGTTTGCTTGTTTTTACCGTTTATTGAGTTGGTGTGCTTGTGCCAAACGTCAAAGTTTTTAAACAAAAAAGAAAGTAAAAATGTGACTAATATTCCCAGAGATATTCAGTGGAGAGTAATATATTGTATAGATGTCAGTCTTTTACCCAATAAAAATAGCACATTAAGTTTTTATGCATTAAGCTTTGAGTTAACTGGGTTCTATAAAACAGAATTAAATGTAACAGTGATGAATTACAGCCTCCACCACATTGGTTCCCAAGCGTTTTTACTCTTGGCTGGCTGCTCCATCAAATGTCCTAAAGTAGTCCTTCATTGACATCTTTAGTTCATCATCACCCAAATGTCCATCCATCCATCGTCAACCGCTTATCCTGTGTACAGGGTCGCGGGGGGCTGGAGCGAATCCCAGCTGACATCGGGTGCAAGGCGGGGTACACCCTGGACAGGTCGCCAGTCCATCGCAGGGCCACATCACCCAAATGTGTTTATTTAAATTAATTTTAAACTGTTTTTTGTTCAACTGGATTTGTTACAATGATTTTTTAATACAAGACACAATGATACTTGATTTGTCAAGGGTTTACCTCTTTCCTTAAAGTAGGTTTAGTCAATTTTCCAATTGTACTACTATGACTTGGTGGAGCTGGTGGTTTCAACCATTTTTAGCTACGTCATTGTACTGGGGATGGTAATGTCAATCTGCTAGTTAGTCCACCACTTTGGTCCAAACAGAAATATCAAATGTTAAATGAATTGTTGTGATGTATTGCAGACATTCATGTTCTCCAGAGGACGAATCCTACTGACTCTGGTGTTCCCCTGACCTTATCTCTTGCAGGTCAAGGTTTTCACTTATGCAGTGAACTATCTCAACATCTAGCAGATGGATTGGCACGATTTTTTGGTACAGATATTCACCATTTCCAGACAATTAATCCCGAAGACTAATTTGACTTTTCCTCTAGCAACACATTTGGACAAATTTTCATTTGTCTGATTCTTTGGTTTGTCACTACATATTTGCTAAACTAATGACATTCACATCAGCCAGTTGTGCTCTGTGTGTAGTGCTAATCATGATATATAGATATTTAACATTATGGTTAACATTAGCATACTAATTGTTATTGTGCAAATGTTAGCACACTGACTTTAGCACTTATCTTAAAACACAGTAAATCCAGCCTCATGTTGCAGACGCTTGGTCTTTGTTCGTGTCTATGAAGATTCTCAGTCATCCTGGTCATAGTTATCCAACGAAGGTTAAAGTCAAGGGCAACTGGACTTGGTTGAAGATACTGGAGGACGTTTTGTCCCTCATCCAAAGGTCTTCTTCAGTTCCGTTGGTCTTTTTTCATGACTTTTCTATTTTATTTTTTTTCTGATCGCTTGTTAATTAGTTTAGACAAACTGTAGCATGTGGTGTTATAAAATTAGCTGGTAGTTTATTGCTTATTGTGACAGTAACTTATATAAGATATCTGTTAAAAAGGCCAACAACACATGGAACCTTCCACCCCCTATCTTCAAGTGGTACTTTCCGTCCTCCTCTTAGAGTGGTATGTTCCGTCTGCCCAGTGCAGTTCACACGATCATGGAGAGTTCTGAGAGTTCCAATTAAGTTACAAAAAGAGTGTTAATCCATTTATTTCCAACTGTTGTGTGCATCCATTGAACTGACCACACACACACACACATCTACCACAATTTGGCAATAAAGCAGTCTTAACTGGAAATTCTGGACTATTTTGTGACTTGACTCAGTAGTGGGTGGTGATTTCCTGAACCCAAGTATTGTGAAAAGCCACCGTCAGCTCATCTCTTTCTTTCAATATTGTTTGGGGATACATCTTTATTTTATTATAATTATGCTCAGTTATAGCCTACTTCAGAAACCATTATTGTTTGATATGTATGGTTTGCAAAAAACTTGAGGACCTTAATGTAGCAACTTATTTTAAATACTGTAGAACATTTAAAGTTAATGTTATCGCAGTACGTCTGTTCCATGACGTTATAGTTTCATGTTTCAACATTTCACACTTACTGTAAGCTTTTGACTGAACCACACTCTTTTCTTTGTTAGAGCTCTGGTGGAGGACCAGAGGGCCTCTTTGTGTGAGAGAAAGACCTCTGAACTCAAAGGCAGCATGATGGATGTTTATATCGGAGCAATAAAGTCAAAGCCCGCCCAAAGGAGGGGCTACTCAGGGCATCTGTGGGTCATATAAAGGTGCCCCACAGTCTAGTTGGCAGCCCACTGAAGTACTGAGACAGAGCAAGAGAGAGAAGGAACACCACCAAACAGCAATGGCATCTTTAGGATTGCAGATTTTGGGCATCGGGCTGGCAGTGCTTGGATGGATTGGAAACATACTGATCTGTATGCTGCCCCTGTGGAAGGTGTCTGCTTTCATTGGGAACAACATCGTGGTGGCTCAGACCATCTGGGAAGGACTGTGGATGACCTGTGTGGTGCAGAGCACGGGTCAGATGCAGTGCAAGGTCTATGACTCCCTGCTGGCTCTGCCTCCGGACCTCCAGGCGGCTCGGGCTATGGTGGTCATCGCCATCCTGTTCTCTCTGTTTGGCTTGCTGCTTTCTGTGGTCGGAGGGAAATGCACCACCTGCATTGGGGATAAGGTGGCAAAAGCCAGAGTGGCCATCTCCGCAGGTGTTTTCTTCATCCTGAGTGGGGCTCTGTGTCTGGTGACTGTGTCTCTGCCTGCTAACACTATCATAAAGGACTTCTACAACCCCATGGTTCCTGATGCGCAGAGGAGGGAGTTGGGTGCATGTTTGTACATGGGCTGGGGAGCATCAGGACTGCTGCTGATCGGTGGTGCTCTTCTCTGCTGTCAGTGCCCGTCAGGAGGAGACCGCTATAATGGAGCAAAGTACTCTGCACCTAAATCTGCAACACCTGGGAAGGAGTTTGTCTGAGTTGCTGTATTACATGAGAAGCAGCGCCCTTTGAGAAGCACTTGACTTTACATACAAACCTGCTTATCTAGTCGTGATTTTCGTTGTGACTAACATTTTTTTTACTAACACACTGCAGCCTTCTGAAATATACAACTCTAAAGTATGTGCCATGTTACAATAATGTAAATGGAGTTAGGATTGCAGTATAATCCATTTTTTCTTTTTTCACATTGTTTTATGTTGTAATTTCAATATTAAATCAGTCTGGCTCAGACTCCTGTGATGTTTTTATATTTCTTTTTGCAACATAAGCACTTCATGTATTTGTCATATGAGACTTATTTTCCATTTTCATTTTGTTTTTTATTCAAACATTAAACAGTATTTGTTGTCAACAACATTTTTTTTAATAGAACAACACACATTTACTGAGCAAAAAGTTGAGATTCTTCCCTTGAGAACTATTATTTTATGCTACATTTCAGAGGGAAATATTTCACTCTTATTACTCAGTTTGACAGCCATAGTTAATAGTTACCTTAAAGATTAAGATTTTATGCACAAAACATGATTTAGGTCAATAGGGTCTACAGATAGAAGGCATAGTATGCTGTACAGACTGTAAACTGGACTATTTAAATTAGTTAAATTTCCACATTATCAGTGTAAGTAATACAATATTATTATAATATAACACTGACTGTTTGGTATACAGAGTACTTTTAAATTTTGTTGATAATACTTCTGTATTTTTACTTGCTTAAAGTGTAACTAAACCCCCAAATTCTGCTAGCTCCCTTCCTCCCAGCATATTTTAAAAATGCAGAGGGCCGCACAGGGCAACCATAGTGTGGCATTATTTGCTGAGTTTAAAATTACAGATATCCGCGCTAGTGATGTCACTAAAAACAACACTCAACTTGTCACACATACTAAATAACAATTGCTGAAATCTGTGATTCACTTTTGACTATTCCAAATAATAGTTGCATATATCTCAACATTATTATGACTAGTCTGGATTGTTGTGCATGACGTTGCTCATGTGAGGTTGAATATTGGCCCAGCAAAGCATTTGAACCTTAGCAAAAGCACTGGCGTTTGCCGTTGTGGATAAGTTAGAAAATCCCATAAAATAGAAAGAACATATCATCAAGGAATTTGTGGCAAATGAGAGCTTTGTTAACTACAGAGTTGTGGTAAAAAATGTTCAACTTTTAACAGAGATGAGAATAAAGCAAACTGGCTCACGTGTAAGCTACTTTCATCATCTGCTCTGGAAAAAATAATGTGGCTCCCGCCTCCCACATCTTGCTGTAGCTTCTGATGAAATAACAGAAATCCTCAACGTCATTTCGCCCAATAAAAACTCAAATTCATGATATCTGTAATTACATTTTGACTATAATGATAATCAAAATTAATTTCAAAATATAAAATATATAAGTTATAACTTAATTCAAAAATGGCCGTGTAGATATCTTAAATTTAGGGGAATTAAATAACTTGAACTGGAATAACAACTAGCCATTATTCAATTGCAGATATCCGCAATGTCTGCAAAGGAATATCTGTAATGAGAAACCCCACACACCAGTAGTTTGAATCTTATTGGTCACAATGTAATTACTGATATCTTTAATTAGAGCTTTGACTAGGCAAAACTGTTCTTGATATCAATCATTAATATACAGTCTAGCTAAAAAATGTTAAATGGGATTGCCATAGTCACCGACCAGAGCGACAGAGACCACTCAGCATAGCAGGAGCTGGTAGTCATAGTTAACCAGTCTTGGGCAGCTGCTGTCAGGCTCTCTGTGTGCGCTCTGGAAACACAGAATCCGCTGGAGATTTGACAGTCACTAAAAGCAAATTCATCCTGGCTTTTAGTTTTTATTTGGTACTTGTGTTGAGCTACCAGCTCAGGCTCTCTGGTGTGTGTGTGTGTGTGTGTGTGTGTGTGTGTGTATCTTTGAATATGCTGGACTGTTCAGAAAATTTGATATATGGCTGTATTGTGAAATCAATTAAAGTGCAAAAATGTGTTTGACTAACAAACTGTCTAAAATAGCAAACTAACCTACAAAATATTGTAAGTATAACCACAACTATGAAATTTACACCAAAATCATCTATGCTAACAGTACAATTTAACAACTCAGTCCATACAATTCATTCAATCCACCCGTCTATATTACTCCTCTCCACAGTCTGCAGGGTTAAGGGGGACATTGGTTTTATATACAGCGTTGGGGATGGCAAATAACCTGCCACCGGATCAGCCAACAGCAAAATTCAATTGCATTATTCAGGTTTCAAGTAGAGTGCAGCTGCTGTGCATATTTATAGCACAATATGTAGAATTCAAGTACTTTGTACTGAAATGTCACGATTTGGACCTGAATCTGTCAACATTACTACTAAATATATTTGTTTTCTGTTGAAATTAGTGGTTTGGGGGTTTACTTCCCCTTTAAGTAAGAAACATTTTTTATGCAATTTTACTTGCTAATTAACTATTTGTACATTGTAGTATTGTCACTTTTTCCTAAGTAAAATATCTTAATACTTCCTCCTCGACTAGCCTGCTCTCATCTGAGTCTCCAAAATGGACAGTGAAAAAGTACTGAGGTCTGTTGTTTTTCTTGTCAGACTAGTTTCAACTGAAAATGTCTGTAAAGAAAAAGAAAACCATTAAAGAGGTTTAGGATATATCAACCTGACAAGACTTGGCAGATGTGCTCTTACTGGCCAAAGTGTAAATATCCATTCTTTGGAAAAAGAAAACAGTTCCTTAGCAACATGAATCCAACCATACACAGGGCACTGTTGTCTCTGGCGGTGACATCCATTTTACTCCAGACAGAAACTGTAAATAATCTTAATACAAGGGCAGTCGGTTACAGCATAGCAAACACCTCAACCAGATACAGTAAATTCTCAGGAGTCTACTCCCCTGAATTCCTGAAAGCCTTATCACAAGTGGTTATTGTAAGTTCAGTTTCAGTTTTATTACAGTGTGTCTCAAGGTGCAGAGTGAACGTGAGAAAGGAAGACGTCAAGAACAGTATGAACAAAGAAGCTTTATTTCTGAGTTTTAAAAGACAATTGAAAGTCCAGCAATGGTAACTATATCATTTTACAGTTGAACAAAAAAAACATGAGCTTTTGAAAAATATTCATTCATCCAAAATGTTTGGTTATCACAACTTCTCTGGGCAGTAGTCTATACAATAATTGATATAAGTAGAGTATTCAGATTTAGTGCATCACAAGTCTCAGTCATCATGAATAAAACAACAACTACTAGTATTATGTTACAGGTTTCAAGTCTTTGGATTTACAATACAGGAAATGTTTATTTTTAGAAAAAGAAGATCTTAGAAAAATATTTCCATGTGAAAACTGACAGGGACACATTTCATCAAGGGTTAAAAAAGTGCAAACACAAGCAAACAAACCACCAGACAATCTACCTCACTGTGCTGTCTTTTGTTAATTTAATTCTCCAAATTATTAATTGAGTTTAAAAAATAATTCAAATTCAGAGGAGTTTTCCCTAATTTACTTCTTGCTTTTGTCAGCCACAATATTTTGAACTTTTTTCAGACTGCAGGCATTTCTGCCTCTGGAGCTGAGGGCCACCCACCCTGAGTCTTGGTTCTCGAGGTTTATGCTGATTAAAAGGGAATTTTTCCTTTCCACTAGCTGTGTTTCCATCAACGTTTTTTTAAGTGCATTTTGAAGCATCGCACTAGAAAATGTTGAGGTGGTTTTTGCCTTTGTCGAAAAAAAGTTAATGTTAATATTAATAAGTTCTGATGTGCAAACTTGGAACTCACGTCTGATCAGCTGTTTCTGCTGTGAGCGTCTTGCTGGATATTCCCATAACGTGCGGAGACATGGCTGGTAGCAATTTGCCCGCTTGAAATACATCCCTGAAGATCTCTCTCTGTTTTTTGAGATCAGTGGCCATTAGTTCTATGCAACTGATTTTGTTTCTGGTTTGGAACCCATACGTCTTGTTTATTACAGCCATTTGTAACGTCAACTACTGACGTAACTACGCTTGCCATAGCCTGGTTTATTCGCTCAAAACCAGCTGATGGAAAGACACACATTTTTTGCATTTCCTTTTTTTATTTCAAAAGTCCGAAAGTCCGCTTAGAATTCACATGACAATTGGATAGAAACATGGCTAATGTCGCTAAGTGCTTGCTCATGATGGGAATTGTTGGGTAATATTATGTAGAGTACGGTCTTGACCTGCTCTATATGACAAGTGCAATGGCAAGTGTGTGAATAGTTATAAATCAGCACTGTATAAATACAGTTGAATTTAATTGCATTTCACTGATTGATGATTGAACATTTTATAATCTTTTGCTGCAGTTCCATCCCAAACACTCATACATAGTCCGCAACAGAAAATGCTCTTGCAGGGGCAAACTTGGCAGCTGTATAGGGTCTACTTTCTTGTGGGGGGCAGTTGTTGCAGAGCAGACCTCCTCCCAGCAGCAGCAGCCCAGCGGAGCTCCAGCCGATGTAAAGTGCAGCCCCGAGCTCCCTCTTCTGAGCCTTGATCATCATGGGGTTATAAAAGTCCAAGATTGTTGTATGAGCTGACCACGAGACTGGGATCATGATCAGCAAGGCAGCTATTATGAAGATCACTCCAGACACGATGCAGGCTTTGGCTTTGGCCACTTCGTCCTCCATGCAGTTAGTGCACTTTCCTCCAACCACAGCCATGAAGACACCAAACACCCCGACGATCACAGAGATGATCACCATGGCCCTGGCGGCCTGCAGTTCTTGAGTGAGAGCTAGCATGGAGTCGTACACCTGACACTGCATCTGGCCTGTGCTCTGGACAACGCAGCTCATCCACAAGCCTTCCCAGATCACCTGGACGGTGAGGATGTTAATCTCGATAAAAGTGGCAACTCTCCACATAGGCAAAGCACAGGCGATGATGGTGCCCATCCAGCCGATGAAGGCGAGCAGCACACCCATGATCTGGAGGCCCTGAGAAGACATGTTGACACTGCTGAAGCCAGAGCACAACTTCTACACAAGAAACCAGGTAAAGGAAAAGGTCACTGTTTTAGTGATGCTCACTAGATTAAAAACAAAGATTAAAAACACAACAGGGGTTCTCATATACTCCACTCCCACACTAGCTTTGCTTGGCTCTGATGCTCTGAGGTCTGAGAAATTATCTACGTCCCATTGTGGTTCAAACTTTCAGGGTGGAGTTTCTGTGCTCCCAGACAAAAGGGAAAACTGAGACCTGATATCTGATATCTCGATCTCTGGTCATTGTTCCCACACATACAAGCTTTATTACCTAAAGTAAGTTTTCAAGACTGGGAACAATGCTCCAGATCCCACCTGCACTGCACACACACAAACACACAGACCCACTCACACAGGTCAAGCCTTGAGCCAACAAAAACTTAAGAGTCTGGGTCAGCTAAAAACACTTATCTGTCCTTTATACACAAAGAAATCATGCAAAGGAACAAACAGATCAATAGTTTGTTCCTAGAATCAGCAGTAGCCCCGCCTTGTCGCAAGTTCCTGTTTTACTGGAACTGACCCCAGGCTCCTGTTTCTAAAGAACAGACAGTTAGGGCAAGGTGTAGGGAACAATTTCTGCTGTCTGGCACTTTTAACATATAGCAAGGGAGTGTAAGACAAGGTCAGCAGTTTAAAACACATTTTCCATTGCAAATTACAATTCAAGCTGATAAACCTGTCTATCTAAGACATGCAGTGTTGTATTATAGGAACTATTAGCATGTTCAATTAAGTGTCTTTAATAATAGTAAAAGATCAAAGCAAAGGGATATGAATATTTCCTGGCATTTTAATATTTAATCTCTTAACAGATGAAAAACTGGTTCTGTAAGTCCATATAAAGTACCGACACCTTTGACTGTAGGCTCACAGTTTGAACAAAGACCAGTTTTATTTCTGCCACACCTAAACCTGATCTACTGGAAAGTCACACAATACATTCTTCTCAAATGCTGTGGAAAGGATCCTTGTTTTGACTGTAATGCAGCGGTGACATTTACACATCACTAAATGTGTAAAAAGTACAATAATAATAACAGTATAATAAGTATAATAAGTTAATTTGAATAATATGTTGATTTCTCCCTTTTGAAAACCACTGAATGAATCATGCTGAACACAGCTGCTGTGTGAAAATAAAAAGCAAGCACAAGTCATCTCGTATTTGTATTCAAATGTTTATTTACAGTAAAACACATAGTTCATAATATCAACCCACAACATTTTCAGCAGTAGAATATTTAGACAACTTACGATAAAACATATACAGGAAACTTTGTTAACATATAAAGTTGAATGTCCTGTTTTGGGCGTGGCACCTTTCATGCTATTTATTCCCTCTCCTGAGGAGTAAAACTCAGGAATATGTTTTGGTCAACTAACATCTTCAAATATCAACATTCACAACCCAGTAGCACCAGTGCACCTGTCCCAGTAAACATTGTTTTGTGGACGCTATTATCTGAGTCCTGGATCTGTTTCAGACATGTTATTTCCCGGACCTTGGTGCTGAGACATCAGATCTGGCAGCTTTGTACTTTGCAGTGTAGGCGCTTTCATCCTTAGGGGGGCAGCTGCAGCAAAGCATCCCCCCTCCGATTAGCATCAAAGCAGCCGCCCCCCAACCAATGTAAAGCGCAGCACCCAGCTCTCTCTTCTGTGCAGCGTTAAGCAGCGGGTTGTAGAAGTCTTGGATGACGGTGTTGGCTGTCCAGCAGACAGGGACGAGGCAGAGGACCCCAGCTATGATGAACATAACTCCAGAGCAAACGCCCACCTTGGCCTTGGACGTCTCATCCTCCACACAGTTGGTGCATTTCCCCCCAGCTACAGACAGCAGGATAGCCAGAATGCCCACCACAATAGAAATGATGGTCAGGGCCCGGGCAGCCTGGAGGTCAGAGCTGAGGGCCAGCATGGAGTCGTAGATCTTACACTGCATTTGGCCTGTGCTCTGGACCACACAGTTCATCCAAATACCTTCCCAGATGGTCTGCGCGGTTACAATGTTGCTCCCAATAAAAGCAGTGACCTTCCACATGGGAAGTGCGCACACAAGGATGACTCCAATCCAGCCCAGCATCCCCAGGGCAGAACCCAGAATTTGTAACCCAGCAGACACCATCGTGGACAGCCAAATTCTTCTTCAAAACTTTGTCCTCTTTTCAAACGTGATTTGAATGTTCTCTCTGTATAATGTAATTCCTCTCTTGCAGTGCCTGTGTGTTGTTAATTTCCTTCTGTGATGGAGGCAAGTCCTCTGTCAGGTGAGTGCTGAATGGGAGAGTATTGGGAGGAGACCAGGTACATAAGATCTCTTCTCTGAAAAAGGAGGGGCCTAGGACGAAAACTGCTCACCGTCATTAGTCTTTGTTCTTCTGGTCCATCCCCAAACTCCACAAACCCATAACCTGTTTACCCTCCTCCAACCATCCGTTTAACAAGGAAACCATGTGAGACTGCTTTGCATGTAACACCACATGCATGATAAAACACTCAATACAATATAAGGATCTTATTCAAGAAAAGGTGATAGTAACAGAAAATGTTTTTGCACACCTTTCTTTTCCTCTTCCCCATCTCCAGTTGGAGTAACATCCTGAGTGAGCGATGACTCAGCCTGTTTTGCATGACAGTACCTCAAACAGGAACTTCACTCTGACCAAATATGGTCTTGTGTTCAGTGACTTTGATGTATGACACCCAAACTATGGATGACAAGCCACTGCAGTCAAAATAGACATCCAAAATGTCCTCACGCAACTGTTTAAATTCTTTGCCAAAGACGAACCCAAGCGTGGATGGGCTTAGCCCACAAAGCACTTTGGTTAAAGTTTGGTAAAGATTGTGGTTCCAAATAAATGTTAACGTTCTTCTGTTACACTATCAGTGAAGAGTCATCATAATAGCTTTTTCAACTGCGCTGGTTAAATTTACACAG
Organism: Micropterus dolomieu; assembly: GCF_021292245.1. NCBI lineage: Eukaryota > Metazoa > Chordata > Actinopteri > Centrarchiformes > Centrarchidae > Micropterus > Micropterus dolomieu. Next base: position 18,677,548 of record NC_060172.1, on the reverse strand, counting down.
TGCCCTGGGCACTGGAGTTATTTTAGCCATGGTAGCAACTTGTCCCCAAAGATAGTCCCGCCCTAAAGCATACTCTATACTTTATGGTCTATTTTCCTCTAAATTGGACCATCATTTACTAAATTAACATCATGCTGTATTAAAGAAGATATGAAACTAGCGATTGAGACCATTAAGTGTAAAGGAAAGTGCTTGCTGAAGTAATAAATCCAGTGAGAAATAGGGTCATTTTACCAGTATTTCTAATTGAACCAGACTTCTTTTTGCAACCCGAGGAATCACCCCCTGCCGGCTGTTCAATAGAATGCAGGTTTAAGGGACTTTCGCGTTGGCCTCAATTTTCAGAGGTTCCCACTTGTCCACAAGCCAGGTAGTTAAGGTAGCCAAATATCTAATCAACCTAATCAACTCGTCTTTCTCTCTCCTCTGACTCAGCCTAGCTGCCCTGCTTGTTCAGTTTGCTTGAGATTGTATTCCTAAAAAATGGCAGCTTTTTACTTGAAAATGAGACTGGAAACCAAACTCCAAAATAAATCACAATCTTTCCACCTCTCTTGAAACTGACCTTCAGGTTAACCTTTCTTTGAGGTTTAGAAGGGGACATGTAAGTTTCAGGTACAGTAAATCAAAGTGCTGTTGATCACAGCTTGTGTTCATTTTGCACAACTTGTTAAAAGTTTAATTTGAAGAGCATTTTTATGCTCTGACCTGATAACAGTAACAGACTGGACAAACTAAAATATCATTTTGTAGGCCAGATGTAATTCTAAGAATGTGAAATTGTCTTGTAGGCTGAATCTGGACCCTGGTAGTTTGAAACCCCTGATCTATAGTCACATTTCACTTTTTGCTGTCTTTCATTAATTTCATCTACACACACACAAACTAATCTCAAGAACATGATAAATGACAGCTTCAAAGAAATAAACAGTTTGTTGAGGCGGTAAACTATACTGGAAAAAAGAGCACATTGAAGAAGTTTGCCCTCAGAGCTTTCTGCCAGAAAGCCTAACTACTTAGTTAGGTTTAGGCATCAAAACTAATAATATAATAAAACTTAAAGTTAAATTCACCTCAGGACACCATCTTAAACAACAGAAAATATATTTAATTATCTAATTCAGTCTCATAGAAGATCCTATACTGTCACTTTGTAATTCCGGTTCATAATTAAATTAATAACTATAACAAAATTACTGTTAATACATTATTAGATAGTGGGTCAAAGGATTTGGAGTTCTACACAGAAGAGGCGATATATTAATTCGTATGCAACATTAAAGAGAAACCAGCATGAATATACACACAAGCATTTATTTAATCAGATAAACCAAGGAAGAAATAAACACGATTAAACTAACTAAAAAGCACTGAACTAGAGAACAAAAAGATGCGTGTGTGTGTGTGTGTGTGTGTGTGTGTGTGTGTGTGTGTGTGTCTTTGTCTCTTTGTTCTGAACAGCTGTGGTTACATTATAATCTCACGTTAACAATAAAACCTCATCAAAAAAACACATCAGTGTACTTTGACTAAAAGCTATACACAGTGCTGTGCTTAGCCAAGTAATATTACAGTTATGTGCAAACTATGTGAAGCTCTAAAGTGCCCAGTTACATTACCAGTCTATAACGGAAGAAAGTTGTTTTAACGTGCTAGTTGTTAGCTGGCAGGTCCATTGTGGATTCAGCCAGGCGGGGAAGAATTGTGGTTAGCCAGCAGTTAACTTAAGCAGGACTTACTCCTGCTTGCTGCTGGAAAATCGGAGAGTTCAGTTCCCAGCAGGCCACGCTGGAAGACCGCTGGCTTTTGTCCAGTCATGTCAAGAGGAGTGGAGAAGAGAGAGCAAGCAGACATTGCTCTCCGGTTTTGTGAATGAGGTGACGTCTTAAGTCACTGACCAACTGTAGCTGCAAGCTGGGTCCATGGGTTGACTTTACACACTTTACAAGTGTGACTTTCCGGGACACTGAGTTTTATTGACTCGCATGATAAATGTTCAGTTAAGATCACAAATTAACAACACTATCTGTGATGTCCCTGCTCCCAACAATAATAATCCAACAATTTCCACCTCTAACACCCCTCCAAATCATTTTTGATCAGTGTGTTTATTTTTCTGTGTAAAGAACAGAATCATTTATTTGTTTCAGTGTAGCTGTTTTCAGTTTTATAGCAGTTCATCTTCATCTTCTTCTTCTCAGAATTAATGCAGATTGGTATACACCAGTACACGTGTACAATGGGTAAAAAATCTCGCCCACTCTTGTCACATACTGTACATGCAATTAACATATTTTAATAAGGAGAGACACAACAAGGCTTGCTACACAGGACGATCCACCCACAAGAACTCAAACACACCAACATGTCATGAAGGTTACACTGCCTGAGGTTAGATAACCAGAGTCCATGAAATGCTGTGCACTCTCTGGTGAAGTGTGTCTTTAGTTATTTGTTATTTAAGAAATATAATTTTCCAAAAGAAGAAATAGGATTTATTGGAAACAAAATAATTAAATAAAAAATGGAGAGGCCGTGGGGTGAGGTTGAGGTTGGCTTTGAGCTCTGTTATGTTCAGTCTGTGTGTGTTCTGTGAATCAGACTGAAAGCTGATTGTAGTGTAGACAAGGTTTTTTGTTCAGAGGATCACAGGAAAATAGCTTGTTTTTGATATTTATGTGAACTTGATGTGGGCAGAAGGGGGAAGGGCAACAAAGAGGGGTCAGTGTAAGTACAAGTGTTATAATATATGATGTATTTGACAGTTCTGGATTTTGCAACTTCTCAATATTAAAACCTTGACATGAAAGAAAAATTCTGAATTTTGACTCTTCTGTCAGCTGTTCTCCTCTCTGCCCAAAGGGAGGCAGCAGCTACTGCTTTTAAATCGTCTCTGTCATTTTACTGTGTGTGTTTGAGGTGTGTGCATGCATTTGGTGGAGTAAACACTTGTGATATAATCTGTCCTGAACTTCCTGGAAGAGTCACTTAGAGGTTCAGCTCTCACTCACATGAAAGCAGAGGTGAGATTGAAATCTAAATGTTAACCCTTTTTTTAAATAAAAAAATACTGTCACTTTAATCCAGTTTGTTGTAAACTTTTACATTTAATTTACATGCCCATGATGCAGCAATAAAAGACACAACATAAGGTTTGTTTTGTCTCTTGAGCTGTCTATGTATCTGTGTGATTGTGAACGTGTTGCATCTCCCACTGTTCAAAGAGCTTTCAGTGTTTTAAATTTGTCCATAAATCTCCAAGCAGCCATTAAATCCAAGGCTCCCTTCCTCTTTCAAAGGACTTCAATTGCTTAGTAACTGAGAGTTCACATATAGAGCAGCATTGTCATCGACCAGTGACCTAATAATGGCCTCCAATGGAAATCCCCTACTGCTTTTGAAGTACGGCTGCATTGTATGAGAAATATCTTCTATGTGTGATATCACTGTTTAATATTGCAATGACTTGATAAATAAGGTAATATTTAAGTGTACATATGAGCTATACAGTTCCTATATCAGCCTGGTTGTCTTTAATGTCAGAACTGGATTAGAGTTGATTATTTTAAATGTAACAAATGTCATTTCTAGACAGCAAAATCTCTTAAAAGCTTCAGTCACTGCGGATAGGAATTGATGCTGGCACCACTTTGTTGCCTTAAACTTATAACTGTTTAAGTGTTAACATCAGCAGAACCTTTTCCCGTTTTACCCAAATGCCATAGAGTACAGATGGTGCAACTGAAAAAAGTGGCCTTTTGTGTCAAAGTAAGTTGTTACAACTTAAAAGTTAGTGTTATGCTCAGCTGGTGCAACAGGCTGCAGGTCCTTTTCATGTTTACATTAAATCAAATCATGACTTTCAGAATCAGTTTAAAGTATAAAATAACAAAAATAACAATTTTCCATTTATATGTATTTATATAGTGAATAATGCACCACATACTTCCAGTTAACTTTTGTCCTCCACCAATGTTTCTGACATTGTTTCCCTCCTTATTCAGGTCTCTATGTTTATTGTGTTGGCATGCTCCATTCTGACGCCAAACAGATAAACCTATTATTTATGCAGTTGCACACCCACTTGGATTTAACGATAGATTATTTGTGTGTTTTCCCTGCAGTGAGAGAGGAGGAAGAGCTCACACTCTCATAAACCAACCAACCCACACAAGGAAACCGGGAAATGGATAATCCTTCTGCTAACTGAAACTCATTATCAACTCTTCTGAACGATAGAGCTGTCCAGTGAAACTCCTCTCACTGCACAAACACAGAGTGGTTTCAGTAACATAAAAATTGTCTTAATGTTCAGCTGTAAATCCAGGCTCCATGGGATCTATATTTGATGACAGGGAGTAAATTAATATCCTGTCTCCAGACTATATCACTGCCCACATCTCAGTGACAAGCATAGATGACACAGGTTGTTGTACATCAACTTACTGAAAATAGCTCTCTTAGATCAGCATATTTCTTTATTACATTACATTCATTTAAATTTTCAATAAAATTTTATTTATCTGATTGCACTTTTCATATAGAGAGGTCTACTCTTTTTAATATTTATTTGAACCAACAATTCCCACCACGAGCAAGCACTTAGCAGTGGTAGCGAGGAAAAATGACCATATCAATCATGTTGTGGCAACAGGCTAAGCAAGGTATCCAGATGTCCCTTTGCAAAGAAGCTACTCTCAGCTCTCTCCTAGGGCCGGCCCTGACAGTGTTGGAGCCCTAGGCGAGAATTTCTATTAAATCATTTAAAAATTAATAGAATATAATGCAGTAAGGCTCTCAGGCATTCTAGCTATTTCCTTTAGATATGCTTTCTTCTGCAGATCAACTTTTCTCATTCAATAAAATCCCTGCTGAGTCAGCACACATTATTTAGTCTTCCCTCCTCTTTTATGTCTTTTCTTTGGGGAAGTAACCTCTTTAAATATGCAGGCTGACCCCTTTTCACCTAAATGATAAATTAACTAATTTTAAAAGTTATTATTAGTGTAATTTTTGTTATAAACTCTTTAAAAGCTTCTGTGTTTCAGCAGGTTTTCTGCTCCTGTTCCAAACTTTCTGCACATTCAGAATCTCTCCCACATCTGTGTTTGGGGAAAAAAACATTGTAATATCATGAGACTAATGTAATCATTTAATGGGAATTCATAATGTTTTTAGCCTGCCCTATAGCTACTCTGTGCATTGGCCTGCTTATTGCTCAGCAAGTCAGATCATCTTACAGAAACAGAACTGGATGAGACAAGCAGGTGACAAAACTGTTGGGGAAAAAAACAAAAATGTACTAACTTAACTGAAAACACTGGTGATCTCACCACAAATCCACACAAATGTTAAATTCAGCAGCTCAGACAAATTGCAGTTCATAGTCCCAGACAGAGCAAGTTTGCACCTCAGTTATTACACTTTCATATTGCAAAACTACCAGTTGTGTTACTACTCTGTCACATTCTGGCTGCATACTCAGCCACTCACAGCGCAAGTTGGGTGCACTTCATGGCATACGCTGGTGTCGCATCAGCTGGTCTGAGTTGACTCGGGCCAAGTCAAAAACTGTCTCTTGCGGCACCCCCTGACATTATGCACCCTATGCCACAGGTCGCCCCTGCTCTCTACAGATGTCTGAGCTCCTTACCCTGTCTCTAAAGGTGAGTCCATTCACCCTATGGAGACTCCATCCATCCATCCATCGTCAACCGCTTATCCTGCGTACAGGGTCGCAAGGCGGTCGCAAGGCGGGGTACACCCTGGACAGGTCGCCAGTCCATCGCAGCGCCCTATGGAGACTGATGAAGTTAAATAAAATGAAATAAATAATAATAATAAATAATAAAACTCATTGTGAACTAGTAAATGTCTATGGTGTCCAGTCTGGATGATAATGTGATAACGTTTGTTTATGGTAGCAAACTGCATGCAGAGGGCAGTTATGAAGCTGGAAGTTAAGAAAAAAAACCCATATATAAATAAGATGAATATGGACTTAATTCAGAGTTGTGTCATTTTGGCCCTCGTTTTGCCGTATTTACACATTGTGTTGGAATTATTTTGTATCTGCATTTCAATCTAATTTTATGTACCTTCAGTGTGTGTTACATGTGGCATCTTTATCAATAGATAGATGTGAAAGGGGTGACTTGCCACTCTGCAGATCTACTGAGCTTTGCTGTCTCTTTTAATTTATCATTTTGGTTTTAAAGCCAGCAAATTTTCTTTGTTCAGTCTGACTACTTTCATCACTTGCCAACAGCAGCAGGCAGCTTGTTTCAGTGAAGTTGATAAACCCACTGTACAACCTGCCCAGCACCAAACAGCAGACAGACAAAGTTAGGAACCAGTTGGTAAATGTAGTGGAGCATTTAAAAGCCAGATATTTTCCTGGAGTTGTAAAAACCAAAAAAGACCTAAAGCAAGATTAAATATTGGAGTTACATTTCTCAGGTGGTGAAAAAGCACCACTCCATTTGCTGTGTGCAAATTGTTATAGCAAACATTTTTTATAACACACTGTAGTAGTGCTGTTGAACCACCGCTCCATTTTTTTTTTTTGAGCATGCAAACAAAGAATTTGGCAGTATTGACAGTCAGATGTGATTTCAATTGTTGGCAGATTATTTGTTTCCTTCCTTAATACCAAAATGATCTCAATAAATTGCCTTTTATCAGGCTTTATCTTATCATGGTTACTGGGTCAGCCATTCTTTAGCGTACGTGTTTTATAAATATTGAAGTGTGATAATATGTACACGTACACAAGATACAAGATAAAAGCGTGTCAGAGTGTGATAGTGGCATTGTAGTGATCACTTGGACCAATATGTGCAGACACATTGACCTACAATAACAGAGTAATTCTGGCTTAATCGAGAAACCAGAATCCATGTCACCATTGTATAATTGTCAAAGGTCATCCAAAACTTGAGTTATTTTATGTGAGGCAGGATTTGGCATCATTGTACCTTTGAACCTTATTATTCTGTGGAAAACTGGCTGATCAAAGATCTTTAAAAAGTATATGTCTGGGGATATTCCAAGTCTGTTTGCCCAAAATCTATTTAAAACGCGATAAGAATCACTTCTGCACTGGGTGACATATTCCTTTATAACAACCAATGCAGAGATGGACTGATTTATAGTAGCCAATAATGATGAATGTGCGTTACTCCAATGTGTGTTGTTATGTTACCTTAGATAAGTTAGCAGCAGTTAGAGGTAACTTTAGCAACAAGTAAAGATATCTGTCCATAAGGAAACTCCGTACCTCATTGAGAGTTGAGGTGGAGCAGCGTGGACATCAGAGAGAAAAAGTGAAAATATTTTCTTCATACAATGTGATCAACTTTCATGGCAATCAGTGAATAATGTTGTGTTTTTGTCAGTATGAAGTGAGGCCCACAGAAACACTCTGCTCCGGCAGTGTCCTAAAAATTGAGAAAGGGTTTCATTGTACTCGAAATCAATATAGGCTCATAAGTGCAGGATGAGTCATCAAAAGGTGACATGTAGTACAAGACAGTGATATAAAAAGACCATTTTCGTTTCGTGGGACTTCATGTTCGTATATCCTGTAGTTTGTGTCATAAAAGCTGGTTAATTCAGAGAAGTCATAGTTTCATATCTATAAAATGTATTCTAAGCATTTCTAGTTTATCATTAACTAGGAGTCCTGCATGATTACCTGTAGACTGACCCAGTGAAAATGAAACACACGTTCCTGCTATAAAAACAGTAACATCATGTCTTACTCGAGGCTATAGAACACAGTACATCACAACTAAACTAAATAAATAAAAACAGAAAAATATAACAAAAGGCCAACAGAGAAAGTCCTGTCAATATGTGCTGAAGTTCTCATCACTTCAGCATACATTGCATTGACTTACACTCATTTCCTGACGTACCCTAACCCTTACCATGGCCACTAGCTGCCTAACCCTAATCCTTAGCCTCTATTTTAACCTAACCTTTATCTTACCTTAGTCTAACCAAGTATTCACCCTAAAACTAAATGATTTACGTTTTATGGGCTTGCATTTTGTCCCCAAAAGGAAGGTGAGTAAACAGATTTATGTCCCCCAACATGAGTAATACATGTCCACACTGGATACACCCATACAAACACAAATCTATTAGAATGCATGCTTGTATATCCGTTACTCATGTGATCACCTATAAACCACATAACAACCTCTGCCTTGGCCACTCATTACCTCCTGACAGCAATAAAGCAAACACGCCCAGAACTACCTTGGGTAAAAGGTTAAACCATAAAAATACTCTTCATTTGAAAAAGCACACAGAAGAGCACAAACACACCCAGGTGGGAAATGAGGTCAATGCCCAGGACTCACCTGATTGGCTTGGTTTGGAGAGTGATGTCATTTCTTAGGAGGGTCAGAATAAACGATGCAGATAAGGGTTATAGACTACTTAACAGCAAGCAGAACACGGGAAGAGAGTTTGTGGAGAGAGTGTGTTGTGTTTTATCGACACTTCTGGATTCAGCAGTAGTGTAGTAGCTATAGCTTGAGGAGGCATACCTTGTGGAAAGAAGGGTCCACTAAGACGCGCAAATATCAAGAAGGCCATCAGATATTTGCTGGAAAATAAAAGTGGGGAAGGAAAAAGAAAATTCAATAAATAGGGACAAAGAGGAAGGACAAATAAAGGACCTTTTGACCCAAAGAGTTGACGTCTGTCTTGGTGCACAATGGTGTCTTTTGGACTTGAACTGGTCGGTGTTATTCTGGCAGTGCTCGGCTGGGTGCTGAGTGTGGTCAGCTGTGCCTTGCCAATGTGGAGGGTCACCGCCTTCATTGGCGCCAATATTGTCACAGCACAGGTGTACTGGGAGGGCCTGTGGATGAGCTGCGTGTTCCAGAGCACGGGGCAGATGCAGTGTAAGGTCTACGACTCCATGCTGGCTTTACCTCAGGACCTGCAGGCTGCCAGGGCGCTCACCGTCGTCTCCATCATTGTGGGGGTGGTGGCTCTTCTAATCGCTATGGTGGGAGCCAAGTGCACCAACTGCATCGAGGATGACGGTGTTAAAGCAAGGGTGATGGCCTCCTCGGGCGGGGCGTTCATCACAGCTGCTGTGGCCCAGCTGGTGCCTGTTTCCTGGTCAGCAAACACCATCATAGTGGAGTTTTACAGTCCAATCGTCCCCTCCGGTCAGAAGATGGAGATCGGGGCAGCACTGTACCTGGGCTGGGCTGCCGCAGCCCTGCTGCTCATTGGGGGGTGCATCCTCTGCTGCAGTTGCCCTCCACAGGAAGACAAACCAACGAGGTACAGCGTGCACCCTCAGAGTCGTATAGCATACTCCGCCGCACCAAGGTCAACCGCTCAAAGCTCCTACAACAGGAAGGACTATGTGTGAGGGAAGAGGACAGGACTGAGGATTAATGAGGAAGAATACTATTACTAATTTCATTTGTATCATGCTTTTTTGTACATTTTCAGGAAATGTGTACAGAAATGCTGCTAATTAATTATATTGGTTTAACAGTAACCAATTGTTCACTAGAAAACGGTGGCCAAACCAGGTGGTTTTTGTGGATATTTAGGACCCAAAATATGTGTAAATATTAAGTTTCCTTGATACTTTTGAAAGATAAAATTGGAAGCTCTATACAGGTGTTTGATGGTATTGTTTACATTTACTATTGGTCTAAAACTAGCGGAGATAAAATCAAATTTGAAAAGATGTGATCAAACATGGTAAGACATGGAGAGACCAAAAAATGTGATCCATGTGGTCAGTTCAGCAACGAGACTTTATCCCATATATTTATTATTTGTGCTTATAACATTTATGTTGTGAATTTTTCTCATTGTGCTGATCATTGTGTACATATCAAGTATCATACTGTCAACTACTGCAAAGCAAAAAGCGATACTGTTGGGACTGTTTTGCCTGTAATGAGCTTTGTTTTCTAAGGGAATACTATTTTTCTTGTTATTATTGTAAAAAATAGACATAGGTTGAGTCACAGATGGGAAACATACAGCAAGGTCAACATGGTGTTGTGGACTTGTAAAATGAACATCTGGTTGGGTGATATTTAAATGATTTAAGTTGTTTTGTCTGTATCACATTCCACAGAGCATTATGTGTCTGTGTTTAGACATTTTCTACAAAGGTTGATGCTTTTATATAACATGTCTTTTGTTGTATTAACCTTGTATGTGACATTGTAACATTGTAAATGAGAGGGAAATTAAAGTTTTTTTAAAATGTGGACTTGCAAATGTTTTGTTGTTAGATCGCTGAAATTATTAAAATTACTTACATAATAAAGTAATAAATAACTGAAACAATATTAACATAAATAATAACATAACATAATTTATCTTGGTTAGACTTAACAATGGTTCTGCATGTGACAGAAACCTGATGCGATGGGAAGTGCCATCTGTTTGGTGTCTGACTCAGAGTCTGTACACAGATACCAACGTTTTCCTGTTTTGAATAGTCAAATTACTTCTTCTTCTCAGGTACAGTAGAGAAACCTGTTCATTCTGTCACATATACACGTCATCTTTTTCTGCTCTGAGTAACACTAAACAAATCCTGGGAAACACATTCAACAAGTTTCTGAACACCTCTGTGAATATAAGGGAAGCCATCCAATATTTGACAACCAGTGGTGGAAGAAAATGTCGTGCTTTCAGTTTTACTGAAGTAAAAACACAAAATAATTATAATTAAAATATACTTAAAGTACCAAAAGTAAAAGAACTCATTAAGCAGAAGGACCTATTTTTCAGAAATTCAGAATAATTACTTATTATTGGATTCTAATTATTGATTTTAATTCATTAATAAAATGCTGGCTAGCCTGTGAATGTCCATCTATAAAATCCAAACTTTTAATAATATATAAATAAAGCATTATTTATTAGTTGATTATTTATTATATCTGAATCTGCAAAAAAACTAAACATTTCAAATAAATGAAGTGAAGTAAAAAGGACTACAATTTGTTATCTGTGTTTAATTTAATTTTCAATGTTAAATAAATACTCAGTAGTTTTACTTTTTACTTTTTAATGCTTTATTTAGGAACCCAGAACTATTGTAACCCTAAAATATGTTTTCTATCGTACCACCAAGCAGCAACCTCCCCTCAATACTACACTTAGCGTGAATTACGAATGCTCCTTACTAATCTCTCGTTCAAATATGGTCACTTCAAGCTCCGAAAATACAAGATGGCGACAGCCAAAAATGCCAACGTTGAGGATTCAAATCTGTATTCCACAAACCAATAAGTGATGTCACAGTGTCACAAGTCCAACTCTTTCATACAGTCTGTGCATACCACACAAAGTGTCCCATCTACCGGAAATATAATAGAATAATTAAATAACGTATGCATCATGCCCAAAAAGAAGTACAAATCAGTGTTTGCAAGTTCAGTTTTTCCCACAGGATTTTGAGAGACATGCCCACAGACCCTCTCGAGGGTCTTCCCCCCCCCCCCCGAAGAACATTTGGTACATTCTTAAGTTAAATACATTAATATGGTGCAAAATTAGGAGGCTATCTATGAAGAACTTTGCACTATTGTCAAAAACAATTTAGGCTCTACTAAACTATTTGATCATAAGCCCATTGTATTGCTATAAGTGGTGATGAAACAGCAAAAAAGTCAACAAATTTATTCAATGTTTTTCCAGCAACCCTAAATCAAAGAATAGAATATCAATAAGTGTTTTCCCTAACATTTTATTATATGTTTATTTGTTTGTTTGTGTTTTGTGAATATAATCCAATTAATCTTATTTCCATACTGTATAGACACCTTATTTTGAAAATCGAATGTTTACACGTGTATTCTCCCCCTGCTAAATTCATCAAGTCGACCCAATTTAATAAATAATGTTGTATGTGGTTCTCGTATGGTGCAACATGAAGACTTCATTGCCTCCCTTCAAGTAGGACTCTCATACTGCAACACTTGTCTTTGTAAAGAGAGAAACTGACTAAAGGATAAAGTCACTAGCCTGCCTGTCAGCTCGCACTGGTCTGTTTCAGTGGATTTACCATAAAGGCTTTAATATGTGTGCACTCCAAATTTAAGTTTGGCTAGCTTAATCGCCTTCTCACAAACGAGTGACAGAAACAGACCGTTAATGTTACTGTAGTTACCTCAAAGGAAAAGCAGTTGTCTCAAGTCGGATGCCAAAGTGTGTGAGCGTGCGAGCTTGCAGCAGCATCGAGCAGTTCCCACAAAAACACAACGTTGGAGGTCTGTGATGTCATTATGAGATGTGTAAAAATATTTTCAGTTCATTTCAAGCTATGGCGGATCAAATTAGACTGTGGCAGGCCGTCATGGTCTCGTTAATTAATGGAAAACACTGAAGTTGCAAGGCTGCCGAAAGCAAGATATTGGCAAGTACTGTTTTCAACACAATTGTGATTTTATTAACAACAACCTCTTAGTTCACATGAACACATGATTATGCATGTAAAGTCTAACCCTTTCTACTATTCAGCCTGTGTGTAATGTCTAAATGTTTTACTAAAGTGTCATTATCAGTGCATTGACTCCATTAGTGCATGGAGACACACCACTGGTTGTCTCATTTCACACAACTACCTGACTTTTAAGCTAAGCACCAATCGCCAGAGAATGAGGCTGACCAGGCCATTGGAGCTGCCCCGAGGCTACACTCATGATATCCTATTAACACTCCCCACCTGCACATTTTTTTGTTACTGTTTATTTTCCTGTTAATGTTTCCCCTGTTTGACCCTTCTTTTAAAATGTAGGCCTACTAGTCACAGTCAATCACTTATATACACCACCTTATTCATATATTGCCTAACATGGTCTTGGTTATTTAGGTCTAATTTCAAATGACGGAAGTGCATAAAAACTGCATTGTAAATATTTACATTTCAGCCGAGCGCATTGATGATAGTCGGCAGCAAATGAGACGAGACAGAAGAGGTCACTGATAATACATGTACTCATACTCTCGATTAACCCTATCATGCAAGGTGGCCACTATGGCATATTAATATTTAGCCTGTGTGAAAAATCTAAATGTTTTTCTAGTGTTATTATCAGTGCATTGACTCCATTAATATATTATGGTGATGCACCCCATGTCTCATTTCAGGTAACTACCTGACTTTTCAGCGAGTGCAGTGATGATAATCTCCAGAGAATGAGGCTGACCAGGTCATTGGAGCGGCCCGAGGGTACAGGTCATATAGCCTACTCATGATTTGCTGTTAACTCTTCCCACCTTATTACTGTTTATTTTCCTCCGTTTGACCTTTCTTTTTGTAAATTTGCAAATAAACATTAACATTTTGCTAGCAATTCATTAGCATTACCATGCTAATAAAGACTGATTTCTGAAACCTCCACTGACCTCCAGAGTGGATGTGGTGACAAAGACAACCTCCTCAAAAGCACTGTACACACTCCTCTGAACAAGGACAGAGAGCCATCAGTGACATGTATTTGGCTTTGTTCCCTGGAGAAGAGAGAGTCAGCTGACTCAGTTCTGAAGGATAATCAAATCAAGGTACTGACCTGAGTCTCACAAACTGCACCAGGACAGTTAATTTCAGCTTTTAATGGGATGTTTAAGTGTAATCTTACAGTTGGGGAAAGTCCCTTAAAAATGTATGTAAATACAAGTTTGAGGTACTTCACATGAGTTATGTGCATTTTATGCTACTTAATAATTTTTATTCATTTCAGGGTTTTTTACTCCACTATATATATTTGACGGTTAATGTAATAATTGACAAGAACATCAGCTCCATTTCTGTAAATGTTTCTGCACTTGTTTTGTTAACATGAGCAGCTTGTTAACACAGTGTGCTACAAGTAGCCTACAGGTTATGGCTGTTATCTCAGATGTATAATGCATCAACTGATCTCGTAACATAAACATGAGATACTGACTGATAACAATGCTTAAGACTGAACAACACAAAGAGCTTCTGCTGTTCAGGGCTTGTTTATGTGTCTTATTGTTAATATATGTTTTGTGCTCCCCACTCATAATGTGAACACACATGATATGTGTTTATGTGCATGACAAAAACATTGATCAGCCAGAGGATATTCGGTACCAAAAAGATTAACTTTGTAATATATCCTCTTGATTTTTCTAATATCTACAGCAGGAGCCTTATGTAAGCTTCTGATAAAATGATGAAAACATTTTTGCATAAAACAAGGACTGCGGATTGTGTCCCTAATCACTGACATTGCAGATTAGGAAGGTATGTTTCAATTGCCATTATAAAAAGTAAGAATGATTTAAGCAAGCAAAAAAATATTATATGTAAGTGTTCACGTGGGAACCTGACTGTTGTTTGAAGACTGACTGGAAAAATTTCCATTCAACTGCTGCACAAATGAGGGAGTTTTAGTTGGTGCGTAACAGGTGCAGTGCACATACACAAATGTGAAATTTGTCTACATGCAAGCAATTACATGTGTGCCTTACCCCAAAAGTCTAACTGTATCTCATTCTATTTGTTTTATAAACAAATGATGTGCTATTTTATTTTTCTTAACCAAAAAAGAAGAAACCTGAATTTTATGAATGTGAAAATATAAATTCTCTGGGTTGTTTGACTAATCTTAAACAGGAGCTCAAATAAAACTGCGAGCAACAGGAAAGTATGCTTTTCTTTCTTTCTGCCCTCTAACCTTCTTTCACGCAGATAAATTAACCACATGTGTGTCCACAGAAATTGTTTGGTCAGAGTAAAGAATTTAACCGAAACTGAGAAGATCCCGCTGTCTGTATGCTAAGGGTGTCTGAGAACCGGCCTATTATGTTTTCTCTCTGCTCATATTTACCCTGGGTGCAGTTATTCAGGTTTCCAGCCGAGCTTTGGAATTGTTTTACTTATACCGGATCCTGACTGTTTAAGAAACCCACACGACTGGAACCAGGAAACAACGAATGACCAATAGTATCAGAGTCTATAGCCTCAGTGTGTGTGCTTGCACCACTTTGTAAATGTGTGTGTGTGTGTGTGTGTGTGTGTGTGTCTGTGTGTCTGTGTGTGTGTGTGTCTGTGTGTTTGTGTCTTTCTATGCTTACTCAGAACAAGCTTTCTAAGTAGCCAGACACTGAAACAACATTCTGTTCAGCGATGTGGTTTACTAACTGCATGAATGCAAGTCAGCCTTTATGTTTAAGGAACTACACACTTGTTGTTTTGTGACTCTGTAGAAAAACTTCCTCTTCCCACTGAGGATCTGTGATGTATGTGATCCGACCACAATTAATAGCCTTGTTTACTTTACACCACAAATTGGATTTACTTATCACAGTTTAATCACCCACATCTAGTAGAACACAAGGTTTGGGAGAAAACAGGTGAAGCGCTTCTTTGAAGTGTGGATTTTTCTTGGAAACCAAGAGGCAGCCATTTTACCAGTGACCAACCCCCACCAGCCACACACACACACACAGACACACAGACACACCCTCCCTCCATCACATCCCTGCTCACCTGCCCTGCCTCCAGCTCCCCTCCTCCACTATATGTGACCAGGTGGTGCGATTTTTTTGCTTTGTGAAGACAGCCTCCTGCTGACATCATTACCACAGGACTCCTCCTCGACCACCTGAAGTATAAAGGTTCTCTTGTTTCCGTGGCAGCCTCTCATTGCTACTTCACACTCCCTTACAGTACTCACACTTTTCAAGGACACCTGAACAACAGAGGAGGAAAGACTCTTAACTTCTGAAGGGTTTTGTTTGTTGGAAAATCTGTGGACTCACTATTTAAGTTTTGTTCTGTCATCAGACAAAGAGCTAGCATGTCGATGGGTATGGAGATTGTGGGCATTGCCCTTGGATTCATTGGATTTATCATTGCAATAGTGACATGTGCCCTGCCAATGTGGAAGGTGACCGCCTTCATTGGAGCCAACATCGTCACGGCTCAGACCATCTGGGAAGGTTTATGGATGAACTGTGTCACCCAGAGCACGGGCCAGATGCAGTGTAAGGTCTACGACTCGATGCTGGCCTTGCCTCAGGAGCTGCAAGCTTCCAGAGCAATGACCATCGTTTCCATCATTCTCGGGGTGCTGGGGGTCTTGATCTCCATTGTCGGCGCCAAGTGCACCAACTGCATTGAAGACGAGCCATCCAAGGCCAAAGTGATGATCATAGCCGGGATCTTTTTCATCCTTGCTGGCCTTTTGGTCCTCATCCCTGTCTCCTGGACCTCCAGCGTCATCATCCGGGATTTCTACAACCCCCTCCTGACCGACGCGCAGAGGAGGGAGATTGGGGCATCGCTCTACATTGGCTTTGGAGCTGCCGCCATGCTCCTGATTGGTGGGGCGATGCTGTGCAGCAGTTGCCCACCAAAAGAGAAGCAGTACAAGCCACCCCGGATGGCCTACACCGCACCGCGCAGCGCCAGTGCAGGTGGAGGGTACGACAGGAAAGACTATGTTTAAACGCCCATGGAGTGTCCGATAGATTGATTTGGACAGTAACATTAAACAAAAATGTTTGTTTAGGGAGTATTTGTGTGTTATTTTTTGCTGTCAGATGGTAAACCCCACAAACAGACTCCGAGATGAAGATGAGTGTACAACTATTGATCTTTCTGCTTTGCTTTTGGCTGACTGACATATTCATTTGTTTAAATCATTTTGCCGCCTTTGCTCCGCTATAATCCAGCAGGCGTGTCTTGTTAAACAGGCTCTTATGTTCAGTATAGGAACATGAGAGCCTGTTTTCCAGGAAAACATCATTTTATTCTTTTGAAATGTTAAACAGCGTCCCTCTGAGTACATGTTGTATTTATACAAAAACTTTGGTGGCATTATGTGTATTCGAAAACACCTGCTGCTTGTTTGTGTGTGTCGCTCCATAATTAGCTGTTGGCCCTCTGGTGTCACATTTCACTGAAGCTTTCAGTCAAAATGCTTTGTGCCATTTCACTAACAATGACAAGGAAGAGTCAGCTCTCATTTTACATGGATTTGGTTGTGTGATTGTTCTGTGCGTGTGCGTGCGTGCGTGCGTGCGTGCACATGTGTGTGTGTGTGTGTGTGTGTGTTTTGCATGTAATATTTGCTTAGGAGAGTTTCTGCTGAGACTGAAACTAAAGATGGATTCACGATATGGCCCCAGGTAACAACTATCTCTTCTTCCTCGCAGTTTCACTGTCTGAGGACATAGAACAGAACTTATTTCAGTTGGAACCCAAAGTCCGACTTTTTGTGTGTCCAAATGTATTTTATATTTCTGTAATAATAATTTGTTATGTATTTTAACACCACATCTTCCACCATGTGTCTGCATTTCAAATAGTTTGTGTTGTGTCTTAGTTTCAAACATTTTTATATCTTTTATATGTATCTATCCAAGGAAGGTTAAATCAAGGGCATCTGGACTTGAAGATACTTTTAGACTTTATATCTATTATGAGGCTGTACATCCGCTGTATGTCAAACAAAGAGCCATGATCGCCATCTCTTTGAAAATAAGTAGATTTTGTGTTCAAAGTTTAACATAATTTGTAACTTAGGTGTTGCTCAAACATGTTAAAAGAGATGATTTATAATATTCAATGCTTTGTAAAATGTTTTATAGTAGTGCTTGAATTGCAAATGTGTTGAAGATTTTAATAAAAGTCCTATTAAGAATGATGTTGGTGTTTTTTCCCTCTCATGAAATAAATCAAATAGTTTAAAAAGCTGAAAACTTGTTTGAGCTTCGGGAGTCTGGTGTCTTTGTTTGCCAAGCTGAGTTCAATGCATCAGTTCAGCCAGAGTTAATTAATGCATAGGTGTGGCAGGTACGGTAGGCATCATTCAGCTGCCACACACTGTACCTGTCAAAGAGGAAAAAACTTTAGCCTGTTGGCTATATTATGGAGAAAGGAAAGGAAAAAGAGAATTGATGAAAATTTTATTTAGACATTTCACTGTCTTGGCCAGGCTGACAGAGATCACTGATCTCAACAGGTTTTAGCCGGTTAAATAAATAAATAAGTCATTATGGCCTACAGTAACATGTCAGGAGAAAGTAAAATGGCGAAAGGGGGGGTCAAAAACTTCACATTCGACTCATTCTGAAGGTGTCCACTTTCAAAACGTACAAACGTTTCTCCACTCAAGTGAAACATATTGGATCCACTGATTTATTTGGCTGATGTTAAAAGTTTTGATTGTTCCACCATTAACTATGAATGTACCTGTAATGATTTTTGGGTTAGGCCTTAATCCCACATTGTTAATTGTGTCATTGTTAATCCCAAATGTATTTAACATTTGGCAAAATGTTACTGTCCACAGTACAGTAATTAAGTGTTATGTTAGATTCTGAACCCAAAGCGTATATACAATAGTTTGTAAATATGTGAAAAATGGAGTGTGAATACACAGAGTTTGGGTGGTCGTTGAGTTTGAGTGAGAAAACAGTTCATTGTGGTCTTCTGTTGTGCTGACCAGGGCCACTATTTATCAAGCTTCTCAAAGTGCCATTTTAGTCTTAAGTGCTGAGAATTCATGAAATTTACTCCTACTTTAAAATTTAAGAATAAAAGCAAGTTATCAAATATCTCAAAGCTAAGAATCACTCTTACTATGTTGAAAACAGGCACCCTTTTCCAGAAAAAACAAATGAATCAGGAATAACTCCTCAACTATTTGGCCTAGATGCATAATTCTGGTCTCCTTTGAAAAGTCAGAAGCTAAGGAATATAAATCCATTGTATATTAATATATTTATTTTACTATTACAGACTACATGGAGATGCAATAAAGAAAAAATCTGATATTTTCACCCTCGCCTGGTAAAAAAAAAGCTATATTTTAATGCAATAAACCATCAAAACCATCATAAGGAAGCTTTTAATGCAACTGAATATCTTCTAATACACCTAGAATGCAATTGTAACTGTAAATCTGATGAAAATAAACTAAAATACAACAGTTATCATACAACATTTTCAAAACATATGAGGCGAATGTCCATATTTTGGCAATATTTACTGTTAAACATTCCTGTCACCAAAGCACACCCATGCTTTACAGGCGTGTAGATTGACAACGGAACATCCCACAGTGATCTGGCTTGAGCAGACCTTTCATTTGGTACCCATTTGGTGCATGTCTATGTATTTCCAACGGGTCGGCCACAAAACGGCAAAAAACACTGTGTGTTCTCAAGCGGCATGTTTCCTCTCTACAGAAATGTCCAGAGCAGGCAGGTAGCTCGCAGGTATTGCGCAATAATCAAGATGGTGCCCGTTTAGACTCGGAGCAACAACATCGGCGGGTTTTGGAGTTAAAACGGCGGAAAAAAAAAATATTTTTTTCAATCAGTAATTTCGCCCACAGCACAGTTGCCCCCGGTACTTGGGGGGGGTCTGTTTTCAACAGGAGAGCTCGAGAGGTCTCTCAAGTGGTTAGGAGTTGCCTGAAGGGCTTGTGATGGCGCTGTTGAGACAGAGATATGTGGAGAAGAGAGGGAGAATTCTGAGACAAGCAAGCAAGCGAGTTGGTGAGGGACGTCATCTCACCACTGACTTTACACAGTAATGCGTTTTCAGTTAAATTCAAGGTGGTGATGATGCTTCGTTTATTTGCCACAGGACAAACGTGGCAATTATAGCACTTACAGCTCCACACACTGTCACGCCTTTCATCGACTTCCTAACAACACTCTTGACACAGAGTGATGGCGCTCATATAAAGATACATTTTTATTTTTCATTTATTAATGTGTAGGCCTATATCATAATGTATTATCTTGAAAATTCTTTATTGTTAAATTGTGTTAAATATAAACTCCTCTTAGGAATTTCACCGTTCAATGTGAATTTATCTGATAATATTCTTAAAGAAGGAAATCTATTCAGTGATTGGTCCTTGGCGACATCGTCATCCAAAATCTTGTTTGCGTTACAGCAAAGTGTCGTAAATCAGCACTAAGACTGACAGTAAAAGATTTAGTCCTACACTTCACTCAAATTAGGACTATGATGCTTGATAACTAACTTTTAAGCACAACTTTGAGCCAAGATGCATTTTTTTACTCTTAAGTCAGTTATTAGCAGTGTTCTTATAAGTAATTCTGAGAAGCTTGATAAATACGGGCCCAGGTCTTTTGTTTAGAAAGTACTAACACCACAGTGCAAAGACACTCACACAATTTTCACTCCTGCATTGAAAATTTTACTTTAGTAAAAGTAAGTATAATCAGGAAATGTACGTATAAAGGTGGTGGTGATGGCGCATAGATAAGATGCTTGGCTTTGCCCTGAGCAAGATACTTAACCCCTAGTGGCTCCAGAGGCGTGCGACCTCTGACATATCAATTGTAAGTCGCTTTGGATAAAAGCGTCAGCTAAATGTCAATGTAAGAGAACGCAATGCAGAAAAAATGTCCCCTGTGACTGTTGTAGTAGAACTATTTAACTATTTTGTATCGGACTACAATTAATGATTATTTTCATTATGTCTGTTAAGATTCTCAGTCATCCAGGTCATAGTTATCCAACGAAGGTTAAAGTCAAGGGCAACTGGACTTGGTTGAAGATACTGGAATATTTTCATTATGGATTCATCTGCTGATTATTTTCTCCATTAATGGACTGAGAGCTCAGTTTGTAAAAATTCTAAAAAAAATAGTGAGAAATGCTTCCACAATTACCCAGAGCCCAAAATGACACCTTCACAATTCTTGTTTGTCCAATCAACAGCCAAAACCTCAAAATTATTAACAGTGTATTAAAATAATTAAAAGAAAAGCAGCAAATCTTCACATTTGTGAAGCTAAAACCATGCTTTTTTTTGTATTAAAAATGACTTAAACAATCAAAATTGTCATTGCCTGTCAACTGATGAACTGATTAATTGACTAAACATTTCAGCTGGACTTGTATAAACTGTTGGGTAGTTTAATTTATTACTAAACCTCCTGTTTTATTATCTCTTCATATGTTTTGTAAAGTAATTAGTAACTAAAGCTGTAGTGAAGTAAACAGTACAACATTTCCCTCTGAGACTTAGTGGAGTAGAAGTAGAAAGTGGCATAAAAAGAAAATAAGTACCTTAAATTTGTGTAAAAAGTACAGTACTTGAGTAAATGTACCTAGTTACTGCCCATCACTATTGCTGTCTGTGTGACACCTTTTTCAAAAAGAGAACTCAATTTGGGGAAATGCGTGTTACAAAATTGTAAAAAAATATATTGTGGTAGTGTTGTATACATGTTTATGTATATAAAGGTCAGTCACTTCCGTTTTTATCCTTGATAATACATAAAGATTTTTAACTCTATTCGTTACACTGACTTTGTGTTTGTTTCACATTAATTATAGTTTGGCTTAAAAACATATTGTTCTTTTAAATTTAAAGACATTATATTGACACCTGAGTTGTGAACAGTTTTGACAATACGCTGCATGCAGAACATGTTAACAGTGAACAGGATGTGATAAGCAGTAGCTGTCAACATGATGAGAATCATTGGAGTGAACAGCTTGTTGAACTTCTAATTTGTCAGTGTAATATAAATGCCAAGTTTTTGCATTCAAGTTTTAGAAGTTAGAAGTAATAAATATTGTAAAAGATCAATATTCAGAACTAAAGCATCATTTTGTTGTGTCTTTGTTGAGTAAAACGTGTGCTAAGAAACCAGATGAGACTTAGCTGATACTGCAGAGTCAGGAAATGCCAGAGTGTCACACGAAGGGTGTTGAACAACTGACTCACAACATTTTACAGTGTTATCTGTAGAAAACAGAATCAAAGGTCCTTGAAACACCCCTGCTACACTCGCTGCTTGCTGATCTTACAGGACCATGATTGAGGTGGGTCAGTTAATGGAATTTGACCAATTCAACGGAAACATTTCTGCAAAATAAAACAAAGCGTGACAGTCATGTTTTGATTACACGATACACTAAGAGCTTGCAGTTAAACTGTGGAGTTAATTATTAGATTTTTTTATCTGAGCATAGAATACTAATATGTGTGAGAAGGAGAAAGTTAAGTTATGTTTCAGTAAATTGTCATCTTTTCTGTACAAAAGACTGAAGCTTATTGTTCTGTATCCACCCTAAAATGTTTAAGTACTTAGCCGCCTGCCACACACCTTGCATCCATTCACTAAGGTTGTCTTATGAGTATGATTGTTTTTTATCTACAGAGACAACCAGAATATCAGGTTTTGGTGTCAGTTCAAGAACTTCTCTCATGAGGGACATGCAGGACAGAGATAAAAATCCTCTATCCACAGCAGTATCAGTATTAAATTACAACAAAGCCACAAATCATGGTATGCAGAAGTTGCGATAGAAACTGATCTGACCACATCTTAAATTAATTAAATTTGAGTTCAATGATTGAATGATTAAGTGATAAGTCATTTAAGACAATTTTCAAGCATCACTGCCAAACCTTTACTGGTTCCAGTATTTAACCGTTTATTGGTTGGACAAACAAGTCATCTGAAGATGTCCCCTTGAGCTCTGGGAAACTGGGATGGGTATTTTTCACAATGATGCATTTGTCAAGGGGGTGGGAGACAGTGGCAACAAGGGCAGGACCGAATTGCAGACAGTCAAGGCAGCAGGAAAATTGATTGATAGATGGGTGGGGCAGACAGGTGATGGGGAAATTGTGGGAAAAGTGAATGAATGGAAAATGGCAATGAAAGGGAGTTCTGGAGAGGAGGCACGGAGAGACAAACTGTGACATAGATTAAACAAAAGAAAAAACAAAACAGGCCTGCATGCTCATGGGCCTGCATGATATAAAACCATCGATGACCCTCTTGTAAAAACATCGCTCCATAGTCTCACCAGTGGTCAAAAACTCCACGTGGTACCTTTAATGTACTGTAATAGAATACAAGGAAAGAAGAGTAAATTAAACATGGAACAAATCATTTTTATGTCTGCACCAGAGTATCTTACTGTGAAAGTAACCACTGTGAATATTGATTATATGAAGAGAACAAAGTGAGAACTAGAGTAGCGTTACAGAGCAAAAATTAAATAAAGGCTATTGTTCTTTTAGACCACACAAATGTCATTCATAGCACATTTGAATGTCAACTTCTGTTTCCAGCAGGAACAGGTGAAGTTGACAGGTTGCAGATTTCTTGCAAACAAGATGATGACCGAACAACAAAGTCCAACAGGTACCTGATAGAGAGTCAAGAAAGTATTAGCCCAGTTTATCACTGATAGTTTAACCTCATTGACTGATGGACTGTAAAGTTGTGTAAAGCAGATAAACTATCAGTTGAAAAAGCTACATTACAGACATTTTATTATTTATTACAAAGCTTAGAGGACTCAGAAGAGACTTGATTAGGCAGTACTCCCACACAAGGTGCAATATATTTAATAATATAAAGAATACGGTCTAGACCTTAAATAAATACAAATTTAGTATATATATATATATATATATAGGATAGCTATTCAGCACCTGAAGCCCAAAATCTACAAATACACAGCAGGATAAATTATTTTATCTATTAGAGATTATTTTGCTTTCTTGATGAAAATACTTCTCCACCCTCTATTTTGTGTATGCATTTGTAATATATCTTTGCAGTAAATCTTGTACTTTGACATGAGGATACCGCTCCCACTCTGGTCATTTGGAAGGACCATGTTGGCTCATGCTGTTGTCTATCAGAGTCAATCTTTTCCCGCCTCCTAGCACCTGAGACAAAACAAGAACATGATCTGAGCTTCCACAGATAAAGGTTTTAGAAAGCAATATAAAAAAGACAGCACAATGATCTGAGTTTTGACCATGCCCTCCTCTGCAGAGGTCTCCTGTGACTGTTTTGGCGGTGGTATAGACAAATGACATCTCCACGTAGCTCCTTGATGTTGACACCAGGACTGTAGTATATGTACTGTATGTAGTGTGAACGGTCAGAGGGTGGTTGTTGTGCCATGACTTCTGTTTTCTGACTTCTGATACTGTCCCTTTTACGTCTGTTTCCTGTTTGTAATATCAAAACATTTCTCATCATCATACATTTCCAATATCCCTCTAAATAAAGTATAATAATGTAACGGTGAAAGCAGAAGTTAATGTCTCTTATATCGTAAATCAGCAGACATTTGATTAACAGGGCCGAAACCATGCGAGCACATTCGGCATGAAAATTAAAATGACGCTCCAAGTGGCACATGATAGTATAACAAACCTGACATGCACATTTTCTTGTGTGACAGCAGACAATATTTCTCTGTAGGCCAATAACACTTTGGTTTATGTGACTTATCTTAACAGAGGGTCTTCAGCTGAAACACAATTTATGATTATATAGTGTAGCTCAGTGGTTCATAAAGTATACTTTGTGTACTTTTGTATAAGTTAAGCTCTTTTGTTTTTACTAAATAATGATGCACTGGGACATGATCCTACTACTCCTTTTCTTTTTGTAGTTTAAAACCCAGTATGTGTTATATGGTGGCATTATTTATTGGTAAGTCTGTGTAATCTTGTGCGTTGTAGGTATTTTATAATTTCTCCTATTTTTATGGTGCCTTTTTAATATCTGACAACAGACGAAAAGAAGCCTTCTCTTTTCATTTATAGTTTGTTTTGATTAAACAAACTCTCAAATAAACTATTAAAATAAAAATGCATCACACATGTGGGAAAATTTAAGCAAGTCAGCTATAAAAGCATAGATGCTTTATTTAATCACTCTGTATAAGAATAATGGTTCAAGTTTTCTGCCGACAGCTCAATCCAAAAACGGATCAAATGCTTCATCTTTACAGATGTTTCTCTTATAGTTAAAAAAAAAACTAGAAAAACAAATGTACATGTGCAGGCACTTTGAAAAGAGCAGGTTGAGAACAAAGACTATGTTCTGTGTGACATGAAGAAGAGCTGGCGTTAACTTCATTACACAGTAACTCACTCACAGTACTCAGGGATGCAAGGTGTACTTAATTTGTCCATTTTCTAGTTAAACGGAAGAACAAACTTTACTTTAAAACTCAAAGATCAAAAACAAGCCATCACACACTGAAATGACTTTGCTATATTTAATATGAACAACAGGTTTCACCTCTGGCTACTTCAGGTTCACAAAGTGAAATTGCAAAAACACTCACAGGTGTGTTAAATCTGCACTGTGTAGGTCACATGACCAGCAATCCCACTGTCTATTTCTTTCTTTTACATTTTTTGTGTTTTTTCATTTTAATTCATATAAAATTCTTGTTTTAACTTTAAAGCTGTCTGTCTTGATGATGAGTTGGTTTTCAGTCTTTAATTCTTGTTTGTTTTGTCTCATTTGACCAGTGTTTAGTGAATCTCAGCTTATTGTTTTTGTATAACACTTGGCCTCCTTCCTCTCTTGCATGTATCTATTTATTTTAAAATGGATAAATTGTAGTTTTAAATGTACATTGATATATTGTATGTATTTTACTGTGATATTTCTAATTGTGTGTCTGCCATTGTGGTGCAATTTTCCAACTTGCTGCCATACAGTATCACTTGATATCATTTGAATTGTTTGGAATAAATGCAGTATTTCGAAAAGGTTCATAGCTTAAAAAGGTGACCGTTGAAGAATATTGTTGGGGAAAGTACATTAGCATCAGAAATATCATGCTGGCAGTTTTTATATGCTGTTTAAGGTGATACAATGCACACTCATCTGCCAGTTCTCTTTTCTTTTCTCAGTTGGACTTGAACCATGTCCTCCCCTGGGCTTCTGTCTGCCGTCACTATGGTGACAGCTCACAGCATGCTTTATCCCAGCAGACCCGTCTCCCATAGCAATGAATGTTTGGAGACACAGCAAAGGAGGCCAGATTCTCCAGGCCTTTAGACAGATAGTTTGACTGATATTCCAGTATATGACAGGAGCCACAGATATAAGGACACAAATAAACTGCACTGATCACAAATCAAAGCAGAGTGTTGGTGAGAAAGCAGGACAGGATAGAGAGAGGGATGAAACAGGACATCAAACAGACATATAGTTTACAGCACTGATGTGTACAGTGCGGGATGAAGAGCACCTGTAAATACGTTTCCTTGTACCTTAATACCTTGCTTGACCCCTACAGGCCTGTCTTCTATAAATGTTCCTACAACACAATGAATGACATGATCGTTTACTGTAAGCTCTCATGGGGAGGTGCTGTGGGGAAATGATCTTGTTAAGGGTGAGAAGGTGCATCCTACATTGTGACAGTGTGGCGACACCTAATGGCTCAAAAATACAATGTGTATATTTTTACTTCAGGTTGATGCTTCTTCGCCCTCCTTTGTTGACAAAACTGCAAAGAGCATACATTTAAGACTGTGTTTCAGTCACTACAATCATGTTCAACAGGACAGTGAGACAAAAAATATATTTCAATCCACATGTAAAAGAGAAAGTAGAGAGAAAAGTAAACACAAGTAGTCGTTTTTGATCAACATAAATTACACAAAGAAGAGTATGGGCTTTTTAACCTTTATAGATACTTTGCATGGGAATTCAGCTCATTGTTCTTCCGGTTATTTGATATATAGGCCTATATATAAAATAAAAATCCCCCTCTCACCCCGTGTAG
The DNA here is from genome assembly GCF_021292245.1 of Micropterus dolomieu. Lineage (NCBI taxonomy): Eukaryota > Metazoa > Chordata > Actinopteri > Centrarchiformes > Centrarchidae > Micropterus > Micropterus dolomieu. The sequence goes on along the minus strand of NC_060172.1, from coordinate 18,650,946 downwards.
GGTGGTACATGTCATCCTCAAGCTCTGGTCCCCTACCAGAGGCGTTGGAGTTTGAGGGTTCTGCACAGTATCTAGCTGTTCCTAGGACTGAACTCTTCTGGACAGAGACCTCTGATGTTGTACCTGGAATCTGCTGAAGCCACTTACCCAGTTTGGGGGTCATGGCCCCCAGTGCTCCAATTGTACTGGCACCACTGTTGCTTTTACTCTCGACATCTTTTCTAGCTCCTCTTTCAGCCCATGGTATTTTTCAAGCTTTTTGAGTTCCTTCTTCTTGATGTTGCTGTGGCTTGGGATTGCCACATCTATCACTGCAGCCTTCTTCTGCTGTTTATCGATCAATACAATGTCTGGTTGGTTAGCAATCACCAGTTTGTCAATCTGGATCTTGAAGTCCCACAGGATCTTAGCTCGATCATTCTCAACTGCCTTAGGAGGTGTCTTCCATTTTGACCTTGGGACTTCCAGCCCATACTCATGGCAGATGTTCCTGTACACTATGCCAGCTACCTGGTTATGGCGTTCCATGTACGCTGTTCCTGCCTGCATTTTATACCCCGCCGTTGCACAGTCTGCACCTGGGGTCCTGTATAGTGTGGTAGACCCCAGCCTCTGTTGATCTTGTGCGTGTTCTTGTGCTGCCATGATAAGTGATTCTGTGCTGTTCTTTAGTCCAGCCTTTTCTAGCCACTGGCTAGTTGTGATATTAGCCACTTCTTCTATTTGTCGGTGGTACATGCCATGCAGCGGCTTGCCTCTCCATGAAGGTTCCTCATCTTCCTTGTCCTCACCCTCAGGTTTCTGCTGCCTGATTTATTCACTAAGCCCTTCATCTTTGGGGTCAGTCTTCCTGATGTACTCCTGGATCTTTGTTGCTTCATCCTGGACAGTGGTCTTGACACTCACTAGCCCTCAGCCTCATTCGCTCTGCTTAGTGTAGTGCTACAGTCTCAGGGTGCTGGATTTGGGGTGAAACCCTCCATGCATTGTGAGGAGCTTTCTTGTCTTGATATCAGTGGCCTCTATCTCCTCCTTTGGCCAGTTTATTATACCAGCAGGCAGGGCTATATGTTGATGGCTCGGATCTTGTTCTTCCAATTCTGCTGACTTTTCAGGACCTGCCTTACTCTTAAAATATGTTATTTACCAATATATTACTTATACTATTTAATTTCTTGAATACATCAGCTTCGACAGATATTTAATAAAATGGGTGGAAATGTGTTCCTGTAGCCTGAGGACAGCTATGTAGGGTCAAATCAAAATATTCATACTAAATGAAATAAATAAGTACAAGTAGAAATAAATATGTGTTCAATATGTTCATGTTGTTCTTCACGATTAACATTTTTTTACGGAACCTGCGAGGCCAAACTCGGGGAACTAACCGCCACAGCTCATGTGCGTCCTACGTCATGACGCACCATCAGCTGTTGACAGACTGTGGCTCCCTTCAATCGCGACCTCCGGAGCTGCTGCTGGTTCATGCACACTCGCTGAATCTACTACTATCATTGTGGCAGTTTTTAAAAGCACATGCTGTTTGTACACCGCTCGGTAACGGAGCATATGCTGCCATGAGTGCTTTTTGTCGCCTGATCCAGAGAGGACTGCTGAGCGGCCGGCCATCGTCCCGTTTTTTCCTCGGACAGCAGGACGTGTGCGGGGTGGCTCCCATCCAGACAGCCAGCTCATCCAGGTATCCCTGCTAGCTCCCCGGCTAACTGATGCCCTCTGTCTGCCTGGGCTGGAGCGTGGTGCGCTGGTGCCTGGTGGACATAACAGCCCAATGTTTTTCTTTTAAATCAGACAGTTATCTCAGCCGTGTGAATTTGTCACCGTGTCGCGTCTTAGCATCTTTATTAACCGTTAACTTTTACACCGTTTACATTTTGAATGACATTCAAATGTCTGGTTAGCAAGAGGGTTAACCTGGCAGTTGAGCTACTATCACTGGTACAAAGAGGATTTTAGAGATAGACTCTCTGTCTTGCTTTATTTTATTCTGTTATATAACGTAACTTTAGCTAACGTTAAATAAAACGGCAGGGTCGTGTATAACGTTAAATGACATAAGGTATGCTAACGTTATGCTATATGTATGCTTAGGTTACCAGTTTATTAGGTAACGTTAAGCCCATAGACTGTAAATAAAAAGCCTAGCTAGATAAAAATAATGCTATCTAATACAACACCGCTGTGATAAATATGAATGTTACACTACTCAGTTTTTGTTTAAACTGGTGTAGAGAAGAATTATTTCGGCTGAATGGATATAATATCGTGTGTTATATTGAGAGGTGTCTAATATTTTGTCCACCACATTTTTATCGAGGGTAGACACATTATTATAAGTATGAAGGTTGGATTTACTAGACTGCATTAGATTAAGCTAGGTGTACCTAGTCAATAAGCAACTGGATTTATATGTATATATGTAACTGTGTGTGCTGAGGAAAAGCTAATGTAACCCAATATATTGCAAAACTAGTTCTCTATCTGTGAAGAGTACAGTGTTCAATTTATCTAGAGATAAGGGACTATTAGATTAGACACCTGTAATGCAGTACAATGCACCACAAAACAAAGGGCGCTTTAAAATCATCATAGACTTTAGTTCTGAAACCATGAATTGATTTATCAGTTGATTGATTGATCATTTAAGTCATATATCAAGCAAATATGCTAAATGTATGCATATTTTGCTGGTTAGTGCTTTTAAAATGTGAGCATTTTGTTTGTTTCTCTGTTTTATATAATTGGAAATTGGTCATCTCTGTGTTTTGGAGTCCTAACTAAGTAATTTGAAGATTGTCACATTGTATAAACTGAATAAATAACGGAATAATCAAAATCAAATGAATAAAGCTTCACAAAGACCCTCTATATCAGTGGTCAGTTAAAATTGTGTCTTCTACCTGTATACTGTTACATTAACATATGCTGTGTCAAAGAGCTCAAACATTGTTTTTCTTTTCTTTTAGGCTACAATTTACACACTCACATGACAATAAATGGCAAGTGAAATGTTGTTTGTATAGAAAAAATTACTTAAACTTATAAAAGCAAACATATCCGTATTGTTATCTAATGTTTTACCAGTAGGTGGAAGCAAAACAGTTCTACCGAATTAAGTCACATATCACCGAGATTCTACTCTTTGAATAATATCCCCTGATATCCAGTTTGTCTGGGACAGAGGTCAAATTAGAAAAGCAAGTTGAACAAACTGAATCATCATTTCCACTCCCTGAAAGTTTCAACAGATTGCAGAGTTTCATCACTTAGATTTATCACTGTTCCTGTCTCTGTCGTAACGGGGAGATTCTAACTAATCAGCATGGATGTTTTTGTACCCCCCAGCCCAGTCAACTTGACCTACGATGTTTTCGATGGGAAAGGAGAGAGCACTCCCCTTGTGTTCCTCCATGGCCTTTTTGGCAGCAAATCTAACTTCCACTCAATAGCGAAGTCCTTGGTGCAGCGCACAGGCCGAAAGGTAATGCAGCGATGAAGATATCACACCACTATTGTTACATCAAAAACAATTCTTTTTCATGTGTTTGAGTTTGTTCTCAGTAGTCTGACACTGACCCTCTTATAAAAGCAGGCATGGGAACGTACAATCAACCAGTGTGCTGCCAGTCATTTGATACAACCCCTTTAACAGTCTGTACCTTTTGTAATAAACAGTTAGATTATCTGCTCTTTGGCTTGCTTAAAGAAACTTTTCATTTCGTGTGCACAATACAGCATTTGTTTGTGCTAACACTCCCCTGACTTGGATCCCCCCCCAAAAAAAAGGAAACTGCTGACAATTCTTTTTTTGGTTTCTGCTCCGTTGCCTCTTTCCCCCGTTCCAAGAGTCCTAACTGTCCTTTGTCCAGTTAGGTGCTGACTGTAGATGCCCGTAACCATGGCAACAGCCCTCACAATTCGGTGTTGACCTATGAAGCGATGACCGGGGATTTGAAACACCTCCTCGCCCAGCTGCACATTGAGAAGTGCGTCCTCATCGGCCACAGCATGGGAGGAAAAACGGCCATGATGACCGCCCTGACGCAGGTTAGCAGTGGAGAAATGTCACCATGAGTTTATCGTGAAGCTACAGTGTCCTCGCTGGATGCCATCTGACCTTTCTCACTGTACCTTCCTATTCTCTGAATAATCCTCCTATTGTGTTCATGCCGCACCTTACTGCCCTGTTTCCATTCTGTCATTGTTTTTTTCCCCAATATCTTTTTGTTTCTCACTTTTCCTTCCTGTTGACCTGAGTCTATCTGTCTCTGTTTGTAGTCTGGTTTAGTGGAGAGGTTGGTGGTAGTGGACATCAGTCCTGCCCAGACCACCACACGCACCAACTTCCGCTATTACATCCAAGCCATGCAGGAGGTGAAGATCTCCAGCGACATCCCACGTTCCACCGCCCGGCGAATGGCTGAGGATCAGCTGCGCCGTTTGGTCAAGGTCAAGAATCCTTTTTAATGTTACACTATTCAGTGTTTTAAAATAGGTTTATGTTTGCTGTTCTTCAATCATTTAAACTTGCGATGTTAGTTTGTCAGCAGTGCACTTTATCTTTCTTGTCAAGTAGATTCCTGTATCTGCTATTAAAACCTGCAATAACTGAAACAAGTTGTGACCACAGCGCATACATATTAGCACTTATTAAAGTTGATATGGCAAATGTGTTAGCAACCAGCGGCCTGTTTACTCACCCAGGGGATACAGAATAATATTTTCATTTATGAGGATTCGTGTTTTTGGCCATGTGATTAATGTAAGTACGATGTTCACGCTCTTTTAGCTCTTTTTTTGGTCTCTACCAACTCCTGAGGGAAATAGTTTGCTCTTTAGATGGTAAATGCTGAATTATGTTCAATAGCTAGTAGTTAACTTTGTCTGTCTGGAGCATTTTTAGCTGAAAAGAGCTTCCTGCTGAGGTTGAAAATGGCGCCATGAGAGTGGTGAGCCTGAACACAAGACATTAAAGTTGCGGTTTAAAAACAAAAACGACAGTTGTGAAACACACTGCAAAGCCGAGGGAAAAATTCCACATGGCATCAAGCATCTCCCTTCACATACAAGTAGTCATATGATCTATTGTTAAAATAAACATATTGAGTATAAGTATAACTTCTTTAAAGTCAAATCTATAACCCTAAAAATTAAGTTTGTTTTTAAGTCCGGCGTCTAGTCATAATATGTCCATCCCTCCTACAGGAGCGCTCGGTGCGTCAGTTCCTACTGACTAACCTGGTGGAGCAGAACGGCCACTATGCCTGGAGGGTCAACTTAGATGCCATCTCAGCGCACCTTGAGGACATCATGAGCTTCCCCAGAATTGACAACATCTATGAAGGACCTACACTGTTTTTGGGTGGAGCCAGTTCTGCTTATATCAGGTATAAACACCACAAGCACAGACTACTTATTTCTATAGGGACAGAACACCTTCTCGTTAAATAATCACTGAAATGCTTATCATAGCAATAATAGCCTATGCTTGTTGCAATTTTTGCACTAATGCTAAATGGGATTTTCATTAAAAAAGGCTTTGTATTCTACTATTATCTCTTAGGGAGCTGTATTAGTTACACATGTAAAAACATGAAGCAACAAATTAAGCAAGCGTACTACAGCACTGATTTATGGGCAGTTTTGGGCAAGTTACTCTGAAATTGTAATATATTACTAGTTACTTATTACTCCTTTAAAAAAGTAATATTAGTACTTTACTGGGGGGGGGGTTAATCTAGCGAGCGAGCGAGAGGAGGTGCTGCAAGAATATATGTACAGCTCCTCAATCAAATTTGATTTTAAATATGCCTAGTAAAAAAGTAGAACATTTATATGTGGCGGTCAGCGTTGATAATTATCCAAATTATAGGCTAATTTTGGGAAACACTGCTTTCACTACGACCCCTTTCACCCCTAAACAAAACAGTCTCCCCCAACTTTTTAACTAATATTATATTCATAACAGCAGCAAGGAGTATGTATTTAACAAAGCATATAGCCTAGGCCTAACGTTTCTTAATTCAACCGGCTGAAATAAAAAAATAAAGCTAGTAAATCCCAACTTTTGAACAGCTGTTTTTCTGCACATGTAGCCTATTTATAAGAGCAGTATTCAGGATTTTTACAAAACGTTACATTAACGCCAATCTCACCCGACGAGTCCAGGCATCAGTGGCAGCAGCTGCCATAGTTTCTTTCTGTAAGTTTCACGTTGCTGCGCTGCTTCTGCAGATGCTTCCATAAATTAAATGTAGAATTGTTCGTGGTTGAAAGCTTTTTGCCGGTCACAGAAAGTTTACAATAGATGGCAATATTGTTTGCATCTTAGACTGTGACACAATAATGGCAGTAGCTACTTACAGCTGTGGAAAGAACGCCTCTCTCCTCGTTCTCCTTTCTTCCTTTAGTTTTTGGCTATCAGCTGACATGAACAACAAAGTCCAGTGCTGCTGAGCTGCCGCACAGTCGCTCTTTCACGTCAAGGATGGTGCATTCAGTACAGTAATTAACTGTAATAATATTACTATTTTAGAAAAGTAATTAGTTACACTACTAGTTACTGGGAAAAGTAATATTATTACAGTAATGTGTTACTGCCCAACACTGTTTATGGGTAATTGAAATTACACTGCGAAAATACAATACAATAACAAAGAAAATGAAAAGTAACATACTGTGTAATTCAAAATGGAAAGCAGAAAATAAAAATACTGCTGAGAAAACACACTAGTAAATATTCAATTGCTACTTATTAACCATTATTATTTTAATAAACATTTCAAGATTGATTAACTGTGGTATTTTTAGTGTAATTTATCAACTGTAATATTCTTGGACTAATGCTGTAGTATCAATAAAATGTATCTGTTTCACTCATCATCAAATTAGACAAACTAATATATCACCAATTTGTATAATGATAAGATCCTGAACATCATCCACTGATATGTCTATGGATCAGTCAGATCTTCTACAGACACACACACAAACAAACATCACGTTATACTGTGTGGAAATAGTACGGAGAGGGAATGACATGCAACAAAACTCCCCAGCTGGACTTGATCCAAGGGTGTTGCAATTGCCCCCCCCCCCCCCCCCCCCCCCCCCCCCCCCCCTCCCTTAAAGGTGGTCTAAGCGATTCTAATCCAATACACATATTTTTGTCAAAAAATGTCTTCTCAGGGTCTGTCAGCTGTCTGTTCTGTGTGTGCACTGAAATAAAATCTGGTAACAACAGTATGGTAACCCACAACTTAGCTAATGTTAGTTACATTACTTGGTGTTTGTTCTATATCACAGTGGTTGTCATGTTGCTGGATTTCTCCAGAATCACTTACTCCACCTTTAAGAATCTGATTTGATATTCATTATTATTTAAATACAGGTGAAACTTGAAAACTTTGCATATTGTGCAAAAGTTCATTTATTTCAGTAATTCAACTTAAAAGGTGAAACTAATATATTATATAGACTCATTACATGCAAAGTGAGATATTTCAAGCCTTTATTTGATATAATTTCGATGATTATGGCTTACAGCTTATGAAAACCCCAAATTCAAAATCTCAGAAAATTAGAATATTGTGAAAAGGTTCAGTATTGTAGGCTCAAAGTGTCACACTCTAATCAGCTAATTAATCCAAAACACCTGCAAAGGGTTCCCCTTTAATTGGTCTCTCAGTCTGGTTCAGTGGAATTCACAATCATGGGGAAGACTGCTGACCTGACAGTTGTGCAGAAAACCATCATTGACACCCTCCACAAGGAGGGAAAGCCTCAAAAGGTAATTGCAAAAGAAGTTGGATGTTCTCAAAGTGCTGTATCAAGGCACATTAATAGAAAGTTAAGTGGAAGGGAAAAGTGTGGAAGAAAAAGGTGCACAAGCAGCAGGGATGACCGTAGCCTGGAGAGGATTGTCAGGAAAAGGCCATTCAAATGTGCGGGGGAGCTTCACAAGGAGTGGACTGAGGCTGGAGTTACTGCATCAAGAGCCACCACACACAGACGGGTCCTGGACATGGGCTTCAAACGTCGTATTCCTCTTGTCAAGCCGCTCCTGAACAACAAACAACGTCAGAAGCGTCTTACCTGGGCTAAAGAAAAAAAGAACTGCTCTGTTTCTCAGTGGTCCAAAGTCCTCTTTTCTGATGAGAGCAAATTTTGCATCTCATTTGGAAACCAAGGTCCCAGAGTCTGGAGGAAGAATGGAGAGGCACACAATCCAAGATGCTTGAAGTCCAGTGTGAAGTTTCCACAGTCCGTGTTGGTTTGGGGAGCCATGTCCTCTGCTGGTGTTGGTCCACTGTGCTTTAAGTCCAGAGTCAGCGCAGCCGTCTACCAGGATATTTCAGAGCACTTTATGCTTCCTTCAGCAGACGAGCTTTATGGAGATGGTGACTTCATTTTCCAGCAGGACTTGGCACCTGCCCACACTGCCAAAAGTACCAAAACCTGGTTCAATGACCATGGGATTACTGTGCTTGATTGGCCAGCAAACTCGCCTGACCTGAACCCCAGAGAGACTCTATCGGGCATTGCCAAGAGAAAGATGAAAGACATGAGACCGAACAATGCAGAAGAGCTGAAGGCCGCTATTGAAGCATCCTGGTCTTTCATAACACCTCAGCAGTGCCACAGGCTGATAGCATCCATGCCACGCCGC
>NC_060172.1:18636293-18642240 GCF_021292245.1 Micropterus dolomieu | reverse complement strand
CTGTAGCCTGGAGAGGATTGTCAGGAAAAGGCCATTCAAATGTGTGGGGGAGCTTCACAAGGAGTGGACTGAGGCTGGAGTTACTGCATCAAGAGCCACCACACACAGACGGGTCCTGGACATGGGCTTCAAATGTCGTATTCCTCTTGTCAAGCTGCTCCTGAACAACAAACAACGTCAGAAGCGTCTTACCTGGGCTAAAGAAAAAAAGAACTGGTCTGTTTCTCAGTGGTCCAAAGTCCTCTTTTCTGATGAGAGCACATTTTGCATCTCATTTGGAAACCAAGGTCGCAGAGTGGAGGAAGAATGGAGAGGCACACAATCTAAGATGCTTGAAGTCCAGTGTGAAGTTTCCACGGTCTGTCTGTTTGGGGAGCCATGTCATCTGCTGGTGTTGGTCCACTGTGCTTTATTAAGTCCAGAGTCAACGCAGCCGTCTACCAGGACATTTTAGAGCACTTTATGCTTCCTTCAGCAGACGAGCTTTATGGAGATGCTGACTTCATTTTCCAGCAGGACTTGGCACCTGCCCACACTGCCAAAAGTACCAAAACCTGGTTCAGTGACCATGGGATTACTGTACTTGATTGGCCAGCAAACCCACCTGCCCTGAACATGTAATGAGTCTATATAATATATTAGTTTCACCTTTTAAGTTGAATTACTGAAATAAATGAATTTGACGAATGAATTTTTGCAGTTTCACCTGTATATCATAATATGTATCATATCATTCAAATGACCATAATTTGAAATTACATATACCATGCAGGGTTTTTTCTGGCTCATAATAGGCCTTTCGGGGGTGACTACTATGTACAACAGTAAGCATGATTGGTATGCGTACAGTAAAGCCAACTAGTTACCTAATGACCAAAATCTTTGCATTTTCTTATTTCTGATCATTTGATAAACAAAAATGTATATAATGCATGAATAAATTAAACCCTCTTAACAAAACCTGTTTTTAAAAAACCCATTGAAAGCGGGGAGGGGAGGGAGTTTAAGGATTTTCCTTTGGCTCTCGGCGAAACCTTTTTGGGGGAGGTGGCGCCAAAAATTCGTCTATGTAGGAAAAACCCTGCCATGACAGGAAGTGCTTTTTAATAGGAATTATCTGTATGGCCTCATTGGCCTGTGCTCCTCCCCCAAAACAAAGCAGTCAAAAAAAAGCTGAGGTGAACTTCTCCGACCAGCCCACACAGCAAATTTGTCTAGAGCCATTAGTGATGATCGGCTGCTGCTACCTGCTCCTGGTGTTATTGACACCTCCCTGCTGTGGAACTGTTGTTCAGCCCAACCTGCCCAATCAGCAGAAAAAGTTTCTGTGAGTCAGCTAAACTCACAGCACTGACAGACCAGTCAGTTAGTCGGCCGGCTGCATGGCTTGGTGATATACTGTCTGATATAGGGGTGGAACGTTTTCAGCTTTACTTCTGACAGCTGCCTGATACATTGCACCTACATTATCTGGCGTGCAGAGCTAGAGCATATGCAGTCTGTATATGAATGATCCATTTGCAACTTTTCAGCAGCTTGATGTCATGTAACTGACAATTTTGACCCCTATGGAAACTTGTTCACTCATTCTAAAGTTTCCACAGGTAAATTACATGATATTTACTTTCTGTCACAGTCATTTTGAAAAGGTGCAAATGGATCATTCATGTCTGGATACAATCAAAAATTTAAGTCCCGTAACTACAAATGAAATGAGTTCAAAACCATCAGTAAAAATATACAAATTCAAAACCAAAATTATATTTTATAGAATAACTTTTATTCTGGCACTACAGAAAAAGAATATTCTTTCGAGTGCTGGTAGAGTAGTGCTGCAAATAAACAACTAACTGTTGTTATGCTTTATTTCTGGAGGCGATAAGAGGCTTAAGAGAACAAACTCAAAGAAGCTAAACGTAATGCACACAGAAGGAGGATGTTATGGATAACTGTAAATTGTAAAGGCTTAGGAAGGCAGAGGAGCTAACGCACATTAAGTATAAAAGAAACTGTGGCGCTAACATCTCAGAGTGACCACTGGGCTCGTAATTCCAGCGTAAGCCTTGTTGTCTTTTCTGTTTTGTTCTGGTCAGTTGTGCTCTGTTCTGCTCCGTACCTTAGTTTCATATGACTAAAGAGCTGTATCACAGAGCAGGAATGTCCTCAGACACTGGATGTAGTCTCAGCCAGACTTTAAAGGCAAATTTGACAAATAGCCAGAACTAAAGGCACCACTCTAGACACTGCCAGAGAATGCAGTACTTTATTATAAAGGCTGAGCAACACTTCACTTTCCTGGTCACACATATGTTTAAATAGGAAGAAAAAAATCTTTAAAGCAAAAACCTTACAGATGCAGCAAGTTTTTCCACTGGAAATGGGTGACCGTGTAAATAAACTACGTGCTATAATACTCAGAAAATCATCAGTATACTGCAGTGACAAAATATTATCTCATCAACATGATGGTGAATCATTTAAGTTTCTGATATAATTAAATCCAGTTGGTTAAATTAAAGAGCGTTACCAAGTTCTGTGCTCCAGTCAGCTGCTGCACATACTGTCCAACAGGTCACACTGGTTTTCCTTAATATCCTACATTTATTCACCAAGGATGTTGGAGAAGAGCCGTGCAACCTGTTTACTAATTTGATTTTGATATGCTTGTGCTTGTTTCACACAAGTCTGCACCATGCTTTGTGTGTGTTCTCAGAGTTAAAAAGTACATACTGTCCTAACAGAATCCATCCAAATGTTTTGTGCTTTTTTTAGTTTGTTTGTCTGTTTTTCATTTTTACATGGTTTTTAAGTCTCAAATAAATTTGGTAGATATTTTAAGGGAAATCTGATGTTTCTAAAACATATTTTTCAAGTTTGACAATCAGAAGCGAAGACCACTGACAGCTCAATGAGTAGTGCTTTCATCCAGTCAGGTTTAGGAGGGGTTCCTGCTGGGTGTCTGAGCTGTCAATCATCTGTCCATCCATCCATCTATCGTCAACCGCATATCCTGCGTACAGGGTCGCGGGGGGCTGGAGCCAATCCCAGCTGACATCAGGAGAAAGGCGGGGTACACCCTGGACAGGTCGCCAGTCCACAATCATCTGTTATTCAGGCTATTTGAAAGCAAAGACCTACTGTGTCTGTCTGACCATAGCACAATGAGAAAAGCAGAAATTATCATCTGATGTTGGTGTCATAAGGTCCTTGGTTCTAGATCTTAGGTGTAACAGAGCCAGTTTTGCTCGCCCAGAACCTGTTTTTGTTAAAATGTTTCTAACCGCACATGGTTTTGTTCATTAGGAGCCTTCACCACAGATTCCTTTGTCGCCTTCTAGTCCCTCAGTCCTTCTGTTGATTTGAGGTCGACAGCTTAACTCAGATATTTTAAGGCCAACATGTAAATGAAGATATTTTATTTGTTATAGAGAAGCAGCTGTGAAGCAGTGCCTGCAGCGCAGAGTTTAGTTCGGCCCAAGTTTCCTTACTGTCTGTAATTAGTTTCATACAAGCCTAAGGGAAGTCTGAAGATGTGTTTAATTAGAATCAAGTGAGAGCAGTTAGGCCAAACTAACATGCATAAAACACACACACATACACAAACGTGCACATACACACAGGTAACACAGTGATTAAGGTGGAAAACTGTGTCACCTGGCTCAGGTGGTGTAGAAAAGGAAATATTTCAGTTGTCTATATGTGCCAAAGATACTGTAGCAGCATAAATCTTTGCAGATATTTGCAGGCCTTGTTGTGTTTTACACATCCTTACAGTAAAGCTTTGAAAACCTTTTGTTATTACCAAAATATCCTCACCTCCCCTCGCCTGAGGCACATTATTCTTACATTTAACAACAGTAGCTCTGAAACTCTGAGATCTTCTTGGAGCAGCAATAAAGACAACTTGATGTTGAGGATCGACAAATAAAATCAGAAACTTTACTTCATTGGGCTACATCTTAACTTTTAGGCATGGTTTAGAAATTGGCTATAGATATAAAATATAATAGATGTATAAATAAAAATCCCAATTAAATACCCATGAAAATGTTTCTGTTCTGTGTCACATGGAAAGCTATTTAATCATACTGTGGACAGAGACTGTTGCTAATATGAGATCTAATAAACATAACAGGTGAAAAATAAACCCACTTCATTTAAATTAATCTAGTTTCTTTCAATCTAATATAGATATTTCACTGGCTTTGCATTGGCAAATAATAATAAAGTTAAACTTCTGTTTATTCTATTATTTGTAACTGTTCATTATTCAGCTTTTTGCACAGTTTTGAGAAGAGAAACACAACTTCCCGATAGGAAGGTGCTGTCTTTGTAATCTATTGCTAAATAGAAGACCTAATTCATTTATCAGTCATAGTGTCCAATTTGTCAGTATCTTAAATATATTGTAGTTGTATTAGAGAACATAAGTTTAAGATGAACTTCTGCACATAAGTATACACTGAAGCTGAACAGTTTTCTTTCTTTTTGCAGAGAAATATAAAAACAATATTTATAAATAATGTTAATATTTGTTAGTTAGTTAGAATTGTATAGAACACATATGTGTGTCTCTATAACAAATTTCAGCCCACAGTGCTGCCCCATTGAACAGTGCTCAAAGAACTGACCCTTGGCTGAATCTAATTGTTGACCCTTGTTTTTTCCTAAAGAACTTTGCTGGGCCTTTCATTAGAGTTTTCAAGTGTCTGAGTGTGCATGTGTGGACATCAAATACACTGCAAAAAGTATGTATTGAAATTTGATTTGCTTTGAGATTTGAGAGTGAAGATCAGCACACCTGCTTGTAGAGTTTAATGGCCCTGACCACCATGATAATGAAGAGTTTCTGGAAGGGAGGGAGCCAAGGCTTCTACAGAGCAATGTTGGCATTTGGTTTACTGAGATAAAATGATAATTTCCCTGCTGCTTACCATCCCCCTTAACAAATTTCCGCAGATCCCCCACAGCTGTCAGTGGTCGTCAGAAGTCTCAGTCTCAGAAAGTTGTCCCTGTACAGATTTTACACCTCCCCGTAAACCCCCTCCATTACTCTCCTCTCCCATCATTCCCCTCATTGTGATGGTAATGGGCTCCATCATGCGTGACCAAAACGGTCAACTTAATTGATGAAAAAGAGATCACCAAGAGGGGGTTTGCATATATCAGACATGAAGGATTTTCATTCACTGAAGGCTTAAGGAATACATTAGGGTACTTGAGAACAGTTGAAGAAGGCTGTCAGTGGGTTTGACGCTCTCATGTAATGTGCTATTAGATTTCTTGGTATGACTCAACATCTGCAAGAACCAGCTCACAGCTGCTCGCTCAATCAAGACCCAGCCTACTCAAACATGCACAAGTGTAGTTCTGTATCAGTCAAAAATAACTTGTCAGTGTGGTCACCAAAACCAGCAGTGGGTTTGTCCGTTTCTTGATATTTCTCGACTATCCTACCCTTTCTGTGCCACTTGGCCCCAAGCCAATTTATTGCTACTGAACACATAAGTCTTTATAAGCAGGACTCAAATATTTACTTTTAATATATACATATTTAAGGCTTAGTTATTTCATAAAATAGCTGGGTAAATAGTGTGTTTTTGTGTGGGACTGTTTCAGAATAAACTACAATGCTTATGTAGCAAAGGGAAATGTCACTGAGTGCAACAGTGTGGCTTAGTAGTGTGCTTTTTTGGACAACAAGGCTCTCCTCTTTGACAGAGAGGAATTAGAGGTAGCACACAGGCATATTTAGGGTTATCAAAGCTGGAAACCTTGATGTGGCATAAAGTGGTACACTAACGGCGGTATGTCGACCAGTAGAAACTACTTTATGTCAAGTTATGATGAATGAGTCTTCGGTTTTCCTGACAAGGTCATAAGTAAATATTAAAGCATTTGAAAACATAAATATAAAATGCTAAACAAATGCTGCTGCAATACAGTT